>NC_091285.1:170254589-170562870 GCF_032444005.1 Ranitomeya imitator | reverse complement strand
GGAAAGCTTCCTCATTAAAAATATACTCATCCCCATCATCCTCTTCGTCCTCCACCTCCTCTTCGCCCGCTACCTCGTCCTGTACACTGCCCTGACCAGACAATGGCTGACTGTTAACAAGGCTTTCCTCTTCCTCTGGTGCAGACGCCTGATCCTTTATGTGCGTCAAACTTTGCATCAGCAGACACATTAGGGAGATGCTCATGCTTATTATGGCGTTGTCTGCACTAACCAGCCGTGTGCATTCCTCAAAACACTGAAGGACTTGACACATGTCTTGTATCTTCGACCACTGCACACCTGACAACTCCATGTCTGCCATCCTACTGCCTGCCCGTGTATGTGTATCCTCCCACAAAAACATAACAGCCCGCCTCTGTTCACACAGTCTCTGAAGCATGTGCAGTGTTGAGTTCCACCTTGTTGCAACGTCTATGATTAGGCGATGCTGGGGAAGGTTCAAAGACCGCTGATAGGTCTGCATACGGCTGGAGTGTACAGGCGAACGGCGGATATGTGAGCAAAGTCCATGCACTTTGAGGAGCAGGTCAGAGAACCCAGGATAAGTTTTCAATAAGCACTGCACCACCAGGTTTAAGGTGTGAGCCAGGCAAGGAATGTGTTTCAGTTGGGAAAGGGAGATGGCAGCCATGAAATTCCTTCCGTTATCACTCACTACCTTGCCTGCCTCAAGATCTACTGTGCCCAGCCACGACTGCGTTTCTTGCTGCAAGAACTCGGAGGAGGAGGGGGTGCGAACGCCTACAGCCAACTGTTTCCTAGACAGTGGGCTAGGCACAACTGTCCCGAAATTGATGTCTCCTGTGGACTCTGCATCCACCACATTCACCCAGTGTGCCGTGATGGACACGTAACGTCCCTGGCCATGCCTACTGGTCCATGCATCTGTAGTCAGGTGCACCTTTGTACTCACAGATTGCCTGAGTGCATGGACGATGCGCTGTTTAACATGCTGGTGCAGGGCTGGGATGGCTTTTCTCGAAAAGAAGTGTCGACTGGGTAGCTCGCAGCGTGGTTCAGCGTACTCCATCAGGGCTTTAAAAGCTTCGCTTTCAACTAACCGGTAGGGCATCATCTCTAACGAGATTAGTCTAGCTATGTGGGCATTAAAACCCTGTGTACGCGGATGCGAAGATAAGTACTTCCTTTTTCTAACCAGAGTCTCATGTAGGGTGAGCTGGACTGGAGATCGTGGAACTAGCGGGTGTGCCAGTGGACATGGCAGACTGAGAGACGGTTGGAGACGGTATTGTTTCCGCCGGTGCCCTAGATGCAGTATTTCCTCCTACGAAACTGGTGATTCCCTGACCCTGACTGCTTTGGGCTGGCAAAGAAACCTGCACAGATACTGCTGGTGGTGCGGAAAATGGTGGCCTTACAGTGACGGAAGGGATGTAGCGTTGATGACTAGCTTCATTGGCCGAGGGTGCTACAACCTTAAGGGACGTTTGGTAGTTAGTCCAGGCTTGCAAATGCATGGTGGTTAAATGTCTATGCATGCAACTTGTATTGAGACTTTTCAGATTCTGACCTCTGCTTAAGCTAGTTGAACATTTTTGACAGATGACTTTGTGCGGATCAATTGGATGTTGTTTAAAAAAATGCCAGACTGCACTCTTTCGAGCCTCGGATCCCTTTTCAGCCATTGCAGACTGAGCTTTAACCGGATGGACACGCTGTCCTCCAACAGTTTTTGGCTTTGCCACGCGTTTTGGGCCAGATACGGGCCCGGCAGATGGAACCTGTTGCGATGTTAATGCCTGTTGCGGCCCCTCCTCCTCCGCTTCAGAACTACTGCTGCCTGCACCCTGTTCCCCCAATGGCTGCCAATCGGGGTCAACAACTGGGTCATCTATAACCTCCTCTTCTAGCTCGTGCGCAACTTCGTCTGTGTCACCGTGTAAGTGGGTGGTAGAGCGTTCGTGATGGGGCAACATAGTCTCATCAGGGTCTGATTCTGGATCAGTACCCTGCGAGGGCAATGTTGTGGTCTGAGTCAAAGGACCAGCATAGTAGTCTGGCTGTGGCTGTGCATCAGTGCACTCCATGTCAGATTCAACTTGTAATGGGCATGGCCTGTTAACTGCTTCACTTTCTATGCCAGGGACGGTATGTGTAAAGAGCTCCATGGAGTAACCCGTTGTGTCGCCTGCTGCATCCTTCTCTGTTGTTGTTTTTGCTGAAGAGGACAAGGAAGCGACTTGTCCTTGACCGTGAACATCCACTAACGACGCGCTGCTTTTACATTTACCAGTTTACAAAGAGGAGGCAAAAGAGCTAGAGGCTGAGTCTGCAAGGTAAGCCAAAACTTGCTCTTGCTGCTCCGGCTTTAAAAGCGGTTTTCCTACTCCCAGAAAAGGGAGCGTTCGAGGCCTTCTGTAGCCAGACGACAAACCTGGCTCCACAGCTCCAGACATAGGTGCAATATTTCTTTTCCCACGACCACCTGATGCTCCACTACCACTACCATCATTACCAGCTGACAATGAACGCCCACGGCCACGACCTCTTCCACCAGACTTCCTCATTGTTTTAAAAACGTAACCAAAGTAACGGTATTTGTTGCTGTCAAACAACTTACACGGTGAGCTATAACTTCAGTATGGTTTCGATATCCCTTTACAGGTTGGTGAGACCGCAAGGAAAATCAGGCACAATGTTACACACTCTGTTTTCTGTGGCACCAAATCAGAGAGATGCCACACACGCAGGACTGTCACTCAAGCAAAAATGTCAATATTAATCTCCCACTGTATTTTTTTTTTATTTCAGGGAGAATTTAGAAAGCAAAAAAAAAAAAAAATTGCCTTTCTATGGCCCAGTGCCCACTATTTGAGAGAGAGAGATGGCACACCCAGGAGTCAAGACTGGCACACGAGCAGAAAGGGCAATATTAATCTCCCACTGATTTTTTTTTTTTCAGGGAGACTTTAGAAACAAAATGAAATAAAATGATTTTTTTCAGGAAGAATTTAGAAACAAAAAAAAAGTAAAATGTTTTTTTCCGGGAGAATTTAGAAACCAAATTAAAAAAAAAATTGCCTTTCTATGGCCCAGTGCCCACTATTTGAGAGAAAGAGATGGCACACCCAGGAGTCAAGACTGGCACACAAGCAGAAAGGGCAATATTAATCTCCCACTGATTTTTTTTTTTTCAGGGAGACTTTAGAAACAAAATAAAATAAAATGATTTTTTTCAGGAAGAATTTAGAAACCAAAAAAAAGTAAAATGATTTTTTCTGGGAGAATTTAGAAACCAAATTAAAAAAAAATTGCCTTTCTATGGCCCAGTGCCCACTATTTGAGAGAGAGAGATGGCACACCCAGGAGTCAAGACTGGCACACAAGCAGAAAGGGCAATATTAATCTCCCACTGTTTTTTTTTTCAGGGAGACTTTAGAAACAAAATAAAATAAAATGATTTTTTAAGGAAGAATTTAGAAGCCAAATAAAATAAAATGATTTTTTCCTAGAGAATTTAGAAACCAAATAAAAAAAAATTGCCTTTTTATGGCCCAGTGCCCACTATTTGAGAGAGAGAGATGGCACACCCAGGAGTCAAGACTGGCACACAAGCAGGAAGGGCAATATTAATCTCCCACTGATTTTTTTTTTTTCAGGGAGACTTTAGAAACAAAATAAAATAAAATTATTTTTTCAGGAAGAATTTAGAAACCAAATAAAATAAAAGGATTTTTACCGGGAGAATTTAGAAACCAAAAAAAAAAAAATAGGCTTTCTATGGCCCTCTGAGTGAGAGATGGCACACACAGGAGTCAGGAGTGGCACACAAGCCCAGAGGCCAATATTTATCTCCCACTGATTGATTTATTGCTTTTTTCAGGTAGAATTTAGAAACCAAATCAACCAAAAAAATAAATAGGCTTTCTATGGCCCACTGAGTGAGAGATGGCACACACTGGAGTCAGGAGTGGCACACAAGCCCAGAGGCCAATATTTATTTCCCACTAATTGATTTATTATTTTTTTCAGGTAGAATTTAGAAACCAAATCAACCAAAAAAATAAATAGGCTTTCTATGGCCCACTGAGTGAGAGATGGCACACACAGGAGTCAGGAGTGGCACACAAGCCCAGAGGCCAATATTTATCTCCCACTGATTGATTTATTGATTTTTTCAGGTAGAATTTAGAAACCAAATCAACCAAAAAAATAAATAGGCTTTCTATGGCCCACTGAGTGAGAGATGGCACACACAGGAGTCAGGAGTGGCACACAAGCCCAGAGGCCAATATTTATCTCCCACTGATTGATTTATTGATTTTTTCAGGTAGAATTTAGAAACCAAATCAACCAAAAAAATTAATAGGCTTTCTATGGCCCACTGAGTGAGAGATGGCACACACAAGAGTCAGGAGTGGCACACAAGCCCAGAGGCCAATATTTATCTCCCACTGATTGATTTATTGATTTTTCAGGTAGAATTTAGAAACCAAATCAACAAAAAAAAATAGGCTTTCTATGGCCCACTATGTGAGAGAGATGGCACACACAGGGATGGCACTCTAGCAGAAATGCCAATCTTAATCTCCCACAACTTATTTTTTGTAGGGAGAATTAAAAAAAAATAAAAAAAATAAAAGGGACTGTATTACAATTACTATCTCCCTGCAGTAATCTCAGCCAGGTATGACAGGCAGCAATAAGGAGTGGACTGATGCACAAATTAAATAAAAAGTGTGGACAAACAAAAAAGATAGCTGTGCAGAAAGGAAGGAACAAGAGGATTTGTGCTTTGAAAAAAGCAGTTGGTTTGCACAGCGGCGTACACACAGCAATGCAGCTATCAGGGAGCCTTCTAGGGCAGCCCAATGAGCTACAGCGCTGAGAAAAAAAAAATGTAGCTTCCACTATCCCTGCAAACCGAAGGTGGTGTTGGACAGTGGAAATTGCTACAGCACAAGCGGTTTGGTGGTTAATGGACCCTGCCTAACGCTATCCCTGCTTCTGACGAAGCGGCAGCAACCTCTCCCTAAGCTCAGATCAGCAGCAGGAAGATGGCGGTCGGCGGGAACGCCTCTTTATAGCCCCTGTGACGCCGCAGACAGCAAGCCAATCACTGCAATGCCCTTCTCTAAGATGGTGGGGACCAGGACCTATGTCATCACGCTGCCCACACTCTGCTTTCACCTTCATTGGCTGAGAAATGGCGCTTTTCGCGTCATTGAAACGCGACTTTGGTGCGAAAGTCGCGTACCGCATGGCCGACCCCACACGGGTCGGGTTTCATGAAACCCGACTTTGCCAAAAGTCGGCGACTTTTGAAAATGAACGACCCGTTTTGCTCAACCCTAGTCCCGACCATCCAGCAGTGCTGCAGCAAGTGGGCCTGCCACACAAACTGGAAACCAGGAAGCTGGTCCATCAGGTCTTCCCCTTTCCCAGTCCTCTGCCTCTGCCCCTATTTTTTGGGGCTGGTCCCGGCAGCCGCAGAGGGCATCAGACAGGTCCCTCATGCCTGAGTTTTTGCACTTGAGCTCGATTTTTCACGAAGGACTCAAGGCTTTGGGTGACCGATTGGATCTTTCCCTTAGCCACATGAATACACGTATCCAGGAGGTCACCAAAAGCCTTGACCAAGTAAAAGCCGACCTCCAGAGGCCAGCACATCATTTTTTTAACCAAATTGAGCAGGGCATGTCGGAACACCTTACTCCTGATCTCCAGCTTAGTGTCATGCAGGCCTGCAATGCTGCTTTTGTGCAGGCTATGCAGCAGAGTTGGTATTTTCAGCAGACAGTGGCAGCATATCCACCTGTGCATTCACTGTCATGATTAACATCAATGCCGACCTCTGCTGCATACCACTGCATGGCCACCTCTATTCCTAGCACTGCCGGACACCAGTACAGCACCACCACCATGCCGAGTGCTGTTGGACAGCCCACCGCCACCACCATGACAACCGCTGTTCCTGCTTGGACCTCCTCCACTGACACCACGATGCAGCAGGACCCTGGCATGGCCTTCCATACTGCCACCACCACGATGCAGCAGGACCCTGGCATGGCCTTCCGTACCGCCACCACCACGATGCAGCAGGACCCAGGCATGGCCTTCCTCTCTACAAGTGCTATGGACTCTGGCATGGCCTTCCGCTCTACAAGCGCTATGGACTCTGGCATGGCCTTCCACTCTACGAGCACTATGGACTCTGGCATGGCTGCACGCTCTACGAGCACTATGGACTCTGGCATGGCTGCACGCTCTACGAGCACTATGGACTCTGGCATGGCTGCACGTTCTACGAGCACTATGGACTCTGGCATGGCTGGACGCTCTACGAGCACTATGGACTCTGGCACCATGTAGCCGGACCCTGACAGGTCATCAACCACGACCATGCCACGACATATGAGCCCACCGAGGCTTACCAGAACCCGGCAATCCCAGAAAGGGAGAAAAAATAAAAAACAGCGTACTCTTAGTATTCCTCCCCCCTCACCTCCCAGTGTGTCTGTAATGTCAGGTTTGTCTCACCCTTCCAGTGCATCTCAGGCCTCTCATGTGTCAAGCCCTATCCCCGAACTACCAGACCCCAGAAGTTTCATTGCCCCTTCTCCTGCCACCCCTGCGTCGTCCACTGTTAGCCAGGCCTCACAGCTTAACCCCCCCTCCCCCCCCCGATTCCATCACTCTACCCCAAGCAGGCGCAGTTAAATAAATATTTTTGTTGTTCTAAAATAAATACAAGTTTTTTGCCCCCAATTATGTTTGGTTAATTGTGTCTTTCGCCGCTGGCAAAACACACCGTGCGCCAAATTAAACACTGCGCTGCACACTTTATTTTTTGGCCACATCATAGCTCCAATAGTTAGCAAATACAACACTTTGTGTACCTTTAGTATAGAGCTATGAGGTGGACCAAAAAATTTATACTTGTATTTTCTCCATAATAATCTCTTCATTCTGCTTAGTCTGTGACTAGTGTTGCAGACTGAAGAGAAAATGGTGGCAATACAATGCAAAACTATACTCAGCAGGTCAGGTGTCCAAAAACTCATTAGTTAGGACGCCTGACCTGGTGAGTAGAGAAGTGCATTGTATAACCTCCTTTTTCTCTTCTGTGTACGTAATCTATTTCACACAAAGTGAAGGGACGATGGCGGTCATACACGGCATATCTATGCTCACCTGGACATGTGTCAGAAATAGTGAATTCGTGAGGCTGTTATATGTGCATCATGAATTCATTATTTCTGATACCTGCCTTGATGAGTATAGATCTGTTTTGTATGACAGCCATTGTCTCTTCAGTCTGTGTCCAATGGATACTGCATAGCAGAACAGAATCAGGACGCAATGATGTTAAGAACCTTACCACTAAAACAACATGGCTGCCATCACACTAGCAGTATGTGGTCAGTATTTTATATCAGTATTTGTAAGACAAAACAAGGAGTGGAACAATTAGAGGAAAATTATAATATTAACATATCTAGCACCTCAGCCTTTATCACCCACTCCTGATTTTGGATTGCAAATACTGATAATAAATACAGACCAAATACTGCTAGGAAATACATATGAGACACGGTCAAGACACCAAAAAATAAAGTTTATTAACAAGAAACATTAGTAACATGTAAGAAAATAACTGGCACAGATAAAATAACAACAGGACATTTACAAAACATTGTCCTGCCATGACACACGTCCAATATCCGAATCAAAAAAGGCAGCAAATTGGTCCCGCATGTGGCCAACTTCAGCTGTTGACTGCAGTGGGTGATGCTGGTAATCGGGCAGTGGGTGTGCAACTGGTTCATCCAGTTCAATGTTGGGCCACTCCTTAGCCATTATGTAATTGTCATGGAGCAGGGATTAGGAAGACAGGAGATTAGGAATCTGGGCCCCTGAACTGCCCCCCAGGTTAGGGGAAGCCCTGTCTTTCTTTAACTTGGGGGTACCCTTGAAGGTAGGGAGGCCCAAGTCACCGACCTGTCCCTGTCTCCTGTTAAACCCTGAACTAAACCCTCAAACCCCACCCCAGGAGGTGAGCAGTGTAAACAGCACCACAGAGCAAATAAACAGGAATAAACAATATGAGAGTGAAGGGAACACAATACCAAAAGGTGAATGCACAAACTGCAAAGAAACAAAACTCAGAACTTAGCTTGTGCACGCCACTGCAGACTCCACAACATAGACAGTTCAGCAACTGAGCTCCAAACACCAGACTTGGCTGACACCAGGGAGCTGCTACCGTGAGGTTGCTCTCCTAAAAGGACCTGTATAACCAACAGTCAGCTGATGCAGCAGGTGACCTTATAAAAGGTGGTGGGAGTGGTCACAAACATCAGCTGACCCAGCAGCAATGCAATAACACCAGCGGGAAGGGGTAGGTTTTAGAATAACGGCAGAGATTGTAGCTCCTGGGCAGCAGTCCCTACACGACTGACCACAGCTGACTACTTCCCTGGACCGCCAGTCTATGACCGGGTTATGTCTTTTCAACCAAGGGAGTCCTAAAACCATGGGAGTTGGTATGCCCTCCAAGACGTAGCATGATAACGACTCTTCATGACAAGCCCCTATACGCAGATGTATATTGTCTATGACTTATGTAATGCTCCCCTGGCTGATCGGAGCAGAGTCAATGGCCTGGACACTAAAGGGTTTCGCTAGCGTCCGACTCATCACGCCATGGGCCTGGACAAAATGAGCATCCACCAAATTGACTCCTGCTCCACTGTCCACAAGCACCGGAATATTCTCAGTTACCCCACCAATAACCACCTCAGCAGGTAAGGTACACTGAGAAGAAAAAATGGAGGAAATATACACACCCTGGTTGCCTCCCTCCATACGACCAGGGGGACGCGGCTCTTTAGATGGTGCAGGTACTTTGGCATGCGCTGGGCAGACATTGTTAAAATGACCGGTCTGCCCACAGTAGAAACATGCCCCCACTCCATGGCGAACCACAGGCAACCCAGTTTGGGAACCAACTCCTCCCACCAGCATGGGTTTGTCCGCCTGCCCAGGTTTGTGCTCCTCCCTAGCAAGGACTACGGGGTGCACATTTGGTGCATTCCTCTCCCTCAAGCGCCTATCCACCCGGATGGCAAGGGACATAGCAGCCTCCAATGACCTGGGGGCTGCGTACTGCACCAGAGTATCTTCTAACCTAGGGGACAGACCCTGCACAAAATGGCTCCTAAGGGCAGGGTCATTCCACTGTGTGTCAGTGGCCCACCTCCTGAACTCTGAACAGTACTCCTCAGCCGGCCGACTCCCCTGCTTGATCTTACGGAGTCGGGATTCTGCCAGAGAAACACCATCTGGATCACCATACACCAGCGCTAGAGCCGTAAAAAACTCATCCACTGACCGTAGGGATGGGAAACGGTCGGCAGGGAGAAGGCCCAGGATTGGGGATCACCCTTAAGAAGCGAAACAATGATTCCCACCCGTTGTTCCTCACTCCCTGATGAACGAGGGCGGAGCCTGAAGTACAACTTGCAGGCTTCCTTAAAAACCAAAAATGTATCTCTCCCTCCAGAGAACCTGTCTGGGAGAGAAATCTTTGGTTCTGTTGAGCCTGTACCTGAGCCGAGGCCCAAAACCCCAACATTTGCTGCAGCTGCTGCACCACCTCACTACGCAGCACCTTACACTCCTCGGTGAGTGTCTGCAACAATTGGGCAAAGGCCTGCATTTGGGCCATGGCTCACCAGAAAAAACAGAATGGTTGGTTATAATGTCATGGAGCAGGGTTTAGGAAGACAGGAGATTAGGAATCTGGGCCCTTGAACTGCCCTTCAGGCTAGGAGAAGCCCTGTCTTTCCTTAACTTGGGGGTACCCTTGAAGGTAGGGAGGTCCAAGTCACCGACCTGTCCCTGTCTCCTGTTAAACCCTGAACTAAACCCTCAACCCCCACCCCAGGAGGTGAGCAGTGTAAACAGCACCACAGAGCAAATAAACAGGAATAAACAATATGAGAGTGAAGGGAACACAATACCAAAAGGTGAATGCACAAACTGCAAAGAAACAAAACTCAGAACTTAGCTTGTGCACGCCGCTGCAGACTCCACAACATAGATAGTTCAGCAACTGAGCTCCAAACACCAGACTTGGCTGACACCAGGGAGCTGCTACTGCGAGGTTGGTCTCCTAAAAGGACCTGTATAACCAACAGTCAGCTGATGCACCAGGTGACCTTATAAAGGATGGTGGGAGTGGTCACAAACATCAGCTGACCCAGCAGCAATGCAATGCAATAACACCAGCGGCCAGAAAGGAAAAAAGGTTTAAATCAGCAGGAAACCAGATCTGCCACAGATCCAAACATGGATCGTGACAGTAATTGTGCAGAACCACACAGGCTTTGACCACCTCGTCGACTGTCTCCATTTTTACATTAATGGCTGATGCAAGAATGCGCCATTTTGATACTACAATCCCAAAGGTACACTCTACTGTTCTTCGGGCCATGGTCAGTCTGTATTTAAAAATCCTTTTAGTGAGGTTCAAGTCCCGACTGGAATATGGCTTCAGTAGGTTTTCACACATCTGAAAGGCCTCATCCCCAACCATAACAAATGGCATTGGTGGACCTTGAGTGTTGGGGAGCGGTCATGGCCGTGGAAAATTAATATTTTTCACATACACGGCGGCCCATATCAGAGTTTTTAAAAGTCTGGGAATCGTTGCCACGGCCAAAAGCTCCAATGTCCACGGCGATGAAGCGACAGTCTGCATCGGCTATTGCCATGAGCACAACAGAAAAATATTTTTTATAATTGAAGTACTCCGATCCTGTTCTGGCTGGTTTGATAATACGGATGTGCTTTCCATCAACTGCTCCCAAACAGTTGGGGAAATCCCACACACTCCAGAATTTTTTCGCAATTCCAATCCACATGTCCGCGGTGGGTAAGGGTATAAACTCATACCGGAGTACATTCCACAAAGCCCGGCAGGTGTCCGCAACTATTCCGGACAGGGTGGCTATTCCAAGCCAGTATTGGAAGTGGAGGGATGATAAACTCTCTCCGGTTGCCAGAAATCTGGAAGAAAAAAAAAAAAGAAATTAC
This sequence comes from Ranitomeya imitator, assembly GCF_032444005.1. Lineage (NCBI taxonomy): Eukaryota > Metazoa > Chordata > Amphibia > Anura > Dendrobatidae > Ranitomeya > Ranitomeya imitator. The sequence goes on along the minus strand of NC_091285.1, from coordinate 170,551,788 downwards.
AATCAATTCTATTTATGGTGTTGTTATGCTAAAGAAATAAAGGAAAATACCAAAAAATACATGTCAGAACACCCAAAATTTGCACTGCCATTTGTTTAGATTTGTTACGCACCTTAATGTAACCAGCAGATGTTCCTCTGGTGGAATCGCTCTACGGAGCTGGGTGTCCTGTCTCTGTATGGTTCCTTGGACATGAGCAAGCAAATCCCGGAACGAGTCTTGCGACATCCTTGTATATTCCGGGAATTTGTCTGGGTTGGCATTAAGCTCCGCCATACAGCGTGTGATATGCTCCACGGCTCTCACGTAGTTCAATAATGGGGTGTCTCCAAAAACGCCTACGGAGTCTCCTTCTCCGTCTTTCTCGATTTCTGTCTTGCTCCCAAGCAAACACACAGGCAAGAAACAGCTTGATGCTTAAATCCAGGTTGAAATTAAAGCTCTCCATGCGAAGATCCATTATGACACAGGATACAGGAGCAAAATCTGAAGATTTCAGCTGTTCAAGGGTCTATATAAAGATATCCCATAATACACGCCCTCTGTAGTCACATTGGTGGTGTCTGGTTATCTAGAATTTTCTCCTGTAAAATTTGTCACCATGCACACCAAAAACGCAAACGCAGGAAAAAACGCATTGAGAAGCATGCAAACGCGGAGTTTTTTAACAGCATGCGTCTAAAAAACGCGCGTTTGTACATGTTTATATGCATTTTTCCTGTACTTGCGGATGCGGATCAGACATACATAATAGAACATTTAGTATGAATCAAGCATATGAGAAGTACCAGCACTTTCAGGGATCTAGAAGTGGGTGTAAGGCTAGCAGGGTAACCCTTACACTACCATTAGTGATGAGTAGTGTTGAGCATTCCGATACTGCAAATATCAGGTATCGGCCGATATTCGCGGTATCGGAATTCCAATACTGAGTTCCGATACTTTCTCAATATCGGATACCGGAATCGGAAGTTCCAGTACCATCAGCTGGTTCCAGGCAGAGGCTTTGGCTTAGGTGCCTCCTTCTGGGTATCCGAGTTCCACCGTCTGGTGGTCCTTGGTAGTGCTTTCTGGCACGGGTACCTCCTGCTTGGTAACCGGGTTCCAGTACTGTCAGCTGGTCCTCGGTAGTTTCATTGGCTCTTGTACCTTCGGGTAGCCATCCGGGTTCCAGTACCGTCATCTGGTTCTCGGCAGTTCCTCAGCCATCTTTTACCTTCTGCTACATTTCCAAGTTCAAGCTTTTGGAAATGGTTTTTGCTAATCACTCTGGATCTCCCTGATGACGACCCTAAAGACAACGACCCTGAAGACCACCCCAAAGAAGACGATGACCCTGGAGACAATGATCCCGAAGACGACGACTCCGGAGACGACGACCCTGGAGACGACGACCCTGAAGACCAAGAAGCAGAAGAACAAGAAGCTGCAGAACAAAAAGCAGAAGAACATTAAGCATAAGACTAAATATCAGACCAAAAGATATTATCTAAATTATAAGCAGAAGAAGACTAAGCAGTGTATGAGGGTGAGTCTCTTTCTCCTCATGGTGGCCCTGGAGAAAACCTGCTGCTGCAGGCTGAACTGAACGCGGACAAATCCTGTTGTAAATCTTTTGTGACAGGCAGAACCGAAGGTGTAATCTTCAAACTTTTATAGATAACAACTACAGGAATGCCTGTCACAAATAAGAATATGATGAAGAAGAAGAATATGAAGAAGATGAAGAAGTAGAATATAACGAACAATAGTTGAATAAAAAGATTATGAAGAATGTAAAAAAAAGAATAATAGGAAGAAGGTGAAGAAGAAGATGAATAAGGTGAAGGAGAAGTTGATGAAAAAGATGCTGCTGCTGAGGATGATGAAGAAGAACGTGTGGGAGAAGTAAGAAAGAAGGTGAAGAGCATGGAAGTAGTGAAACAAATATCTTACAAATATAAAAAATCTTAACATAGTCAATATCTTTGTAACTCCGAACATCTTAAAAAAAAATAATTCCTGCTATTCCATTTGATTGGGCTAAACCTCTATGCCTTTAATGTCTCGTCCACCTCCCCCAATACATCCTACATTATTCTTAGTTGTTTTCCTTCATGTAGAATTAACCTACAAGGAAAGAAAGGGTTTATTTTAATTCCGATATTTTTGTCCCATTGACTTGCATTGGTATCGGGTATTGGTATCGGCGATATCCGATATTTTTTGGATATCGGCCGATCCAATCTGATACCCATATTTCCGAATATCGGAAGGTATCGCTCAACACTAGTGATGAGCGAATACATTCAGTACTATTCATTAATCGCACAAATAGTACGGTATTCGGGCTATTCATTACTCAGTGAGTAATTTGGTATTTGCCTCGGTATATTCGAGTAACCCGCCCAGCATATTTGGCACTTTATTTGCAGCCAATGAACATGCTGGGCTGGCTTGTGATTGGCTGGCCTTACAGAGTCATAGGGGATATTTAAAGGCTGCCAGCACCATCTTGCGCACATTGCAACCGTAGGAGAGCACAGTGTGAGAGTAGGGAGAGTGATAGGAGCTTATAGGGAACACTATTCATTTCAAAATGCTCTTTTAAGGGTACTGTGTTGTATAGTAGTTAGTATTAGGAACAGACTGTGGGATAAGGGTGAAATAGGGAGGGTTTAATCCATTACGAAAATATACAAATCAGTATTTTTAGAGGCAAATAATATTAAGTAGTACCAACATATAAAAAACCATTTCTTTGGAGCTACATAATATTTCTGTGTAGCAGCCTATAAAACTTTTTTTTTTCCCATAAAATAATATTGTGCGAATGGCGCAAAATCTGTTCACCTACGGAAGCGTCACTATTTACAATTAATTTCCCCAAGTCTGTTGTTGGCGTGTGTCATAAACGCGATGTAAAAAAAAAAAAAATCTATTTGTTAAAAAAGTGAATCTTTATATAGCACTTGTGCAACTGCTGTAATCCATGCAGGGATAATCAAACGTGAAAATTTAGCAGTGGAAATAATTTTCATTAGTCCTCTATTGGAGTGTAGAAAAAATAAGGAGGTGCACACAACTTGAGAGGAGGATGAGGTGCAGGCTGAACACAATATACAGTAGAATAAAGTCAAACAGCTGCACTCTCAATATGATTGCAAGGAATTTTTATTTAAAAAAATCAGAACACAATCAACACCATAGAACAATTGATTTTCGGTGTGGAAGGCACAGAATCAAAAAAGCGTTTGTGAAGTTTTGTCCCCTTGAAAGGTCTTTTTCAAACGACGCTAATGTTGATTTAGACTGGCAAGCTGTGCAATTTAGATGCTGGAGCATAAAAATGAGGTGTCTAGGAGCACGTATTTCAGCGCTAAATGCGTGGGAAGCACGTGTTACAGCGCTACTGTGGCGGTGTGCCAAGCAAGTGTGTCAGCAAGGCAATCTAAAAAAAAATCATAATTTTCTATTGGTTTAATAAATAGTGTATCCTTATCTAGCAGTTGTGTGACTGCCGCAATCCGGATAGAGGTAATCAAATGTAACAATTTAGAAGTGGCAATAATTTTCATAACTCCACTGCTGGAGTGTGTCAGCAAAAACAAATAGCCACACATTGCTTGATACAGTGAATTTGTACATAAGAACTTTGTGAGTGTACTTGTGAAAAAAAAAACCTGTATTTCTTTTCATATGCATAACACATTCAATATGAGAAAAGGTGACATTAAGGGATGTGGATGTGGTGGTGCCCGCCAACCAAGGCCGTGTGACAGGTCCGAAGGTGGCTGTATCTCGTTTAGCTTCCTGTCAAAATTTGATCAGCGCGCTACACCACTAATGAATCAAGACAAGTGCAAGGATGTTGTGGGTTGGATGGCAAAGGCTCCAGTGTGTTGACCCTGATGTCTTCCACACTGTCCAGCCTCAGTAACCAAGAGGCTGGGCCTCTGAATCTTCAACCTGGTCCTCTTTTCTCCCACCAAGAGTCCCAGGAGACATATGACCCCAGTGCTCGCCACTCTGAGGAACTTGTAATTTGTCAGGCCTCTTAACGTGCACCATTAAACATGGTCATGAGTAAGTGGAGTGCAGTGATGCCAAACATTTGAGCACCCACAGCCAGGAGAAGGTCAATTCATATCTGAAGAGGTGGAAGACAATCATGAGGCACAGTTGCCATCAGGTCAGCCTCAAATCGCATCTCAGAACGAGGATCAGATTGAGGAACTGGAAGATGATGTGATCGATGATGAGGCCAATGATCACACACCTAGCAACCACATCAGTGCAGAGAGGGATGGATCCGTAGCACGAAAACAGACAAGAAGAGGGAGAACTGTTCCATAGAGCCCCCCCACACACACAGAAAGATTGTCATGTCGGACGCTATTCACACTAGGGCGTCTGGCAGACAGCGGTAATTCCGCATTCGTCCACTATGCGCTCAGTGGCGCCGACTAGATTTTATCTAGGTTGTCCGGGGTTAATCTAGCTGGTACTCGGATTGGATTAAAACACCTGTGGCTAGAAGGCGGAGTGCACGATCAGAAGGCTAGAGAATACATTTCAAAAACCTGACCTGTACATCCAAACATAGACTAAGTGTGAACAGGTGCTGAACCTAGAGTCGCCAACTCTAGGTTCAGCACCTGTTCACACTTAGTCTATGTTTGGATGTGCAGGTCAGGTTTTTGAAATGTATTCTCTAGCCTTCTGATCGTGCACTCCGCCTTCTAGCCACAGGTGTTTTAATTACAGCAGGTCCAATACCCCTCCATAGACAGAGAGAATTTTAGTCTAGGAAGAGGTTTCACATGTACCCATTCAGATGGAGACGTTTATTCTCAGCGAGGTAAGGCAAGCGTAAGACCTGGTATAAGAGAGATGCCGTAAAGTGGCTACCAGGTACACATAAAATTGGCCATTTTTATGCGCTAAACGCTCTCATTTTTCATATTTCTAGTGCAGTAATGTAGTTCAAATTTCGTATTTCAAGTTTGTATGTTCTAGCGCTGCAGTGTGCTGCCTTATTTATTTAACTATATACGAGTTGGCGACTCTAGGTTCAGCACCTGTTCACACTTAGTCTATGTTTGGATGTGCAGGTCAGGTTTTTGAAATGAACTATCTCCTAATCTGGAATACCCACTGGACCCTAGAACCCCATGTACTCTTCTTCCTCTGTTTTAACTGGTATGTCTGGACTATTGCCTAATCTAGAATACCCACTGCACCCCAGAACTCAATGTACTCCTCTTCCTCTGTTTTAACTGGTACGTCTGAACTATCTCCTATTCTGGAATACCGACTGCACCCCAGAACACCATGTACTCTTCTTCCTCTGTTTTAACTAGTACGTCTGAACTATCTCCTAATCTGGAATACCCACTGCACCACAGAACCCCATGTACTCCTCTTCCTCTGTTTTAACTGGTACGCTGCTGCTCTTTCCCTGACTTTACTTCCATGTATCATACTTCAGATTTACTGAATGAATATTGATATATCCATGCTCTTCACACCTAGCACTATCATTCCACCTCACTCTGTCTCTTTCTTCAGCTTTTATGGTAGCCAAATGTTATTTTATCTGAAATCTGTTAATTGTTCCCTGCTGTGAACTGTCCTCCAGCCACTTCCTCCTCACCTGGCTTCATTGCATGGACACTCGAATGGTATAAGTTGAATGGAGCTGGCCAGATATGACCTTGGTCAGATGTGATATCATTTGAAATGTGACATCTTTTAAGTGTAACATCAAAAATATACCAGAAATAATCCAGAAATCGGCAAGATGGTAAGACTAATCACTGTCTTCTAATTTTGCTTGACTTTCTTTTCTTCCTCTGCTCTTTTAGCATGCTCACATTTGCCCTCACCGCTTTTGCTCCACTAATCCTCACTCTCCTTCGCTATCTCCATTCCCCTGCACCCTTGAACCACATAGCCTCAGACCTCTCATACCAAAATATAAATATAATATAAACCGATCACTCTCCTTCACCCATCTGCTTTCCCATTCTCTGCTCGTTCTCACTGCTGGTGACATATCCCCCAATCCTGGCCCACCCACCTCATACATCTCAATAATCCTCACCCCTATCCTTCTCACACTAAAAGAAACTACCACAATCCCTCATGCTTAAAATCTGTGCCACTGACCCCCACCCCCCTGCTTCCTCTCTCTGGAGCACTCTGGAATGCCCGCTCCGTCTGCAACAAGCTCCACGTGATCCACAATCTCTTTACTTCCTGCAACCTTTCCTTCCTGGCCCTCACTGAGACCTGGCTGATGCCCGATGACATGGCCTCCTGTGCTGCACTGAGTTACGATGGCCTCCAATTTACCCACACTCCTCGCTCTGGCAACAGACATGGTGGAGGAGTGGGTTTCCTTCTTTCTAAAACCTGCTCTTTCAACTCTATCCAACCCCCACCCTCCCTTATCCTCCCTTCTTTCGAGGTTCACTCTGTCCGTATCTACTCTCCTTCTAATCTCCACATGGCTGTCATATACCGACCACTGGGCTCAGTCACTGCCTTTATTGACCAATTCTCCACCTGGCTTCTTCACTTTCTCTCTACTGACATCCCCATCATCATAATGGCTGACTTACTGACACCCGCCAGCCAGCAGCCTCCAAGCTCCTGGCCCTTACCTCATCCTTTGGACTTACTCAGTGGTCCTCCACTGCCACGCCCACAGATGGACATACACTAGACCTCATCTTCACCCGCCTCTGTTCCCTATCTAATCTCACAACCTCTCCCTTCCCCCTATCTGACCACCATCTACTCACTTTCTCATCCTTGTCCTCCTCACCCACCCCCCATATCCAACCACTACCACATCCACCCAGAAACCTCGCACACCTAGACATTCACAGACTCTCCGACTCTCTTCTACCCCTGTCCTCCATATCTTCACTCCACGACATAGCACCACCGCTTTCTATAACTCCACCCTCACATCAGCCATAGACTCAGTCGCCCCTCTCAAGCATGGCAAAGTGCGACAAATCAATAGGTAACACTGGCACAACAATCTCACCAAAAAACTTTGACAAGCATCCAGGGTCATGGAGCAGCGTTGGAAGAAAACACCCCTGCCAGGCGACTTCACTGCTTTCAAACAAGCTACAATTGCCTTCAAATTAGCCCTCACCTCTGCTAAACAGACCAATTTCACAAACCTTGTATCTTCATTATCCTACAACCCAACACAACTGTTTGGCACATTTAACTCTCTCCTCCACCCACCACTGCCACCTCCAACTCCCCTCCTCTCTTCCGAGGACTCCGCCATCTACTTCAAAAACAAGATCGACCAAACAAGGCAAACCTTTACTGTTCCATCACCCCAACCACTCCATATACAAGACCTCTGCCCTTCCCAAATAACCTCCCTCTCCAACATCACTGAAGGAGAGCTTACTCACCTCCTTTCCAAATCATACCTCACCACCTGTGCACTTGACCCCATCCCTTCCCACCTGCTCCCCAACCTCACTAACATGCTCATTCCAGCCCTAACCAATCTCTTCAACCTCTAGCTATCTACTGGTACCTTCCCCTCTGCCTTCAAACAAGCCATCATCACTCCCATCCTCAAAAAAAACTAACCTTGACCCAACTGCTATGCTCAGCTATCGCCCTATATCACTGCCCCTGTTTGCTTCAAAACTCCTTTGCTTCAAAACTCCATTCTCAACTTTCCTCCCACCTCTCATCTTACTCTCTCCTTGACAACCTCGAAGCTGGCTTCCGCCCCCACTACTCCACCGAAACTGCCCTGACCAGAATTACTAATGATTTACTCACAGCCAAAGCTAACAGACAGTTCTACATCCTCCTCCTTCTCGACCTGTCCTCTGCCTTCGACACAGTCGACCGCTGACTACTGCTGCAGATTCTTTCTTCCCTTGGCATCAAAGACCTTGCGCTTTCCTGGATTGCCTCATACCTTTCCGACCGCACATTTAGCATTTCCCACTTCCACACTACCTCCTCATCCTGCCCTCTCTCTGTCAAGGCTCTGTCCTGGGGTCCCTACTTTTTTCCATCTATACCCTTGGCCTAGGAAAACTCATAAAGTCCAATGGCTTCCAGTACCACCTGTATGTGGACGACACTCAGATCTACCTCTCTGGCCCAGATGTCACCTCTCTTCTGTCCAGAATCCCGAAGTGTCTATCAGCCATATCCTCCTTCTTCACCTCTCGCTTCCTAAAACTCAATGTAGACAAAACCAAACTCATCATCTTTCCCCATCTCGCATATCCTCCCTACCTGATCTATCTATTAAGGTAAACGGCATCACGCTCTCTCCCGCACCTGAAATCCACTGCTTCGGGGTAACTCTTGACTCTGCCCTGTCCTTCAAACACCATGTCCAAACTCTTGCAACCTCCTGTCGCCTCCAACTCAAAAATATTGCCAGAATCCGTCCCTTCCTCAGCCCACAATTTACTAAAACTCTTGTGCATGCCCTTATCATCTCCAGCCTCGACTACTGCAACACCCTCCTCTGTGGCTTCCTTGCTAACACTCTTGCACCACTCCAGTCTGTCCTCAACTCTGCTGCCTGGCTAATCCACCTCTCTCCTCGCTACTCTCCTGTTTCTCCCCTCTGTAAATACCTTCAGTGTCTCCCAATTCCCCAACAAATCCAGTTCAAACTACTAACACTGATCTACAAAGCCATCCACAACCTGTCCCCTCCCTATATCTCTGAACTAATCTCGCAATATCTTCCCTCACATAATCTTCGATCCTCCCAAGACCTCCTCTGGAATTCCACACCTCAACACGTCTGATTATCCACCACCCTCGGGTTCTTCAGACACAACCTGAAAACACATCTATTCAGGAAAGCCTACAGCCTGCAATAACCATTCTGCCGCTCCAACACCACCCGAGCTGCCGCCTCACCACAACCCTAGCTGCCACCTCACCACCACCAGAGCTTCTGTACCCCCGACCTTCTGTCTCTTCGCTATTATCCCGTAGAATGTAAGTCTGCAAGGACAGGGTATTCTCCCCTCTGTACCAGTCTGGCATTGTAAATTTGTTCACTGTAAACGATATTTATAACTCTGTACATAACCCCTTTCTCATGTACAGCACCATGGAATTAATGGTGCTATATAAATAAATAATAATAACAATAATAATAAGTACTTGCCATGAGGGAGGGGCCTCCCAAATGTAGGAATGAGAGTCTTCACAAATGTTAAAGGAAAAACTAAAGCCAAAACACTCCGTGTGAGCAAAAGTGGAGGTATATTTTTTTTTTTTTTTTGTATACATGGAATTATGAAGGAAATAATGTTTCTTAGCATTTTTCCCTTTCAAAAAAATTTGGGTTTGATTTTATAGGTCTTTTTAAAAATCCTTAAAACCGCCACAATAGTCTGAGAACATTATTCCCAGAAACCATATGTGAGTCATACCCCAGATCTGTTTGTTGGGTCCAGCTGAAAAATATTCGGCTTTCCCATTGACTTGCATTGGATTTGTTATTCAGTTCGAATACACAGATATTTGTGCCGATTTTCCCGAATCTGAATATTTCACTATTCGCTCATCACTAGCTACCATAAGTCTCCGTTTAGCTCTGGCCTCAGAATTACAATGCCATAAATAATTATTGCATGAACAAGTCATGCAGGTAATTTTGCATTTCCAGTTTTATAACCATTTATTTAATTTCTATAATGCAACTAATATGAAGTAACTTTACGGAACATTTCCTACCATCATCTGTCCACTGCTTCTATGCAGATCAATGAGTCTTCATCATAACAGAAACAAGCCCTAAATTATAATTATTAGTCATACTCCCTTGCATCTCTACCTCATTGTATGCTAATTTTATGAAGAAGTAGAGAACAAATAGAATAGAATATGACTATAGAATAGACAAAGTTTGCTTGTTGTCCGTTATCTTGGAGACACATAGGCCTACATAACTGACTTGGACACATGAATGATAACGTCATTTTCTCTATTAGACTTTTTGCTACAAGTCTACTCATCTCAGTCACAGGCTAGATGACAAGTGGTAATCAGTTTAGTAATGAAGAACTGTACATAGAAGAAGCATCCCCAAATCAGACATGTGAGAATATGGAAGAAACCTGGCAGGACTTTAACTTTTAAATAGCCCGGTTGCAGTTTACAAAATGATTCCCAATTGATAGTCATGTTGTAGGTAGCAATCTTGGCCCCAAAAATTTTGAAATGGATCCTGGTCGGTATCATACAGCTGGCATCAAGTATTTGTTGCGAGAGAAAGGGTCAGGAGGTTAAACCAAATGTTTGTTCACAGATAATCAGATTAAAGCAGGGTCAGGAAAATAGGGTCAAAATGCAGTGAATTCACAGACATAACCTGAAAAATGCCAGAAACCACCACAAAGGCTATTACTTATTATTATGGTTATTTATATAGCTTAGGCTTCTTTCACACTTCAGTTGTTTGGCGTCAGTCTGCTCCAACATAGTGACGGATCGACGGATCCGTTACAATTGTTGAGAAAACGGTTCTAACGGATCCGTTTTTTTTTTCGGCGGATCCGTTACTTGGGGGTTGTCTGGGAAAAGTATCTACTTTTTGAAGCATGCGCAATTGAAAAAGCGGATTGGGGCGATGGATCCGCCAAATGACAGTCGCGACGGATCCGTCGCCCATAGGCGGCCATTCTATGGAATGGCGGACGTGACGGATCCATCGCAAACCGCCATTTTGGTGCAGACAAAAACGTTATAAAGTCCGTCAATGTCTAGATCACGTCCGCCAAATCTCGACGGATCTGTCACATGGCGGATGGATGTCTATGGGAAAATAGCGGATCCGCCCAAAAAAAATGGCGGATCCGCTATTTGAGGAAAATGGCGGTTTCAGACTGACGCCAAAAGACTGAAGTGTGAAAGAGGCCTTATTTATATAGCACCAACATGTTCCGCAAGGCTTTACAGACATTATCATCACTGTTGAGGCTCGCAATCTAAATTCCATAACAGTCTTGGGAGTGTGGGAAGAAAGCAGAGTATCCAGACGAATACCTCTAAGGCCGGGTGCATGCAATCCAGGAGTAGCAGCAATTTGGTGACAGCGCATGTCCGCAGTGTCCAAAGCACTGCGGTCTATTGAATGCAGGTGAATTCGCATGTGTTCACTGAACTGTGCGGATTCACTGTGTCCAATACATTCTATTGGTGAAATTACTCTGGAAAGATGGTCCGCATGTCCGCATCCGCGGGTGAGCTGCGGGTATCTGTGGATGCATAATGGATATGGGATTTCTTGAAATCCTATCCACTACGCTGTAACATCTGGCCGCTGCGGGTTTCACGCTGCATAAATACGTAGTGTCAAAATTACTGATCGTGTGCACATACCGTTAAAAGTATACATAGAATACATAAAATACATAGTATTTTAGGCACAAAATTACTACAAGCCACCAGTTTTAGAAATCCCATACCCACTGTGCTTCTATTTATTGCTGCATAAACTCACTCACGGTGCGGGTTTATGAGCCACAGTGTAGTTTCCCCCATAGCCAGTCATTAGATGTCTTAAATCCGTAATGCTCACTAAGAACATGCAGATTTAACTGCGTGATTACAACGCAGCGTTTTGGAAGTAGCAACATTACTCTGTGTCCTAAACGCTGCATTTCCCGATCGTGGGCACATAGCCTTCTACGCCACCGCAGTTTGTTCCTTTGCATCTCCCTAGTCCTTACTGCGACCATTTTACAGCACCAAAGTTCAGGTCCCCATTGACTTCCCTTGGGTTCTGGGTCAGTGTCAAGTTCTGATGCCTGAACCAACTACTACAAACCCAGATATTCCACGAGTCTGCTCATTCCTCGCTACTAACTGAGCAGACGTCAAGTGAGAAAATATGTGATTTCTAGAATTGCGCAGAGTTTGGCTCAATTCTGATTGGACAAACGTTGATATTCATTTACAACCTTATATTTTTTTTCTTTTTTGTAATGATAAGTAAATTTAATTTTCATTCTCTTACATTATAATTTAATAAGTGATTCTGTGTTTATAATGAACAAATGCTTTACCTAATGCAATTTGCATCTTCGTGCGTACAACACAACCTTAAACCTGAATCGAGGGCCCTCACCCCACCTGCATTTAGTTAATGTAAAATCAATGTATTAGAACTGATTGCAGTGAAAAGACGCAGAGCCTCTTCCAGGGGGACTGTATATTGTTTGTCAATGCATCCAGCTCATTATGGTTTAGATTAGGCAAAAATATTTTTCTTTAATGAACATCTGGAAATGTAAAACTACAAATTTTGATCAATTTCACAAATAAAGATAGAAAACTATTTAGAATTGAGAGTCCTCAGTGGTTGATATCTTTTAATGGCTAACTGAAAAGATGGTAACAAATTGCAAGCTTTTGAGACTACTCAGGTCCATTCATCAGGCATAGACTAATACAAATTCTGAAGAATCACTTATTTATGCACAACACAGCACAGAAATAATGTCATAGATAAGACAGGTGACGTGAAGCAAAACTACCTTTATGGGAGAGTGATAAAACAGTTATGTCCTTAAATATTGGAACAGTTCATAGATAAGGAGTGTGAATGTTTTATTGTCCTCCGTTTGAGGTCTGGTTCTGTGTTGTGATGCCTCCCTCAAGGTCTGAGGAGCAAATTCCCTAATGGTACCGTCACACAGTGCAATTTAGATCGCTACGACGGCACGATTTGTGACGTTCGAGCGATATAGGTACGATATCGCAGCGTGTGACACGCTCCTGCGATCAGGGACCCCGCTGTGAATCGTACGTCGTAGCACATCGTTTGAAACTTTCTTTCGTCGTCTAGTGTCCCGCTGTGGCGGCATGATCGCATGGTGTGACAAAGGTGTGCACGATATTGTATACGATGTAAAGGGCGGAGGAGCTGGCTACGTAGGAGCGCTGAATTCTCCACCTCCCGTGTGCTGATTGGGCGGTACAATACTGTGCGCTCATTCGACAAAGGACTATTGTTCCCAGCGGATAAAACCGGAGCTCTCGAGCGCGCTATTCATTTCTCTCTGTAGCACGTGCTGTGAACAGAACTCCTAAATTCGCTGGATTCCCTGGACTTTTAACTACTAGACTTTTACCGCAAAAGGTATGTATAACGCTACAGCGTAGCATATGTTGCGCTTCAACGGGGATAAACGCTGGAGTGTGGTTGATTGTTCCTTTGAGTAGGGTAGGCCTGAGAACCTCAGGTACACAGCTGTTGCGTGGCCCAATTAATTAATCCTTTTACAGATCGAGATGGTTGACTGCCCCATTTAATACCAGTAGTAACATATATAGTTATTAGATCAATGGTCAGAACATTGTTTTGTAAGCACGTGTATTTATTGTACGTTTGTTTTCTTTTTAGGAACTATGCTCACTTCCGATGAGAGTTCTGTTGTTGCTGCTGCCCTGGTGTTTGAGGCAGCACGTCTCCAAGAGGAGAGACGTCCTAAACGAAAACGTCGCATGTGGACCCGGAGCTGGCTGCAGAAAAGATCCACATTGTCACACATGGGTCTCATAAGAGAGTTACGTGACAATAACCCTCAAGATTTCCGAAACTACCTTCGGATGTCCGAGGAATCCTTCAAAATAATACTGTCTGCTGTTACGCCACTCATACAAAGGTGTGATACGCCGATGCGTGCAGCCGTGCCCGTGGAGGAAAGGTTGGCGGTGACACTGCGCTTCCTGGCAACAGGAAGGTCTCTTCAGGATTTGCAGTTTTCCGCAGCTGTTTCCAGACCTTTCCTGAGCGTTGTGATTCCGGAGACATGCGAGGCCATTGTGCAGAGCTTAAGGCATTATATGGAGGTACTACTATTTTTTTTTGGCTGCTGTGTTATGTCGATATATTATACTAGCTATTGAACCAGTTCTACGCCCTGATGGCGAGCATTTCTATAGGTATATGTTCTACATCCTATCATGTGCTGCTCCCATCCTGCGCCCCCATTCAGACATGTGCTGCTGTGATCCTGCGCCTCCATTCTGATATGTGCTGCTCCAACCCTGCGCCACCCTTTTTTATTTGCTGCTCCCAACGTAATTTTATTGATTCTATTATTTAGATATATTGTTTAGCACCCCCTCTGAGTGACCGAAGCCATCTGTAAAAAAAATGGCTGCCTGCATACTCTGTGTTGTTGACTTTGTTATACTAATCCATACTGCGCCTCAATCGCTGTAGGATGTCCACATGAGAGTGTATGTGCATAATATATTTGACCAAATTTGTACATGTTTCCTTCTCATCTTGCAGTTTCCCAAGACGGCGGATGACTGGAAGAGGATTGGTTCCGATTTTGATGAGCTGTGGCAGTTTCCAAACTGCGGTGGTGCATTAGATGGAAAGCATGTGCGCATCACGCAACCAGCCAACTCTGGATCATTTTTTTTCAACTACAAAGGATATTTCAGTGTGATCCTCATGGCCCTTGTCAATGCAAACTATGAGTTTGTCGATGTGGATGTTGGCATGAATGGTCGAGTCTCCGACGGTGGTGTTTTTGAACACACTTCATTTGGGGAAAGCTTGAGGAACAATGAACTGCTGTTGCCACTAAATGAAGACACAAAAGCAAACCTAAATTTTGTCTTCATCGCTGATGAAGCTTTCCCTCTTCATCCACATTTGCTGAAGCCATTTGCACAGAGAACACTCACACCGGAGCGCAGAATCTTTAATTACCGGTTGTCGAGGGCCCGTCGTGTGGTTGAAAATGCCTTTGGGATAATGGCAAATCGGTTTAGAGTGTTCCACACAGCTATCAACTTGAAGCTGCCGTCTATAGACATTGTGGTTTTGGCATGCTGTGTGCTCCATAATTTCCTGAGACGTCATGATACGAACTCCTATTCTCCTCCTTCGTTTATTGATGCAGTGGACGCACGAACCGGAGATATTGTGCCCGGGGAATGGCGTACACAACCTGAAAATTTTACAGCTCTTCAAGCTCTTGGATCTGGCAGACAGGCAGACGATGCAAGGGACTGTCGCGAAAAATACTGTCAGTACTTTAATGGTTCTGGAGCTGTACCGTGGCAGGATCGTGCCGTATAACATAAAAATTTGTTTTTTTGCTTTGCTGTCATATAAACCTCGCTAAATAACTTTAAATGTGATGCCTATACAATGTTGCTGTTAACCCTTATAGCTTGGTAAACATTAAAGAAAGAATGCGAAGATTTTTGTTTTTTTTTGTAACACTTCTTGGTTTTAAATTATTTTACAACAAAATATAACATAACCCCCCCACCAAAAAAAATATTATCTCCTGCCCAAGAGGTGTCGCAGCGTCACGCCCTGCTGCTCCACTTGACTCTGGAGGAGCGCTGCTGTCTGCTGCAGGAGCGCTGCTGTCCGCTCCAGTCGCAATTGTCTCGCCAGGAGCTCTCTTACGGTGGCCGTTTCTGTGGATAGAAGAGGTTGGAGAACCAACGTTGATTCCTCTGAAAATACATCTCGACCTCTGGGGCAGGACCGAATTTTCTGTGTTGTAAATTTCTATTTGGTCTGGCACCACAGGGCGATGTAAATTTTAATATATTTTACAGTTTTGGTTGTCTATGGTGACATCCAGCAGAAAACCACTCGCATTATCTTGATACTTACGGAGAAGGGACGCCGGTTCCTCATTGCCAGAACCAGAGCTGCTAATGTCCCATCCCAGCGATCTGGCCACTGCTGCAGCACCTAAAAGCAAATAATAACAGATCTGGTTAACTATGGAACACGCCGTTGGGAAGCGCTCGCAGTTTTGGTCACTTACGTATGTTAGCTTCTGGGGAGAATGCCGCCGACCCGGGGGAGGAAGAGGAGTGTCGAAAGGGAGGTGTTGAGGGTGGTGTAGGGGTGCGAGGCCGTCTGCTCTCTGGTGGTGGCGTGGTAGGCCGCTGGGTCATTACTGCGTCTGTAATGTATTCAAATATTTCCGCTACCCTCTTATGTCCCGTATGCAGTTGAAAAATTGTAATCTATGATTGTTAACTTACGTGACGTCACGGACTGTGGGCTCCCGCTGGTGCTGGATGCTGTGGTGCTGCTGGCAATGGCAGGTACCTGTTGCTGCCGCTGTCTCTCTACACAGAAAGTTTACAAACGCAATCTTTAAAAACACATGTAGAGTGCTGCAGATCAAAGCTAACAATATACTGAAACATAAAATTTATATCACACTTCACAGGGGTGCGAGGGTGCATGGTCGCAACAGATGGTGGAGGTGTGGTAGGCCGCTGGGTCATTACTGCGTCTGTAATGTCTTCAAATATTTCAGGTACCCTGTTATGTCCCGTGTGATGTTAAAAAAAATGCAATAAATGATTGTGAACTTACGTGATGTCCCGGACTGTGGGCTCCCACTGGTGCCTGAAGATGGGGTACTGGTGGCAATGGTGTGTCTGACTTGCCGCCGCTGTCTCTCTACACCTAAAGTAAAGAATCACAATGTTTACACACAAATGTTGAGTGCTGCAGAGCAAAGCTAGTACTAGTACTTGCCTCGCCTTGCCTCCGCACGCAACTCCGCAAACATTTGTGGCGTTTTATAGCGGAGGTCAGCCCATTTTTTACGCAGCTGAAGCTGACTGCGGCAGACACCAAACCTCCTTTCCATCATTCTTGTTATTTGTCCAAGCACTTCTCGCTTGTGGATGTGTGGGTGGGCAGGGCGGCTCTCCAGACCCTCGTAATCCATGGCATCCATCTGGGAAATAAAAAAAAGGAGTTCTGGCTGCCCCAGAGGAGCAGAACGCATTCTCGCCGCCATTTTAGATGGAATGACCCTGAAGAGCAACGCCCAGAGGAGGAGCTGCGCTCCGCCGTCCTGCCGCGCCATTGGCATCGCAATAGCGTTGCCGTTTATGAACAGCGTCACATTTGTGACGACTGAGCGTTAAGAAAGGAACGCACATAGTAAATGCCGTTCGAAGTATCGTTATATAACGCCGGAGCGGCACGTTAAGTACGCTCGTGGTCTATGACGGCGTGATGACGTTACAGCGTTCCTGCGTGCCTGCCCTAGCTTGTTTTTGTCCCCTGACATCGTGATAATGGCTGCCAGTCGCCGTGGTCCACCTATGGGCATCCCAGAGCTCAAGTTCCTTATTGGAACAATGGATAGGATGCAGTATGAAACCACAGGGATGGTGCTGCACCGCAACCAGCACAAGGAGGAAGTTGTCCGTGTGGTGTCTGAGGGCCTCAGGAAGCGGTTTGGGATAACTCGGACCAAGGCCCAGATTGTTAAAAAATGGGGCGATCTCAAGTCGAAAAGCCCAGAGCGCCTGCAGGAGCTTCGCCAGGAGATTAGCAGAGGTTAGTACTCAGGTACCCAAAAGTATGTTGGACAGCTATGGGACAGTTTGAATGTTGCAGAGCCACTATGTGCCACAGCTATGGGACAGTATGAACGTTGCAGAGCCACTATGTGCCACAGCTATGGGACAGTTTGAACGTTGCAGAGCCACTATGTGCCACAGCTATGGGACAGTTTCTACGTTGCAGAGCCACTATGTGCCACTGCTATGGGACAGTTTGAATGTTGCAGAGCCACTATGTGCCACAGCTATGGGACAGTTTGAATGTTGCAGAGCCACTATGTGCCACAGCTATGGGACAGTTTGAACGTTGCAGAGCCACTATGTGCCACTGCTATGGGACAGTTTGAACGTTGCAGAGCCACTATGTGCCACTGCTATGGGACAGTTTGAATGTTGCAGAGCCACTATGTGCCACAGCTATGGGACAGTTTCTACGTTGCAGAGCCACTATGTGCCACTGCTATGGGACAGTTTGAACGTTGCAGAGCCACTATGTGCCACTGCTATGGGACAGTTTGAACGTTGCAGAGCCACTATGTGCCACAGCTATGGGACAGTTTCTACGTTGCAGAGCCACTATGTGCCACTGCTATGGGACAGTTTGAATGTTGCAGAGCCACTATGTGCCACAGCTATGGGACAGTTTGAATGTTGCAGAGCCACTATGTGCCACAGCTATGGGACAGTTTGAATGTTGCAGAGCCACTATGTGCCACAGCTATGGGACAGTTTCTACGTTGCAGAGCCACTATGTGCCACTGCTATGGGACAGTTTGAACGTTGCAGAGCCACTATGTGCCACTGCTATGGGACAGTTTGAACGTTGCAGAGCCACTATGTGCCACAGCTATGGGACAGTTTCTACGTTGCAGAGCCACTATGTGCCACTGCTATGGGACAGTTTGAATGTTGCAGAGCCACTATGTGCCACAGCTATGGGACAGTTTGAATGTTGCAGAGCCACTATGTGCCACAGCTATGGGACAGTTTGAACGTTGCAGAGCCACTATGTGCCACAGCTATGGGACAGTATGAACGGTGAAAAGTACTATGTGGCACAGCTAACTGCTGACCGAACTTTTTTTTTCCTTCACAGAGGCAAAGAGACAGCGCCGCCGTAGACACGAGGCATCACACACCGCCTCTGAAGTCCCAGAGCCCTCCGGGTCAAAGACAACTGATCCTAGTAGGTTCCCACAATAATGTGATTTGGGTTTGGTTGCAGGTCCCCTCCTCCCCCCCCCCCCCGGCAGCCAGTGTTGCCATATATGCTGACAGACCTTTTTTTTTTTTTTTTCCCTTCACAGAGGCAAAGACACAGCACCACCGCCGCCACGAGGCATCCCGCCCAGCCTCTTCTGGCTCTGTGCCCTCCGGGTCAACTCCTCCAGATCCTAGTAGGTTCCCACAAAAATGTTATTTGGATTTTGTTTCTGGTCCCCTTCCCCCCCCCGGCAGCCAGTGTGGCCATATATGCTAACAGACCTTTTTCAAAAATGTTTTTTTTTTTTTTTTTTCTTCACAGAGGCAAAGACACAGCACCGCCGCCGCCACGAGGCATCCCGCCCAGCCTCTTCTGGCTCTGTGCCCTCAGGGTCCAATGTCCCGGAGCCCTCCGGGTCAACTCCTCCAGATCCTAGTAGGTTCCCACAAAAATGTTATTTGGATTTTGTTTCTGGTCCCCTTCCCCCCCCCGGCAGCCAGTGTGGCCATATATGCTAACAGACCTTTTTCAAAAATTTTTTTTTTTTTTTTTTTTCTTCACAGAGGCAAAGACACAGCACCGCCGCCGCCACGAGGCATCCCGCCCAGCCTCTTCTGGCTCTGTGCCCTCAGGGTCCAATGTCCCGGAGCCCTCCGGGTCAACTCCTCCAGATCCTAGTAGGTTCCCACAAAAATGTTATTTGGATTTTGTTTCTGGTCCCCTTCCCCCCCCCCGGCAGCCAGTGTGGCCATATATGCTAACAGACCTTTTTCAAAAATTTTTTTTTTTTTTTTTTTTCTTCACAGAGGCAAAGACACAGCACCGCCGCCGCCACGAGGCATCCCGCCCAGCCTCTTCTGGCTCTGTGCCCTCAGGGTCCAATGTCCCGGAGCCCTCCGGGTCAACTCCTCCAGATCCTAGTAGGTTCCCACAAAAATGTTATTTGGATTTTGTTTCTGGTCCCCTTCCCCCCCCCGGCAGCCAGTGTGGCCATATATGCTAACAGACCTTTTTCAAAAATGTTTTTTTTTTTTTTTTTTCTTCACAGAGGCAAAGACACAGCACCGCCGCCGCCACGAGGCATCCCGCCCAGCCTCTTCTGGCTCTGTGCCCTCAGGGTCCAATGTCCCGGAGCCCTCCGGGTCAACTCCTCCAGATCCTAGTAGGTTCCCACAAAAATGTTATTTGGATTTTGTTTCTGGTCCCCTTCCCCCCCCCGGCAGCCAGTGTTGCCATATATGCTAACAGAACTTTTAAAAAAATTTTTTTTTTTTTTTTTTCTTCACAGAGTCAAAGACACAGCACCACCGCCGCCACGAGGCATCCCGCCCAGCCTCTCCTGGATCTGTGCCCTCCGGGTCAACTCCTCCAGATCCTAGTAGGTTCCCACAATTATGTGATTTGGATTAAGTTGCAGGTCCCCTCTTAACACCCCCCCCCTCCCCCGGCAGCCACTGTTGCCATATATGCTGACAGACCTTGTTTTTTTTTTTTCCTTCACAGAGGCTAAGAGACAGCGCCGCCGCCGACAGCACGAGGCATTCAACAGCGACTCAGATCCAGAAGTGCCCTCCGTGCCTCAACATTCTAGTAGGTTCCCACAATTAAGTTATTTGGATTTTGTTGCAGGACCACTCTTTCACCCCCAACCCAAACAACCACCCTCGGGAGACTACAGTGTTATTAATGTTATGTTTTTTGACCCACAGCTCTCGTCACTGTCAACAAAGAGGATATTGAAGCCGGCATAGACAAGTTACTCCACACTATGGCACATATTCAGGAGCAGCACAATGTGGCAATGGAGGAGCTGCAGAAGCTGCGGGACATGTGCCAGCAGTTGTAGGCGGGCCAATAATCCATTTTTTGTTGTTCCAATTAAAAGATTTAGTTAAACTTTCATTCGTTTTTTTTTTTTTAGTTAACTGTACATGAATTTGTTACGTTAATTTGTTCCCTCATACAGTGCTGTGATTGAGACACACCAATCAAAAAGTAGTGATAGAATGTATAATAAAAGCTTTTATTTCAAACATTATTTTAACAAGACAAAAAAAAAAAAGGGATGTAAAAGTAGTTAGGAAATCACAAATTATGATACGACGATTGTTCCGGCTGAAAATTTTGGTGCCTGATGGGCGAAGCCATATGTAAAGGTATTGGTGTGTAGGAGTTATTAGGGGGTGGCTGGCCGAAGTGGGAAACGTGAGGATTGTGTCGCATCGATGTCTGACCCTGTGACCAACCATTGAAATTTGATGGCTCTGTCCGCTGTATTGGCCGGGAAGAGACCAAACAAGTGTTCTTGTCCAAATCGCCATCAGTACCCTTGTTTACTGCTTCCAGAATCAGACGCTCTGCTAGTATTCTTTGGTTGTCGTCCATTTTTGCCAGTTTGTCAACCACATAGTGTCCAAACCCCTCTAACGCAGGGCTAACATTTCTTGTCAACACCTTCTTTGCCAGGCTCAATAGTTCATTTGAGGCGTCTGAGGTGGCTTTCCGTTTTCTTTGAACTTGCCTCGATTGACTCCTGGCAGGTGCAGCCTCCACTAGATCTGTTGTTGTGCAGTCCTGTGAACAGTCAAGTGTACTCTCCTGCGCACTGTCATCCTGGGGGGGGGAAAAAAAAAAAAAGTTATGAACCCGGCAACAAAAAGTAGTACCACCATAACCGCATCCAAACTATATATTCGTAGTAGGTAACAAAAAGATTATAATATATTTGATGCTTAGTAATATTCTTTAACCCTCCCTTTTATTGAATACTTTGAACTACACTGTTCTGACTGCTATGGGAACCTGACCAATATTTAATAGTCTAAATAGTCTCAACAAGAGTACATCGGCAGCTTGACGCGATACTATTTTCTATATTGCTTCGATGGTATGGTTTACATATATCTCCATTTCATACATATTACGTTCCCCTTATAATTCTTGACTGCAACAGGGTTACTTATGTGTACATGTTTTTGTAACAACTTTAAACTGATGTGATAATCAGAAGTATAAAACCTAAAATGCAGAGAAAAATTATGTAATTATAGGACACATTGGTGAACTTTCGTCCAAAGAGCTACTTACTTGTTGCCCTTGTGACTCCTGCTCGGCGTGGTTCTCCGAAACTATTGGTTCCACAGGTGCCAACAATCGAAGACACGTTGAAGTCCGTGGCACCTCTTGGTCCCTCAGAAAATTAAGATGCTCAAAATACCACAGTTTGGGAACATAAACTTCTTCAGTGGAAGCTCCGGACCTTGTAGTCTGAAGAACCTTGTTCAGCTCCTTCCTCCAGACCGTGCGGAGCGCCTGGATTTTCTTTTTAATAACTGCTTCGTTAGCTGCCTCATCTGGTGCCTGACGATTGTAAAGCTCAATGAGCTGTAAGTAACCCTCCCTCCTCTTTTCCCTGTTACAATACTCAGGAGATTTTATTTTCCAGAGGCAGGGAAAAGACTGATAAATCTCGATGAAATCCCGGATGAACTCCACACGATTTGACATCTAAAAAGTAATTAAAAAAAAAAATTACATGGTTGACAAAGCGTCCTATTAACAATACTTTTGCCAGTGTGCCAAACGCTTAACAACAGCAGCCACACAAAGCGCTCATGCCTACCATCGCTTCTTCCATCTGCCGCGCCTATAGTCCACCATAACCCAAAACAGTGTACCGCCCGCTTCCCTACAGCAGCCACACAAAGCGCTCATGGTGACCATACATTGTACCATCTGCCACGCTCTAACTCAACAGACACAACCGGTCATAAGCAGTCACAACAGCGTACCATCCGCATCGCTTCAGCGGTGGAACGAAGCGGTCATGCCGAACAAACTGAGTTCCATCTACCACGCTGTAGCCCACCAGTCACGACCAGTCACGACCAGTCACAACAGCGTACCATCCGCATCGCTTCTTCAATCTGCCGCGCCTATAGTCCACCATAACCCAAAACAGTGTACCGCCCGCTTCCCTACAGCAGCCACACAAAGCGCTCATGGTGACCATACATTGTACCATCTGCCACGCTGTAGCGCAACAGACACAACCGGTCATAAGCAGTCACAACAGCGTACCATCCGCATCGCTTCAGCGGTGGAACGAAGCGGTCATGCCGAACAAACTGAGTTCCATCTACCACGCTGTAGCCCACCAGTCACGACCAGTCACAACAGCGTACCATCCGCATCGCTTCTTCAATCTGCCGCGCCTATAGTCCACCATAACCCAAAACATTGTACCGCCCGCTTCCCTACAGCAGCCACACAAAGCGCTCATGGTGACCATACATTGTACCATCTGCCACGCTGTAGCGCAACAGACACAACCGGTCATAAGCAGTCACAACAGCGTACCATCCGCATCGCTTCAGCGGTGGAACGAAGCGGTCATGCCGAACAAACTGAGTTCCATCTACCACGCTGTAGCCCACCAGTCACGACCAGTCACAACAGCGTACCATCCGCATCGCTTCTTCCATCTGCCGCGCCTATAGTCCACCATAACCCAAAACAGTGTACCGCCCGCTTCCTTACAGCAGCCACACAAAGCGCTCATGGTGACCATACATTGTGCCATCTGCCACGCTCTAGCTCATCACACACAACCGGTCATAAGCAGTCACACCAGCGTACCATCCGCATCGCTTCAGCGGTGGAACGAAGCGGTCATGCCGAACAAACTGAGTTCCATCTACCACGCTGTAGCCCACCAGTCACGACCAGTCACGACCAGTCACAACAGCGTACCATCCGCATCGCTTCTTCAATGTGCCGCGCCTATAGTCCACCATAACCCAAAACAGTGTACCGCCCGCTTCCCTACAGCAGCCACACAAAGCGCTCATGGTGACCATACATTGTACCATCTGCCACGCTGTAGCGCAACAGACACAACCGGTCATAAGCAGTCACAACAGCGTACCATCCGCATCGCTTCAGCGGTGGAACGAAGCGGTCATGCCGAACAAACTGAGTTCCATCTACCACGCTGTAGCCCACCAGTCACGACCAGTCACAACAGCGTACCATCCGCATCGCTTCTTCAATCTGCCGCGCCTATAGTCCACCATAACCCAAAACAGTGTACCGCCCGCTTCCCTACAGCAGCCACACAAAGCGCTCATGGTGACCATACATTGTACCATCTGCCACGCTGTAGCGCAACAGACACAACCGGTCATAAGCAGTCACAACAGCGTACCATCCGCATCGCTTCAGCGGTGGAACGAAGCGGTCATGCCGAACAAACTGAGTTCCATCTACCACGCTGTAGCCCACCAGTCACGACCAGTCACAACAGCGTACCATCCGCATCGCTTCTTCCATCTGCCGCGCCTATAGTCCACCATAACCCAAAACAGTGTACCGCCCGCTTCCTTACAGCAGCCACACAAAGCGCTCATGGTGACCATACATTGTGCCATCTGCCACGCTCTAGCTCATCACACACAACCGGTCATAAGCAGTCACACCAGCGTACCATCCGCATCGCTTCAGCGGTGGAACGAAGCGGTCATGCCGAACAAACTGAGTTCCATCTACCACGCTGTAGCCCACCAGTCACAACCAAGCACAACAGCGTACCATCTGCCACATTGTAGCCCTCCAGTCACAACAGTGTACCATCCACTTCGCTTCAGTGGTGGAACGAAGCACTCATGCCGTCCATACAGCGTTCCATCCACCACGCCCAAGCGGTTTACATACCTCGACGCAGCGGTGCAAAGCGTGGTATATTCAGCGAGGTACAAAATTCCGATGTCCAGGTCCACCAAGTGTCCAAGTACGAAGTGAAGAAAGGAAATTTTGAAAGCAGTGAAGTGGCATTGGGAACAATAGCGCTCAGGTGACAAATTTTCCAACCAATTGTGTGCACAGAACCTTTGGCCTATCACCACACTAACTAGTGGCACAACACGCCCCTTGTGAACAACGTCACGCACAGATTATGCAAAATTTGCTCTGAATCGTCGTGTGTGACACGACCGTACGACTGTCCCATACGACTTCTACATCGCAAATACGTCATGAATTTATCGCTTCAGCGTCGTGCATCGTGTAGTGTGACCGCAGTCTACGATGTTTGAAACGATAATTAAGCGACGATGCAACGTCACAAATCGTGCCGTCGTAGCGATCTAAATTGCACTGTGTGACGGTACCTTAACTGATGTAAAAAGACATAAATCCATTCAACACGTTCATTCCTGCACTGAGAGTGTGAAAGGTCATCTTAAGTTTATACTCCCAGACTCTTCTGTCTCTCTGAGATTTGAAATGATCCTTTAATACAAGTAATCTCATGTCCATGATGCTGTGATCTGGGATACAATAATGTTTTGCCACAGGTAGATCCATTCTTTTTCTCTTATTGTGTGGTGATGAGAGTTCATACTTGTTCTCAGTTTTTGCCCTGTCTCTCCTACATACAGACCCTCAGTTGGACATTTAGTACAAATATTTAGGTACACCACATTAGATGTGATGCAGATGAAAGTACCTGGGATCTTGTAGTCCTGATGTGAATTGGGGATCTTTATCTTGTCTGTGGTCATTATCAATGGACAGGTTTTACATTTTTTCTGGTTGCAAGGAAAGGTTCCAGCAGCTGTTTTGAGAGGACAGTGAGCTTCTGACAATGATGCTTCTGGCTAACACAGTACAAAGATATATGTCTTTCCTGTAGCAAATACAGATATTGTTTTACATCTTGGGCAACTGACTCGCTTCATAAACTTAAAGGGTTATTTAAAAAAAAGTTATCCCATACCCAATCAAACTGACCACTTGAGAATGAAGCTTTCGAACTGTTCTTAAATGGAACGGAAGTGCACGTTTAGATTCTGCTCCATTCATTTTCTATGTGACTGCTGAAGTCTCACTGACAATGAATAGAGTAAGGGTAGGGCATGTGCACTTTTATTTAATTTAAGATAGGACAGCAGAGCCCTGTTCACGGATTCCATTGCCCCTTTTTCAGTATCACTAAGGTCGGTTTCACACGTCCAGATAATTCCGGTACCGGAGAAATCGATACCGGAGTTATCCGTGTCCGTGTGCTCACGTAGCACATAAGTGTGGCACACGTGCGGTAGCCGTGTGCCGCCCGTGTGCTGACTGAGGACCACACGGACCGTACAGAAGATAGCGCTACAGTTAAGCGCTGTCCCCTGCTTTTGATGCTGAAGCCGGCATTCATTCCTTCTCCCCAGCAGCGTTCGCTGAAGAGAAGGAATGAAAAATCAAGGTTTTGTTTTTTTTTGTTTGTGTTAAAAATAAAGTTTGGGGTCACCTCTTGCCTCCCATCCCCTGTGCGCCCGCCCTCTTGCCGAGAAATACTCACCCAGCTCCTGCGATGTATGCTGTCAGCGCCTGCAGCCTGTCCTGTGTGAGCGGTCACGTGGTACCGCTCATTACAGTGATGAATATGCGCATATTCATCACTGTAATGAGCAGTCAAGTGGTACCGCAGGACAGGCTGCCGGCGCTGAGAGCATACATCGCAGGAGCTGGGTGAGTATTTCTCGGCAAGCGGGCGGGCGCACAGGGGATGGGAGGCAGGAGGGGACCCCAATCTTTATTTTTAACACAAACAAAAAAAAAACCTTGATTTTTCATTTCTTCTCTCCAGAGGAAGGAATGAATGCCGGCTTCAGCACCACACGCAGTGGGGACAGCACTTACTGTAGCGCTGTCTCTCCTGTGGGCGGTACGTGCACACGGAGGAGAGTGCACCATGTTCTCCGTGTGCACGTGTGCGGGACGTATTGCGGTATGTGCTGCCGGAGAAAAGCAGATATGTCTCCGTGTTTTGCACACAGACACACGGTCCGTGAAAACACGAAGACATGTGCATAGACCCATTCATTTGAATGGGTCTACATGTGTCAGTGTCTCCGGTACGTGAAAAAACTGTCGGTACACATACCGGAGACACTGACGTGTGAAAGAGGCCTAAGGGTCACAGTAATCTGTGAGTTACACCCCAGCCAATGTATTAGGAATTATTTAAGGCCTGAAAAAACTCGTGACAATTATGAAGATATACTCATTGTGATAAATTGTCATGTTCAAAAGCAAAACTGGAGATATTTGTGGAAATTATGTTCCCTTATTTTGTAAAACCCTTCAACTGATTGACAGATGATGTCAATACATACGATCATCTTTCCATTGTGCACAGTGCACATTGCAATCATTTGGATAAAGTTACACACATTGGACTTTTTCTTTTGACATGGGAATACATTTAAGGCAGAAAATTATTACAAGCCTCCAGTCGGATATTTAATCCAATAAATAACCACTTGTATGCAAGGTATATGTCATGCACTACTAGACATAAATCATCCCAAATTTGGGATGATTTGTCTCCAGTCGGATATGGAGAAAGGAAAAATGGATATGGAAAAAGCCAAGCCTATCAGAATGGGTGTCAGGAGACCCAAGTTTTTCTCATAGGTAAGATCCAGAGATGGGACTTAAACCTATCAGCATTGTCTCCTCTAAGCCAGGAGTGGGCAATTACCGTAATTTTCTGAAGGGCCACAGGAAATACTGTCACTGTTGTAGAGAGCCGAAAGAACTCACCAAATTTAACTCTGCTCATTATTATCTATATATATAATTGCCTAAGGGTTTTTCTGTCTGTCTGTCTGTCTGTCTGTCCTGGAAATCCCGCGTCTCTGATTGGTCGAGGCCGCCAGGCCTCGACCAATCAGTGACGGGCACAGCATGGCGACGATGATGTCATAAAGGTTGCCTCGACCAATCAGCGACGGGCACAGTCTGCCGCGAATTCGCCTCGACCAATCAGCGACAGGCACAGTATCGACGTAGATGTCATAATGGTTGCCATGGCGACGATGATGGCATAAAGGTTGCCTCAACCAATCAGCGACGGGCACAGTGTGCTGCGAATTCTGGAATCATCATTGTCCATATACTACGGGGACATGCATATTCTAGAATACCAGATGCGTTAGAATCGGGCCACCATCTAGTATGTAATATACGTATATAAAAGTTTAAATTTTAAACAGCAACAAGTGACAGCAAAAAGTACAGCCAAGAAGCAACGAAGAGTGGTGGTGGTGGGAGACTCACTACTGAGAGGCACCGAAGCAGCCATCTGCAGACCGGACATAACTGCAAGAGAAGTATGCTGCCTTCCAGGTGCGATGATCAAGGATGTGACCGATAGGATACCAAAGCTCTTCAGCTCCAAGGACGTCCACCCATTTCTTCTGATACATGTTGGCACCAATGACACGGCAAGGAAGGACCTACCGACAATCTGCAAGGACTTTGAAGAGTTGGGGAAGAAAGTAAAGGAACTGGATGCACAGGTAGTTTTTTCTTCTATCCTTCCAGTAGACGGGCATGGCACCAGGAGATGGAACAGGATCCTTGATGCAAACAACTGGCTAAGACGATGGTGCAGACAACAAGGATTTGGATTCCTGGACCACGGTGTGAATTACTGGTATGATGGACTCCTCGCCAGAGACGGACTACACCTCAACAAACCTGGGAAACACACATTCACCAGAAGACTCGCTACACTCATCAGGAGGGCGTTAAACTAGAAGAAGAGGGGACGGGAAGAAAAACATTAGACTCGAACAAAGACGACCCAGGAAAACATACTCAGAAGGGAAGTAAGAACATTTCTAAAACAATCCACAGTGAGGAGATTGGAACAAAACAAAATCCTCTAAACTGCATGCTCGCAAACGCCAGAAGCCTGACAAACAAGATGGAAGAACTAGAAGCAGAAATATCTACAGGTAACTTTGACATAGTGGGAATAACCGAGACATGGTTAGATGAAAGCTATGACTGGGCAGTTAACTTACAGGGTTACAGTCTGTTTAGAAAGGATCGTAAAAATCGGAGAGGAGGAGGGGTTTGTCTCTATGTAAAGTCTTGTCTAAAGTCCACTTTAAGGGAGGATATTAGCGAAGGGAATGAGGATGTCGAGTCCATATGGGTTGAAATTCATGGAGGGAAAAATGGTAACAAAATTCTCATTGGGGTCTGTTACAAACCCCCAAATATAACAGAAAGCATGGAAAGTCTACTTCTAAAGCAGATAGATGAAGCTGCAACCCATAATGAGGTCCTGGTTATGGGGGACTTTAACTACCCGGATATTAACTGGGAAACAGAAACCTGTGAAACCCATAAAGGCAACAGGTTTCTGCTAATAACCAAGAAAAATTATCTTTCACAATTGGTGCAGAATCCAACCAGAGGAGCAGCACTTTTAGACCTAATACTATCTAATAGACCTGACAGAATAACAAATCTGCAGGTGGTTGGGCATTTAGGAAATAGCGACCACAATATTGTGCAGTTTCACCTGTCTTTCACTAGGGGGACTTGTCAGGGAGTCACAAAAACATTGAACTTTAGGAAGGCAAAGTTTGAACAGCTTAGAGATGCCCTTAATCTGGTAGACTGGGACAATATCCTCAGAAATGAGAATACAGATAATAAATGGGAAATGTTTAAGAACATCCTAAATAGGCAGTGTAAGCGGTTTATACCTTGTGGGAATAAAAGGACTAGAAATAGGAAAAACCCAATGTGGCTAAACAAAGAAGTAAGACAGGCAATTAACAGTAAAAAGAAAGCATTTGCACTATTAAAGCAGGATGGCACCATTGAAGCTCTAAAAAACTATAGGGAGAAAAATACTTTATCTAAAAAACTAATTAAAGCTGCCAAAAAGGAAACAGAGAAGCACATTGCTAAGGAGAGTAAAACTAATCCCAAACTGTTCTTCAACTATATCAATAGTAAAAGAATAAAAACTGAAAATGTAGGCCCCTTAAAAAATAGTGAGGAAAGAATGGTTGTAGATGACGAGGAAAAAGCTAACATATTAAACACCTTCTTCTCCACGGTATTCACGGTGGAAAATGAAATGCTAGGTGAAATCCCAAGAAACAATGAAAACCCTATATTAAGGGTCACCAATCTAACCCAAGAAGAGGTGCGAAACCGGCTAAATAAGATTAAAATAGATAAATCTCCGGGTCCGGATGGCATACACCCACGAGTACTAAGAGAACTAAGTAATGTAATAGATAAACCATTATTTCTTATTTTTAGGGACTCTATAGAGACAGGGTCTGTTCCGCAGGATTGGCGCATAGCAAATGTGGTGCCAATATTCAAAAAGGGCTCTAAAAGTGAACCTGGAAATTATAGGCCAGTAAGTCTAACCTCTATTGTTGGTAAAATATTTGAAGGGTTTCTGAGGGATGTTATTCTGGATTATCTCAATGAGAATAACTGTTTAACTCCATATCAGCATGGGTTTATGAGAAATCGCTCCTGTCAAACCAATCTAATCAGTTTTTATGAAGAGGTAAGCTATAGACTGGACCACGGTGAGTCATTGGACGTGGTATATCTCGATTTTTCCAAAGCGTTTGATACCGTGCCGCACAAGAGGTTGGTACACAAAATGAGAATGCTTGGTCTGGGGGAAAATGTGTGTAAATGGGTTAGTAACTGGCTTAGTGATAGAAAGCAGAGGGTGGTTATAAATGGTATAGTCTCTAACTGGGTCGCTGTGACCAGTGGGGTACCGCAGGGGTCAGTATTGGGACCTGTTCTCTTCAACATATTCATTAATGATCTGGTAGAAGGTTTACACAGTAAAATATCGATATTTGCAGATGATACAAAACTATGTAAAGCAGTTAATACAAGAGAAGATAGTATTCTGCTACAGATGGATCTGGATAAGTTGGAAACTTGGGCTGAAAGGTGGCAGATGAGGTTTAACAATGATAAATGTAAGGTTATACACATGGGAAGAGGGAATCAATATCACCATTACACACTGAACGGGAAACCACTGGGTAAATCTGGCAGGGAGAAGGACTTGGGGATCCTAGTTAATGATAAACTTACCTGGAGCAGCCAGTGCCAGGCAGCAGCTGCCAAGGCAAACAGGATCATGGGGTGCATTAAAAGAGGTCTGGATACACATGATGAGAGCATTATACTGCCTCTGTACAAATCCCTAGTTAGACCGCACATGGAGTACTGTGTCCAGTTTTGGGCACCGGTTTTCAGGAAGGATATAATGGAACTAGAGAGAGTACAAAGGAGGGCAACAAAATTAATAAAGGGGATGGGAGAACTACAATACCCAGATAGATTAGCGAAATTAGGATTATTTAGTCTAGAAAAAAGACGACTGAGGGGCGATCTAATAACCATGTATAAGTATATAAGGGGACAATACAAATATCTCGCTGAGGATCTGTTTATACCAAGGAAGGTGACGGGCACAAGGGGGCATTCTTTGCGTCTGGAGGAGAGAAGGTTTTTCCACCAACATAGAAGAGGATTCTTTACTGTTAGGGCAGTGAGAATCTGGAATTGCTTGCCTGAGGAGGTGGTGATGGCGAACTCAGTCGAGGGGTTCAAGAGAGGCCTGGATGTCTTCCTGGAGCAGAACAATATTGTATCATACAATTATTAGGTTCTGTAGAAGGACGTAGATCTGGGTATTTATTATGATGGAATATAGGCTGAACTGGATGGACAAATGTCTTTTTTCGGCCTTACTAACTATGTTACTATGTTACTATGTAAATTACCCTCTTCTCTCTCACAAAAAATAAAGTAAAGACATTTAAAAAAAATAAATGTTTGATATTGTCGCCTCCAAAAGAGTCTGATATATCAAAATATTAAATTATTTAAACCATATACTGAATACCCAAAAGAGGAATAAAAAGTTTTGAGCACTAGAATTGACATTTTTTGCTGCCATGCTCCCAAAAAAAAAAAATCTGGTTAAACTCCATGGAACTGTATATTTTTGTTTTGTTTTTTTTTGCTTTAGTAACCCTTAAGTTTTATCAACACTCGTCTTTTTGTCCATTTTTTACTTATTTGTGTATTATAATTAGAGACGTGTCAGATGAGATGGATTATGATTCACTCTCCGCATTTTACACCCATGTCGTGTGCGCAGATAGAAGAAGTGAATGTTCTGTCTGTCTGTCTGTCCTGGAAATCCCGCGTCTCTGATTGGTCGAGGCCGTCCTTTATGACATCATCGTCGCTGTGCCCGCCGCTGATTGGTCGAGGCCTGGCAGCCTCGACCAATCAGAGACGGGCACAGTATCGACGTAGAAATGGTTGCCATGGTGACAATGATGTCATAAAGGTTGCCTCGACCAATCAGCGACGGGCACAGCGACGATGATGTCATAATGGTTGCCATGGCGACGATGATGTCATAAAGGTTGCCTCGACCAATCAGCAACGGGCACAGCGACGATGATGTCATAATGGTTGCCATGGCGACGATGATGTCATAAAGGTTGCCTCGGCCAATCAGCGACGGGCACAGTCTGCCGCAAATTCTGGAATCATTATTGTCCATGTACTACGGGGACATGCATATTCTAGAATACCCGATGCGTTAGAATCGGGCCACAATCTAGTTGTCTTATATTCATTTTTTTCACTTAATCTTGAGCAGAATTAAGTCTTTTTACTCGCTGTCACTGTTAATAAATGTTACAATAGGGCTTATTGTAACATGTATTCTTACCTGTAGCAGAAAATTAAAAAATGTAATTTACTACTTTTTAAAGTTTATAAAAAACAGGAAATCATACTGCTCCTGTTATTCAGCCTTTGTACCTTCATCAACAGCTCTCAACACAATATGATGCCCCCAAAATATAATTTCCCCACACAGCCTCTCAAACAGTATGATGTCAATTCACACCATCTGTGACTACACAGTGTGAAGCCCCACACAGTCAATTTATATAGTATGATGTTCCCACACAGCCCCCACACAGTATTATTGACCGCACAAAACTGCCTTACACATTGTATCCCTATACAACCCGCCTCACATTATAATGTCCCCTCAAAGCCCCCATGACAAAGCCTCTCATACAGTATGTTCACTCACACAGTATATTACCACAGAGCCCCACATGGAGTAGGATGTCCCACACAGTCTCCCTACACAGTATTATGTCTACACACAGCCACTTTGAACAGTTTGTCTCCTCACAGCACCCTTACATAGTATATCCCCACACAAGCCCACATGCAGACTAGAGATGAGCGAACATATCAGAAAATATTTGCCAATCTCAAATTTGGCACAAACGTTGCACATTCGGATTCCTAAGCATTTTCTTCAAAATCGTCAAAATTTGGACAAAGTTTGGAAAATGATCGAGTTTCCACTAATGCTTTTGTTAGGACTTTGGCTAGGGTAGTAGCACCCCAATTACCTTTGCTCCCCCCCCCGCATTACAACTCTCCAACCACCCAACTGACCAAGAGTAAAAATAGTATAATTGCGCAGCATGGATGGGACAGCATGGGACAGGGTTTGGACCAGCATTTTTAGCTTAAACATTGGTCAGTAACAGGTGGATGAGTGACAGGTTTAGGCCTGCTGCTCTGAGAGCCCTGCCAAATTCAGGCAACACATATGAAGGGGACTCAACTTCTCGAGTCCAAACATTTCCAAAAATTAGGGGCAGACACCAGGAAGAGTGGCATCAATTAACCCACAGTAGAAATTCTATAGTGACCCAGCAGCAGTCAGGCATGGGTCATTTATGAGCCAGAATCTGGGCCAGCATTTACAGCTTTGAATTTAAGTTCAAAATAAGAGGTGGGTGAAGGACCGGTGTAAGCATACTGTGCTAGGACCCCTGATACCTGATGCAACAGCTCAAACTGCTCTTCTGCTCAGCCAAACTCAGGTGGCACAAATATCAGATTCGTAGACTACTATTGTTTTAAAAATTGAAGGTAGTTGACAGGTAGTTGACTGAATGTAAGTGCAGGCCTGCTGGTGTTGGTGCCCAACTGCTTCAAGCAACACACATTAAGGAGACCCAACTTGGAGTCCAAATATTTTCAAAAATTGAGGAGTGGAAATAGTATAATGGAGATCTGACACCCATTCCACTACAGGCAACCGACCAGATGGAGACACATCTTGGAGTCTCCACATTTCAAAAAATTGTTAGTAATATCAGCAGCAGTAATATCAGCAGCAGTAGCAACATCAGGTACACAAACTATGACAAAGTTGTTACAGACTCCAATAACACAAGATCAATGCAGCACACTATAAACTACACAATCGCTTAGTCTGCCCAGTCTATGACTGGGGTCCAAATGTCATTGAAGATCCATGACTTGTTCATCTTGATGAAAGTTAGGCGGCCTACATTTTCAGGGGCCAGAAAGATGTGCTTTCCATCAAGACACCACCAGCAGCGCTGAAGACACTTTCTGAGAGATCGCTGGCTGCTGGGCATGACAAAACCTCAAAGGAGTGACAGGCGAGCTAAGGCCACTCTTCCAATTTTTTTAAGACCAAAATGCAAAAGGGTCCAACCCCCCCATGATGGTATTGATATTGAGTTTGAGATACTCCTGCACCATCCTCTCCAGTCATTCACTATGTGTCAGACTCTGTACTCTGTGTTCTTATAGTCACCTATTCACTGTGCATTGATGTATTCCCACATCCTTTTTTTATTTTGTTTGGATTTTAATAATTCTTTCTTTTTTTGTTTAGGTGTATTTTTATGATAGGCTACGGAAATTTGGGAGCTGTCTATCATCTAGGATCCCTTCATATTGCTGCAGTGGATGACAACTATCCCTATAGTGTCAATTTGTAATGATGTCTGTTGAGTTTATGGTGTGGCCTGGGGGAGGAAGGGAGTTATATACATATATAGATATGCAGATTTAGATATTCTGGGGATTTTAGAATATGAGGTACAATTAGGGCCAGAAATATTTGGACAGTGACACAAGTTTTGTTATTTTAGCTGTTTACAAAAACATGTTCAGAAATACAATTATATATATAATATGGGCTGAAAGTGCACACTCCCAGCTGCAATATGATAGTTTCCACATCCAAATCGGAGAAAAGGTTTAGGAATCATAGCTCTGTAATGCATAGCGTCCTCTTTTTCAAGGGACCAAAAGTAATTGGACAATGGACTCTAAGGGCTGCAATTAACTCTGAAGGCGTCTCCCTCGTTAACCTGTAATCAATGAAGTAGTTAAAAGGTCAGGGGTGGATTCCAGGTGTGTGGTTTTGCATTTGGAAGCTGTTGCTGTGAGCAGACAACATGCGGTCAAAGGAACTCTCAATTGAGGTGAAGCAGAACATCCTGAGGCTGAAAAAAAAGAAAAAATCCATCAGAGAGATAGCAGACATGCTTGGAGTAGCAAAATCAACAGTTGGGTACATTCTGAGAAAAAAGGAATTGACTGGTGAGCTTGGGAACTCAAAAAGGCCTGGGCGTCCACGGATGACAACAGTGGTGGATGATCGCCGCATACTTAATTTGGTGAAGAAGAACCCGTTCACAACATCAACTGAAGTCCAGAACACTCTCAGTGAAGTAGGTGTATCTGTCTCTAAGTCAACAGTAAAGAGAAGACTCCATGACAGTAAATACAAAGGGTTCACATCTAGATGCAAACCATTCATCAATACCAAAAATAGACAGGCCAGAGTTAAATTTGCAGAAAAACACCTCAAGAAGCCAGCTCAGTTCTGGAAAAGTATTCTATGGACAGATGAGACAAAGATCAACCTGTACCAGAATGATGGGAAGAAAAAAGTTTGGAGAAGAAAGGGAACGGCACATGATCCAAGGCACACCACATCCTCTGTAAAACATGGTGGAGGCAACGTGATGGCATGGGCATGCATGGCTTTCAATGGCACTGGGTCACTTGTGTTTATTGATGACATAAGAGCAGACAAGAGTAGCCGGATGAATTCTGAAGTGTACCGGGATATACTTTCAGCCCAGATTCAGCCAAATGCTGCAAAGTTGATTGGACGGCGCTTCATAGTACAGATGGACAATGACCCCAAGCATACAGCCAAAGCTACCAAGGAGTTCATGAGTGCCAAAAAGTGGAACATTCTGCAATGGCCAAGTCAATCTCCAGATCTAAACCCAATTGAGCATGCATTTCACTTGCTCAAATCCAGACTTAAGACGGAAAGACCCACAAACAAGCAAGACCTGAAGGCTGCGGCTGTAAAGGCCTGGCAAAGCATTAAGAAGGAGGAAATCCAGCGCTTGGTGATGTACATGGGTTCCAGACTTAAGGCAGTGATTGCCTCCAAAGGATTTGCAACAAAATATTGAAAATAAAAATATTTTGTTTGGGTTATGTTTATTTGTCCAATTACTTTTGACCTCCTAAAATGTGGAGTGTTTGTAAAGAAATGTGTACAATTCCTACATTTTCTATCAGATATTTTTGTTCAACCCTTCAAATTAAACGTTACAATCTGCACTTGAATTCTGTTGTAGAGGTTTCATTTCAAATCCAATGTGGTGGCATGCAGAGCCCAACTCGCGAAAATTGTGTCACTGTCCAAATATTTCTGGCCCTAACTGTGTGTGTATGTTGGTATCTTGTAGATATGCTAGTAAGAAATATTTATAGGTAATTTCGTATAATTCTTTTGGGAAGACATATAAGTGTTTATTTATAATATGTTTTCTTGTGTTTTATGCATGTATTATTTCTAATATATATGTCTTCATGTCATTGTACCAAATATATTTGTCAATATTATCATTATATTCCTGTATAATCATGTTGCAATTATATGTATTCTATTGTTTTTGTTTTCCTTGTTTGTGACCCTTATGTCTGTATATGTACGTATAGGATCCAGATACATCTGTATGTATTATTATACATTTGGATAATCAAGTTACAGTTATGTGTATATTCTATTGCTTTGTGCTCTCTATATATTACCACGTTTAAACTCACCTGAATGTCTATGGGATACAGGTCCTTCTCAAAAAATTAGCATATAGTGTTAAATTTCATTATTTACCATAATGTAATGATTACAATTAAACTTTCATATATTATAGATTCATTATCCACCAACTGAAATTTGTCAGGTCTTTTATTGTTTTAATACTGATGATTTTGGCATACAACTCCTGATAACCCAAAAAACCTGTCTCAATAAATTAGCATATCAAGAAAAGGTTCTCTAAACGACCTATTACCCTAATCTTCTGAATCAACTAATTAACTCTAAACACATGCAAAAGATACCTGAGGCTTTTATAAACTCCCTGCCTGGTTCATTACTCAAAACCCCCATCATGGGTAAGACTAGCGACCTGACAGATGTCAAGAAGGCCATCTTTGACACCCTCAAGCAAGAGGGTAAGACCCAGAAAGAAATTTCTCAACAAATAGGCTGTTCCCAGAGTCCTGTATCAAGGCACCTCAATGGTAAGTCTGTTGGAAGGAAACAATGTGGCAGAAAACGCTGTACAACGAGAAGAGGAGACCGGACCCTGAGGAAGATTGTGGAGAAGGACCGATTCCAGACCTTGGGGAACCTGAGGAAGCAGTGGACTGAGTCTGGTGTGGAAACATCCAGAGCCACCGTGCACAGGCGTGTGCAGGAAATGGGCTACAGGTGCCGCATTCCCCAGGTAAAGCCACTTTTGAGCTACAGAGAAGCAGCACTGGACTGTTGCTAAGTGGTCCCAAGTACTTTTTTCTGATGAAAGCAAATTTTGCATGTCATTCGGAAATCAAGGTGCCAGAGTCTGGAGGAAGACTGGGGAGAAGGAAATGCCAAAATGCCTGAAGTCCAGTGTCAAGTACCCACAGTCAGTGATGGTGTGGGGTGCCATGTCAGCTGCTGGTGTTGGTCCACTGTGTTTCATCAAGGGCAGGGTCAATGCAGCTAGCTATCAGGAGATTTTGGAGCACTTCATGCTTCCATTGGCTGAAATGCTTTATGGAGATGAAGATTTCATTTTTCAGCACGACCTGGCACCTGCTCACAGTGCCAAAACCACTGGTAAATGGTTTACTGACCATGGTATTACTGTGCTCAATTGGCCTGCCAACTCTCCTGACCTGAACCCCATAGAGAATCTGTGGGATATTGTGAAGAGAAAGTTGAGAGACGCAAGACCCAACACTCTGGATGAGCTTAAGGCCGCTATTGAAGCATCCTGGGCCTCCATAACATCTCAGCAGTGTCACAGGCTGATTGCCTCCATGCCACGCCGCATTGAAGCAGTCATTTCTGCCAAAGGATTCCCGACCAAGTATTGAGTGCATAACTGAACATTATTATTTGATGGTTTTTTTGTTTGTTATTAAAAAACACTTTTATTTGATTGGATGTGTGAAATATGCTAATTTATTGAGACAGGTTTTTTGGGTTATCAGGAGTTGTATGCCAAAATCATCAGTATTAAAACAATAAAAGACCTGACAAATTTCAGTTGGTGGATAATGAATCTATAATATATGAAAGTTTAATTGTAATCATTACATTATGGTAAATAATGAAATTTAACACTATATGCTAATTTTTTGAGAAGGACCTGTACATAACTGAGCTGATTTGGGCTATATTATTGAGTTTCTAGGGATCATTTGCTTTGAAATAGATTTATGCCCACAATTTGCCAGCAGTGAGTATGGCTCCCACCCTGATTATTCGCTACAGTGTGCATGCGCTGTGGTCCCGTTCTGTCTGCCGCTATCCGACTCAGTGTCCGACTCAGATCATGTCGGGCCCCATGTGTTTCCGGTTTTCGGCTGCCCGGCTGTGTACGACTCGGCGAATATGATGGGATCCATGGCAACATGACGCTGTACTTAACTTCAGGGTTTTAGCTATTTAAACCAAGTGCCCAGTCTTAGCCACACACCCCTTGAGGAAGGTACTACTGCCGAAACGCGCGTCGGGGTGGGCGGGTATGTCCTGGAAACCGGTTCATCATCATACATAAGGTATTGTCTATACTTTGGTATGTAATTTGTTTGGATATTATGAACGGACTTGTTTTGTTAATTTCACCAGATGGTGATATGCAATTACTTATGTGGACGCTATATCCTCTATATACCTTTGATCCAGTGACATACCCAGCCTTGGGTATTTCTTTGATGCTGGTATCATCATGTTACCAATCTTTTAGCCCTATATGTCCATTTGTCTGGATGATCTTTTATACTATATATGTTTAATAAAGGAGATGATATTTGGGGATTTCATGACTGCTTGTTTCTCTTTGTGTATAATAGTACTTTTTCTGCAGTTGTCCACATTATATCCACATTAAAGTGGTTGATTAATATACTTAATACAGTGATCTCTTTAATACCACCTATAATGTTCATCAGAATTTTGTTACTCTGTTCTGATGGTGTACGGGTTGGTCTAAAAAAATGTGCGAAACGACTCAGAAATTGCTTCTGCCACTTACACTGCTGCTGCTAATGTTTTTACATTGGCGACTCCACATTCCCAGGGTTCTCTAACTGCAATGCACACTGTGTGCCTCACTGTTGTCTTGGAGAAAACCACTCCTAAGATCGTCTACAAGCGTGTTTGGATACTCCAGCATGCACACGTTCCTTTCCAGGGAGGGGAGCAACTGGCAAAATGTACTCTTGTACCGTGGATCTAACAGAGTGGCAACCCAGTAGTCAGAAATATTTCTAATCCTAGCAGTACGGGAAACATGTTGCAGATAGTGCAACAACAAGGTGTTCATGTGTCGGGGGCTTCAAGAGGTCCAAGTCCATGGGGTGTTGGTGGCAGGGTAATATTCAAACTTGCTTTCTCCATCCCCTCCCGCCAACCACAGACAACAGAGAGGGGATCATTAAACTCTTCATCTTATGACTGTTGCATGCCCATCACCTCTTCCTCCTCGTCCTCCTCCATTTGTTCCTTTACTCTTGCATCTTCAGTAAGGGTTCATACCCATCACCGTGAAAAAAAAGTTCAAATTTTGGTCCAGAAAAGTAGAACTAGTGTCATGGAAATGCCATGTGATTTTCATGCAAGTACAATCCGATTTTTCACACCTAGCATCTGATTGATATCTAAATGCCATGCGATGTTTATCCAATTGCATTGCGATTCTAACATGAGCTTTTACATAAAGTAATTCTTTATGTCATGTATACATTTTTCAAGGAAATATTCTTCAATACACACATACATATATATATATATATATATATATATAGAGAGAGAGAGAGAGATGTAAATATATAGAGAGATATGTACAGTAAGCTACACAAGCACTGCACTAATTATGTATGTGACTGATATCAGCTCGTGGCATGGGCCGACATCTTCAGGTCTGGGATGAAACGCATGGGATTGACCCAATGTGCAATGAGTAGTAAAGAGGAGAATGCTGTGTTACTACAAGGGACAGTACAGTCAGGCAGGTCGCTCACCTCATGGTAGCTGACTGCAACAAAACCAGTAAAGAAGTTACTACTGCATCCTCACCCATCCCTGTGAGCCCACATGGGCAGGGTCCTCTCTCCTCCTCTACCAGTCTGTGACTTGTATTGTTTAAGATTATTGTACCTGGTTTTATTATGTATACCCCTCCTCACATGTAAAGCGCCATGGAATAAATGGCGCTGTAATAATAAACAATAATAATAATTCCCCTGTGCGGCTGCCAAAGAAACGGAGTTGAGTAGTCCATCCAGTAACAGTAGTTGTCAAAATGCTAGGCACTTATATTATTTCTACTCTAGGGAAATTGATGCCACTTTAGTGGTGTGTGGCAATAATTTTTGGAAATTGATGCCTCTTTTCCCTGTATCTGCCCCTAATTTGAGCTGTTTTGGGCCCGGAAGGTGTTGCCTATGATTTTAGCTTTGGGGGTTCGGATATGCTTGACAAACTGTTCGCTCATCCTGATGCAGATTGATGTCTCCGCACATCCTCCTTGCACAGTATTATGTCTCCATACAGCCCCCTTGCACAGTATTATCGCTCCACACAGCTCCCCTACACAAAATTGTGTCCCCACAGTTTCCCACAAAGTACTGTTAATTAAAAAAATAAAAATAAAGCTGCTCTTCTCACCTAATTATTTCACTGCTGTAGTGTACATAGTTTCTGATGCATAACTAAAGCAATTCAGTGATGTTATCATGCCTGCTCTGCTCTCAGACATGCAAACTGAATGATGGAAGAGGAAGCTAACAGCTCCCTGTTCCATCATTATTTTCAACAGTGTCTGCATCAGGAGGATACAGATACTTATGAAAGTGAAACATCAGGCTGGGGGCGGCCGTGTGGTGCAGGACAACAGTGTAGCCAGCCCCTTAGCTGTTCTGGTCCGTGTGCCACACTACCACAGCCAAAGGGCCACATTTGGCCTGTAGGCCGCACTTTTACCTTTTCTACTCTAAAGGTACCGTCATACATAGCGACGCTGCAGCGATACCGACAACGATCCGGATCGCTGCAGCGTCGCTGTTTGGTCGCTGGAGAGCTGTCACACAGACAGCTCTCCAGCGACCAACGATCCCGAGGTCCCCGGTAACCAGGGTAAACATCGGGTAACTAAGCGCAGGGCCGCGCTTAGTAACCCGATGTTTACCCTGGTTACCATCCTAAAAAGTAAAAAAACAAACGCTACATACTTACCTACAGCCGTCTGTCCTCGGCGCTCTGCTTCTCTGGTCTGGCTGTGAGCGCCGGGCAGCCAGAAAGCAGAGCGGTGACGTCACCGCTCTGCTTTCCGGCTGACCGACGCTCACAGCCAGAGCAGGAGGAGAGCAGAGCACAGCGCCGAGGACAGACAGCGGTAGGTAAGTATGTAGTGTTTTTTTTTTTTTACTTTAACGATGGTAACCAGGGTAAACATCGGGTTACTAAGCGCGGCCCTGCGCTTAGTTACCCGATGTTTACCCTGGTTACCAGCAAAGACATCGCTGAATCGGTGTCACACACGCCGATTCAGCGATGTCTACGGGGAGTCCAGCGACGAAATAAAGTTCTGGACTTTCTTCCCCGACCAGCGATCTCCCAGCAGGGGCCTGATCGCTGCTGCCTGTCACACTGGACGATATCGCTAGCGAGGACGCTGCAACGTCACGGATCGCTAGCGATATCGTCTAGTGTGACAGTACCTTTAGCGATTGGAATGTGTTTCTCGTGCTCTGGAACACCTTGCTTGTCTTGCCCCTGCTGAGCCTCACAATGTGCCTAAACTGCAGTCGTAGTCCACATGTATTGCACTACTATAAGAAGAATAACCGACTTAACAATTTAAGCACAAGTTGGGCAGAGTGTAATGAGCATTATGCTGTCATATTTTCAATTTTCACTCTACAACACCAACTGTGTGCTTATTTCTAAAAAACTTGGGGCTTGTCAAATGTTGTGTGCTAAATTAACTTCAATTTTTTAAGAAAATCAATAGTGACCAGGGTCTCAATTATATAATTGTATTTAAATCCCTAAAAGCATAAATCTTTATTAATATCCTGAACCTACACGTTGGTTCACACCACAAAAAATGACCAAAAAATAGACACACACTGTGCTCACATATAAACACTTAATTAAAAATGGGGTAGCTAGGTGTCCCTGATGTGTGCTATTCTCGCACCTACCTGCCTGCGGGGGTTGGCACCCTATGAGGGAAAACGATATGGTGCCCCCACTCCACGGTGGCTATCCCTAGGGGCCCTGTTACGCCCTATATCCCCCTGGGAAAGACCACTACCCGCAGACTAAGGAAACCGCTGTGACTATACAGAGATATTCCTATACTAAAGGAACCCTAGATCCCCACACATAAAAACATTAGCATAAGTAGAACACAGAAGGCAAAAATAATGGCGTACTGGCGGAGGGGTTTTGGCATCAATATTCATAGGGTCATCATATTTGTTATAGAGGAGTCTATTTTAGTGCCCCACATAACTCCTCAAATGTCTATGCATCAGATACACCCAGCATAAGAAATACTAAATCCAAGCACTTATCTCCCTTCGCCTGCCATTTACCACACAGATCCACAGCGCCTCTACGCATTTCGCCCCATTGGGCTCCTCAGGAGGCTTGATTCTAAGATAAACAGTGTCCTGATGCGGTGTAGTAGCTACTACTACATAAATAAAGATTTATGCTTTTAGGGATTTAAATACGATTATACTAAATTAACCTCACCATAAAGATAATGTTCGTTTTTAATATTTTGTAGAGAATTCTTTCCAGGCAATGACTGACTGACATTTGGAAGCTGGGATTCCTCCTTTGTGATGCTTTACTAGGTCTTTACTGCAGATGACTTTAGTTGCTACTTGTTTGTTCATCTTTCTGCTTAAAGTTTTGTTTTAAGCATGAAAAATGCATGCTCAATTGGGTTGAGATGTGGTGATGGACTCCGTCATTGTAGAATATTCCACGCCTTTGCCTTAAAAAACTCCTTCCGCAGTATGCTTTGGGCCATTATCCATCTGTACTGTGAAGCGCCGTCCAATCAACCTTGATGTACTTGGTTGAACCTGAACAGAAATTATAGCCCTTCAGAATTTATCCTGCAGCTTCTGTCTTCAGTCACGTCAATAAACACTAATGACCCAGTGCCATTGGAAGCTGTGTATGCCATTGCTAACACACTGTTTCCACCATGGTTTTCAAAGGATGTCCAAAAAAGAAAAAAAAAGTGGCCCTCACCATTCAAATTAAAACAGTCCTTTATTTAGTCCATTAAAATGGGCACAGTGGGGGACCCGTTGAAGCGCAGTTAGCGCGAAACGGCCGTCGTCCATAGAAGGCATCCACCTTTTCTCTGCTGTACCTGTTTTAATGGATTGAATAAAGAACTGTTTTAATTTGGATGGTGAGGGACGCCTTTTTTCTTTTTTGGACAGTATTTGATTATCCATGTGTGGCACCCTAGTAGTCCGGTTGCCACAGTGGCATTGCCACCCTCACAGGGAGTACTGTCATGCCTAGAAGCAAGGAGGGGACCCCTTACCAGATGTCAGTAGGAGAGAAGTAGAATAGAACCTGGGGAGTGGAGCTATGATTAAATCCGCCCCAGAGCTGAGCGCTAGGAACCAGATACAAGAGTCCGCGTTTGCATGGGTACTGAAGTCCCGGCAGCTAAATCCGGAGGCAGGGGACTGCAGGTCTCCTGGCCCGATCTAATACCCGGCGGCACAGCAGCATACCAGAGCCTGGAGCCGACACAAAGGAACGGCACCTGTGGTAGGCTCAAGCTGCCTGCCATGCGGGAATGTTTCGTTTTTAAAAACTGAGAGAGACAGTTATAGCAGGAGGGTGAGCTGTTAGGCAGCAAGAAAAAAAGGAGGATAGCACAGAAGCAAGGCCTCCATACCTACCTGGCCAAGTGTATCCAAAAATTGCTTCCAGGCTGCCCAGCTCTCCATTACGATCTGTTACCAGTACCCCGGTCTGTACTATCAACCATCAAGTAAAGGAAAAGAAAACTAAAGCCCTTGTATCATTCAGTGATCTCTTGTGCCCTGAGTCCTGCACCACAAGGTACACGAAGCCTGACATAAACAGGATCCGTAGCCCTGGGGCCCCCGCTCCACCTGTGGGAGCAGAACCATCCCAGCTGTGTCACTAGCAGCCCCAGCACTCTCCTTTAGCAGCGTCGGCCATCCGTTGCCAAACACCATAGGTGGTGTCATGTTAAATCCCATATACATATTCCCCATTTTACAGCACAGCCAGAGCCACGGAGTCGGTCACTGCCCCGTGACTTCCCCAAAGAATTGTCCAACCATGTTCCGAGTATCCCACGGCCCTGTTGGGCGTGTCACGTGTTTGGTGTACTCCCGTATTCCTGTAGTTGTCCGGTGTTCAGCAATACAGGTAGAAGTTCAATTACAGCTGACAGAGGGAGGTGCTGGCAATACATTCTCCTTTATTTACAAAGGATGTGTTCTGCTTTGGATCATGAGCCATTCCAAGCCTTCTCGATACTTTCGTTTTCCAATCTTTCTGGTACAGGTTGATCTTAGTTTCATCTGTCCAAATAATGCTTTGTCACATCTCGACTTGCTTGTTGGGTTGTTTTTTTGGCAAAGTCTAATCTGGCCTTTCTATGTTTAAGGCTGATTAATTGTTTGCATCTTGTGGTGAATCCTCTGTTTTTCTCTCATGAAGTGTTCTCTTTATGGTAGACAGAAACATTTTACTTCCTGGAGTGTTTCTCACTTGGGTGAATGTTGTGAAGAGGCTTTTCTTCACCATGGAAAGGATTCTGCAAT
This sequence comes from Ranitomeya imitator, assembly GCF_032444005.1. Lineage (NCBI taxonomy): Eukaryota > Metazoa > Chordata > Amphibia > Anura > Dendrobatidae > Ranitomeya > Ranitomeya imitator. The sequence continues at coordinate 170,507,069 of NC_091285.1, read as the reverse complement.
CATCCAGCACTTTTGTCTTCCATGGATGTCCAGACTTTTTAAGCTCCTAAGTTCACCAGTGCGTTTTTTTTCTGCAGAATGTGCCAAATTTGTTTTTTCAGCCAAATGGCAAACCTGGGGCTAAAAGGACATAAATGGTGAAAAAAATTTTTTATTATTTTGATATCCGAGGTATAAAATTCTGTGAAATACCTGTGGAGGCAACATGACAATTACAATTCTGCTGTTCTGGCACCAAATATATTTTTTTCACTTTCATGGCCCAATGTAATATAATTTTGTGATGCACCTGTGGGTTCACGATGCTCCCTACACCCTTATATGAATTCCTTGAGGGGTGTAATTTCCAAAATGGGGTCAATTTGGGGGGATTTATTATTCTGTCACCTCGGAAGCTCGCCAAACGTAAAATGGCATCCACAGTCTATTCCAGCTAAGATTGCACATGAAAATTCAATGGGCTCCTTACCTTCCAAACCCTTTTTGTGTGCCCAGACAGTAGTTTTCAATCCCTTATGGCTAGTGTTGAGCGATACTTTCCGATATTTGAAAGTATCGGTATCAGATGGGATCGGCCGATATCCAAAAAATATCGGATATCGCCGATACCGATACCCGATACCAATACAAGTCAATGGGACACAAATATCGGGAGTGATACTGGATGGTTCCCAGGGTCTGAAGGAGAGGAAACTCTCCTTCAGGCCCTGGGATCCATATTCATGTAAAAAATAAAGAATAAAAAAAAAAAATTTGGATATACTCACCCCTCCGACGAACCCTGGCTGTCACCGCTGCAAGCGTCTGCGTCCGTTCCTAAGAATGGAGAGAGTGAAGGACCTTCGATGACGTCGCGGTCAGGTGACTAATCTAGACTAAGACGTATAAATACATATGCCAAAGTGCAAAAAATATAAAAATTAAACTAGGACATATAGAGCAACAAGTGAAAGTCACACAAAAGCTGTGTAGTACTGCAAAATAAAGTGCTAAGTGCAAAAGTAGATTCAGGGGAGGATCCTAGCTATCACACAGGAAAATCACATAGGAACTGTGCAATGCTGCAAGATAAGTAGTGAAGTGCTATGTGCAAAGAATGTGTGAATCAAGGAAAGATCCTAATAATCATTACCTTTGGGTGCCTCACCGTCCTGAAACTGCACACACGCCCGATGCGCATTTCGGAAATAAATTCCTTCATCAAGGAATTTATTTATTTCCGAAACGCGCGTCGGGCGTGTGTGCGGTCACCGTGGTCATCTAGTGGCTGTTAAAGGACACATTGCAGGAGACAGACTTAAGAAGTAGGCCCAATGTAATGTAATGCTCAATTCCCCAATGTGGGGTCCTGTTTTTACAAAATGAAATAGTGCCTTCACAGCCCCCGTGCCCAAAAATCACTGGCCTATAGCAGTACTGAGCACGTGCACCCTGGTCATGTCGTCGGAGATAAGGAAGAGACATTGCAGGAGACAGAGTAAAGAATTAGGGCTAATGTAGTGGTGTGGGTCTCAGACATGTAATACAGTTCATGATCTGCCAAACAATTCCCCAATGGGGGGTACCTTTTTTAAAAATACACTAGTGCCATCACATGCCCCTAGCCCAAACTTCAATGGCCTATAACAGTACTGAGCATGAGCACGTTCACCCTGGTGATCTAGTGGCAGTTACATTATAGATTGCAGGAGCCCGAGTTAAGAAGTCGGCCCAGTGTAATGTCATGCCCAATTCCCCAATGTAAAATTCTTTTTTTAAAAATTAAAGAGTGCCATCACAGGCCCCTTGTCCAGCATGCACTGTACAGAGCATGTTCACCCTGGTGATCTACTGGCAGGTACAGGACAGATTGCAGGAGACCGAGTTAAGATGCAGGACCAAAGAAATGTCATGTCCAATTCCCCAATGTGTTGTCCTTTTTTTCAAAAATAAAAGAATGCCATCACAGCACCCTTGGCCAAAATGCACCGTACAGACCACGTTCACCCTGGTGATATACTGGTTCTGGATGAGGATAAGGAGGAGGATAAAAACAAACAGACCAAATCTGGAAGCATATACCCATGTGTGGTTGTGAACAGGTGCATGAGAATACACCTCCCCAAAACAGAGAATGTATTTGAGGTTATGTTTTGCTGCTTTCACTTGGTAGTGTACAGAAGTCTTTCCCAATCCAGGCCTTGTTCATTTTGATAAGAGTCAGCCTGTCAGCATTTTCAGTTGACAGGCGGATGCGCTTAAATGCTATAATTCTACCAGCGGCACTAAAAACCCTCTCTGACAGAACGCTAGCAGCAGGGCAGGCCACGACCTCCAAGGCGTAGAGAGCCAGTTCATACCACGTGTCCAGCTTGGATACCCAATAATTAAAAGACACAGAGGAATCACGGAGGATGTTTGTATGATCTGCAAGATACTCCCTCACCATCTTCCCAAACATTGCACTTCTTGTGACAGCACCCCTTGCCCCTGTGCCGCCACGATGGGAGGGTCTGAGAAAACTGTCCCAGGACTTGGCCATTGTTCTCCTCCCTGAGCTGGATTGTACTTCTGTCTCTCTCGTTTGGAGTCCTTGGTTGTACAACAAACTCTGACGTCTTCTGCCAGCGTTCTCACATGGGAATTTTCTAACTAATTCCGCTACAAGTACCCTGTGGTACTGCAACATTTTAATACACCTCTCTGCCTCAGGCAGAAGAGATTGAAAGTTCTGCTTGTAGCGTGGGTCTAGAAGGGTCAACAATCAGTAATGAGTGTCACCCAAAATTTTGATAATCCGAAGATCACATGAAATGCAGCGCAACTTAAAGTCAGCCATGCGTGCCAGACTGATAACAGGCAAGGCTTCCGTGTCCTCACCAACAGGACGACTGACCATGCAGTCCTCCTCCTCCTCACCCTCATCCTCCTCCTCCCTGTCCTCAGGCCATCCCCGCTAAATAGACGCTAATACAGATGTATTTGTAGTACCATCTATAGCGCATAAAAGTAGCTCCTGTTCTTCATCCTCCTCATTGCCTACCTATCCACATTGAGAAGGCATGAGGCTGGGCTGAGTGTAATCCCCCTCTATGTTTCATGCTCCATGTCCTCGTGCTCCTCCTGCAATGCATCCTCTTTGATTGTGAGCAGAGAGTTTTCAGAATGCTGACAAGCGGAATGGTGATGCTAATTATGGTGTCATCGCCGCTCACCATCTTGGTGCAGTCCTCAACGTTTTGGAGGATGTTACATATGTCTGACATCCATGTCCACTCCTGAGGTCTTATGTGTGGAGTCTAACCTGAAATTCGATGGCCTTGTTGAAGTTGGTAGACAACAACGGCCCTCTTCTGCTCACAAATCCTTTCCAACATATGCAGTGTAGAGTTCCAGCGCGTTGTGACATCACACAAAAGTCAGTGAGCTGGAAGCTGAAACCGCTGCTGTAGCACATCAAGGGCGGCTGAAGCTGTAGCTGACTTTCTAAAATGGGCAGACAGAGGTGTACTTTCACTAGCAGATCCGGCAGCTCTGGGTGGCTTTTCAGAGAACGTTGAACCACGAGGTTAAGCACATGGGCCAAGCAAGGTACGTGTGTGAGCTCACCTTGCCTCAAAGCCGCCACCTGGCTACGGCCATTGTCACACACGACCATGCCTGGCTGTAGGTTCAGCGGTGTCATCCAAACATCTGACTGCTCTTTCAGCGCTGTCCACAACTCTTCTGCATTGTGCGGTTTGTCACTTATACAGATTACCTTCAGCACAGCCTGTTGCTGCTTGGCTGAGGCAGTGCTGCAGTGCTTCCAGCTTCTCACCAATGTGTTGATTTCAGACATGGAGGATGAAGAGAAGGAGGAGGAGCAGGAGCTGTAGACTGTGGGGGCAACCTTGATTGACGTAGGGCCAACAATCCTCGGCGTGGGGAGGATGTGTTCCATCCCAAGGTCCGACTGGGTCCCGGCTTTCCCTATATTAACCCAGTGTGCCGTCATTGAGATGTACTGTCCCTGCCCACAAGCACTTGTCCACATGTCCATGGTTAGGTGGACTTTCCCAGTAACAACATTGTTGAGGGAACAGTTAATGTTTTTTTTTTTGTTTTTTTGTTTTTTTTTATATAGCGCTAACATATTCCGCAGCGCTTTACAGTTTGCACACATTATCATCGCTGTCCCAGATGGGGCTCACAATCTAAATTCCCTATCAGTATGTCTTTGGAATGTGGGAGGAAACCAGAGTACCCGGAGGAAACCCACGCAAACACGGAGCGAACATACAAACTCTTTGCAGATGTTGTCCTGGGTGGGATTAGAACCCAGAACTCCAGCGCTGCAAGGCTGAAGTGCTAACCACTGCGCCACCGTGCGGGACACATGCTGGTATAATGCCGGTACGGCACACCGGGTGAAATAGTGGCGACTGGGGACCGAGTACCTTGGGACGGCCACCACCATCAGGTTGCGGAAAGCTTCCATCTCAACAAGCCTAAAGGGCAGCATTTCTAGAGCAAGCAGAAGAGAAATATTAGAATTGAGGTCTGAGGCCTGTGGGGCGTTGGCGGGGTATTTCCGCTTGCGTTCAAAAGACTGGGTTATAGACAACTGAATGCCCTGCTGGGACAAGGACATGGACTTGCTTGCTGATGGTGCTCCTTGACTGTGAGTCACAATAGGTGCAGGGCTAAAGGCATCTTCACATACACGGTGTACTGGAGATTGGCTTCTACGCAAAACTGTGGAAGAAGCAGTGGTGTGACCAGCAGGCAGTGGTCCTGGAGCCTGGGGTTCAGCCCACAAAGTCGTGTGCTTTGCTTGCATGTGCCTGATCATGCTGGTGGTGGTCAGGCTGGTTGTTTTGCTACCCCTGCTGATGCTGGCATGGCAGGTGCTGCAAATGGCCTGTTTGGGGTTATCAGCAGAGACTTTAAAAAATAGCCAGACTCGGGATGATCTCACAGGTGGAATGGCAACTTCTCTCATGTTGGTGTTACGGGGAACGGATGCACGCCTTCTGTCTGTGGCCACCACACTGCTTCTTCCTGCCTTTTGGGGGGATATGCCTCCTTTTCCATTTGTGCTGCTGTCCTCGCTATGCATGTCCTCCTGCCAGGTGGGGTCAGTCACTATGTCATTCACCACCTCGTTATCCACTTCCGCATCCTGCTCCTCCTCCTGACTTTCTGGCAATTGAGTCTCGTCATCGTCCACCTCTTGTGACACTTTCCCACCATCGCCTTCGTGTGACCGGGCCTGGTCAAAGCTTGGACAGCTCTACATGAGATCTCATCTTTCCCCACTTCAAGTTGACCGGCAGAGATTTCTGAATCTTGAAATGGAAAACTGAACAGCTCTTCAGAGTGTCCAAGTGTGGGATTAGTTTTCTTGGGGCACTCGGCATGGTAGGAGAATCAGGGTGAGGAATATCCTGGCCACACTCACGGCTACTCAGACTTGACCGTGTGGAAGACAAGTTGGTGGTGGTGGCTAAGTGACTGGAAGCATTATCCGCTATCTAACCAACAACCGTTTCACACTGCTCTGGTTTCAATAGTGGTGTGCTGCAGTCCCCTAGAAACTGGGACAGGAAGGTCGAGTGAGAAGATGTGGGTCTTTGTTGTAGCCCACTTTTACCTTGCCCACGGCCTCATCCTCTGGATGCACCATCAGCATCACATCCAATTCCCTGTCCTCTGTCCATTTTAAATGGACTACTGCACCAGTTCAAATGTTCAACACAAATGTCTTTATTTGTAGCGAAATAATATGTGATCAGTATGCCTGCAAATCTACGATATTTCAAATCCAAACACCAGGCAGGCCTCAGTCTGACCTCACAGACTGTATTCAAATTTTTTTTTCAAGTTAATTTATGCAAAATAGCTCTGTATAGGATTTGAGTATCTCATAGCCAAAAAATAAGTACACCGGACTCCAATGCCAAAACTTGGAGCAGCGATATATGACAGCTGTAACAGAAATACCACACTGGCAAATCTGTGGCCTTTCAAACATTTTTTAGGCTCAATAGCGCTGTATAGAATTTGAGTATCACACAGTCAAAAAATAAATACACCGGCCTCCAGTGGCAAAATTTGGAGCAGAGATATATGACGGCTGTTACAGAAATACCACACTGGCAAATCTTTGGCCTTTCAAATTTTGGGGGGGGGCTAAATAGCGCTGTATAGAATTTGAGTATCACACAACCACAAAGTAAGTACACCGGCCTCCAATGGCAAAACTTGGAGTAGAGATATATGACTGCTGTAACAGAAATACCAAAATACCACACTGGCAAATCTTTGGCCTTTAAAATTTTTTGGGGGGCTAAATAGCGCTGTATAGAAATTGAGTATCACACAACCACAAAGTAAGTACACCGGCCTCCAATGGCAAAACTTAGAACACAGAGATATATGGGGCATTTGTCAGTGAATTTAAAACACCAAAAAAAGGGAAAAAAAGGGCACAAGGGTAGCACATACAACTGTGCTACGTATGCCTGACAAACTATAATTTTTCAACAGGCCTCAGTCTGACAGAACAGACTGTATATTTTTTTTTTGGGGGGGGGGATTTTTTTGGGGAAAAAAAGGAATATAGACAGTAAATAAGCTGTGGCAGCAGACAGTTATGGAGCTTTTGGAGGGATGCAGTGGGACCAATGGACGCACATACAGTGCCTGCAGGCCTTGCACTGATGTGGATATGCTGTGCCCTGCCTGCCTAGCTCTGCAATATCGGGACCCACGAATTAACCCTAAAAAGGACTTTGTTTCTGAGGAGTTGTGGTTGTGAGAGTTGCAGACCTACACTAACTCTAAAACCATGATTCTGACCCTATCTCATCAGCAGCTCTCCCTACTCTCGCTGAAACAGGAACAGAATGCGCCGAGCATGGCGGTGCCAGGTCTCTTATACTCGGAATTATGCTGTACGGCCCAGCCAACCACTGCATGACCACAACAAAGATGGCTGCGGCGTTTCATGGCCTGGCAGACAATCCCTGCACTGTAATTGGGTCTCTAAAGCCCGCCAAAACTGCTGGGTGGAGACTGCAGTTAACGCTGAAAAATCCCTGAAATGCTCACTGCTCGGCAAGTACCCCGAGTATCCCGATACTCGGGCGAGTAACGAATAGTGGCGAGCATGTTCGCTCATTACTATTACCGTAATTAATTCTTCACGTGCTTCAAGGAATTAATGGATTGTGGAAGGAAAAAAATATAATTTTATTTTTTTTTTCACAAAAATGTTACTTTAGTCACAATTTTTTTACTTTCATAAGGATAAATTTCTCTTAAGTATGCTGATACCCCATATTTACCAGAAAACTACTGTTTGAGCGCACGGCAGGGCTCAGTAGCAAAGGAGCACCTTTTGAACGCAAAATTAGCTGGAATTGAGAGCAGATGCCATGTTGCATTTGGAGAGCCCTTGATGTGCCTAAACAGTGGAAACCCCCCACAAGTAACACCATTTTGGAAATTATACCCCTCAATGTATGATATTGAGAAAGTTCCAGTAGAGCATCATAACTTGCATGCACTAATCTTATTGATTATGCCCACAGTTGTAGCCCAGGCTGGAGTCTCGCCTACACAAAAAACTACGGTTAATTACTATTGTATATAATGGACACTGGTCTTGTTTCTATGTACCGTATATACTCGAGTATAAGCCGAGATTTTCAGACCATTTTTGGAGGCTGAAAGTCCCCCTCTCGGCTTATACTCGAGTCATACCCGGGGGTCGGCAGGGGAGGGGGCGCGGGGGCTCTCTAATTATACTCACCTACTCCCAGCGCGGTCCCTGGACGTCCCTGCTTCTTCCAGCACTGCAGATTCTTCCTGCACTGAGCGGTCACATGGTACCACTTATTACAGTAATGATTATGCGGCTCCACCTCCCATAGAGGTGGAGCCGCATATTCATTTCTGTAATGAGCGGTAACTGTGACCGCTCAGTACAGGAAGAAGATGCAGCGGTGGAAGAAGCAGGGACACAGCGCCAGCAGTAGGTGAGTATACGGGGAGGGGGAGCGCAGCGCGATATTTACCTCTCATCATTCCAGTGCGGCTCCATCTTCAGCGTCCTCTGGCAGTGATGCTCAGGTCAGAGGGCGCGGTGACGTAGTCAGTGCGCGCCCTCTGCTGAACGTCAGTGCCGAAGATGGAGCCGCACGAGGAGCAGATAAATATTGAAAGTGCCGGGGTCCTGAGGGAAGAGAGGTGAGTATGTGATTTTTTTTTTATCGCAGCAAAAGCATATGGGGCAAGTGACTATACGGAGCATCTTATGGGGCCATAACACTTGTGCAGCATTATATGGGGCAAGTGACTTTACGGAGCATCTTATGGGGCCATAACACTTGTGCAGCACTATATGGGGCAAGTGGCTGTACGGAGCATCTTATGGGGCCATAACACTTGTGCAGCACTATAAGGGGCAAGTGGCTGTGCGGAGCATCTTATGGGGCCATAACACTTGTGCAGCACTATAAGGGGCAAGTGGCTGTGCGGAGCATCTTATGGGGCCATAACACTTGTGCAGCACTATAAGGGGCAAGTGGCTGTGCGGAGCATCTTATGGGGCCATAACACTTGTGCAGCACTATATGGGGCAAGTGGCTGTACGGAGCATCTTATGGGGCCATAACACTTGTGCAGCACTATATGGGGCAAGTGGCTGTACGGAGCATCTTTTGGGGCCATAACACTTGTGCAGCATTATATGGGGCAAGTGACTATACGGAGCATCTTATGGGGCCATAACACTTGTGCAGCACTATATGGAGCAAGTGGCTGTACGGAGCATCTTATGGGGCCATAAGACTTGTGCAGCACTATAAGGGGCAAGTGGCTGTGCGGAGCATCTTATGGGGCCATAACACTTGTGCAGCACTATAAGGGGCAAGTGTTATGATCTGGTGGCCCTGGAGCCGCATGGAACTTTCTCTGGAGTTGGTGGAAACTATACTGACCGCAAATCCTGATATTAACCCGCAACTAGAAGTAGCCGTGGGGTGTACCTAACAAATTCTAGACACCTCGACACAGCCGGAGGACTAAATAACCCTATAGATGGAAGTAGGAATTCTACCTTGCCTCAGAGCAGAACCCCAAAGGATAGGCAGCCCCCCACAAATATTGACTGTGAGTAGTAGAGGAAAGACACACGCAGGCAGGAAACAGGATTTAGCAAAAGAGGCCACTTCTAGCTAAATAGGAAAGGATAGGACAGAATACTAAGCGGTCAGTATTAAAACCCTTCCAAAAAATATCCACAGCAGATGATACAAAAAATTCCACCATCTAACTAAAGATGTGGAACGTATATCTGCAACTCCTGAGAATCCAACAAGACTGAGAAAACACTGACACAATCTAAGCTGGACAAGAGAAAACGAATAGCACAAAATTATTAAGCACACAGCATGTGTGCCACAGAAAAAACAAACAAACACTTATCTTTGCTGAATTGGCAGCAAGGCAGGAGGAACCAGACAAAGATCCAAAACCTCCCTGAACCATGGACAACTGGCAAGGACTAATGAATCCTGCACACCTAAATACCCCAGTCAGAACTGCAATCAGCACATACACCTGACCATGACTGCAACTCAGGGACAACTGCATTACCACCTACAACCACTGGAGGGAACCCAAAAGCAGAATTCACAACAGGCAAGTGGCTGTGCGGAGCATCTTATGGGGCCATAACACTTGTGCAGCATTATATGGGGCAAGTGGCTATATGGAGCATCTTATGGGGCCATAACACTTATGCAGCACTATATGGGGCAAGTGGCTGTACGGAGCATCTTATGGGGCCATAACACTTGTGCAGCACTATATGGGGCAAGTGGCTGTACGGAGCATCTTATGGGGCCATAACACTTGTGCAGCACTATATGGGGCAAGTGGCTGTACGGAGCATCTTATGGGGCCATAACACTTGTGCAGCACTATATGGGGCAAGTGGCTGTACGGAGCATCTTATGGGGCCATAACACTTGTGCAGCATTATATGGGGCAAGTGACTGTACGGAGCATCTTATGGGGCCATAACACTTGTGCAGCACTTTATGCAGGATTATATGGGGCATATTTTAATATGGAGCATCTAATGGGGCCCCTCAAACTTTATGGAGCATTATATGGGGCTCCTGATTCAATATGGATATTCAAAAACACTTAACCTACTAATGTCTCAATTAATTTTACTTTTATTGGTATCTATTTTTACTTTTGACATTTACCGGTATCTGCTGCATTTTCCACCCTAGGCTTATACTCGAGTCATTAAGTTTTCCCAGTTTTTTGTGGCAAAATTAGGGGGGTCGGTTTATACTCGGGTCAGCTTATACTCGAGTATATACGGTAATCGTTTCTAGACTTATGTATGATCTTGCAGAACAATTCATTTTTAGCATACTATGGTACTATTTATACCATACTTTATTTGTATGTTCTAGAATGAGGCACACGAGAGGGGTACCAACCTCATCAACCTTATGGGACAGCATGTAATTGCTATTACTGACATTGGTACTAGTATTTGGTGACCCTATCTCCCCTATCACAAGCTTACATACAGTGCACTAGTATATTTAGGTCTCTATGATTATGAGTTGGATACCGTAATTATTATTGTATGTAATAAATACTGGTCATGTTTCTATGAAATTGTTTCTAGGCTTGGTTTATATTATGCAGCACCACTAATCCTCAACACTTATGGTGCTGTAAACACCACACTCTATTTTGCAAATGCTAAAGTGGAGTGTTGGGGAGGTTACCAATCTTACAGTACAGCATACAAGTGAATGCTGTGTACAAGCACTCCTAGCCCTAACACTTGGGTTCTCTTTCTTCCCTTGTATTTCTATGATATGCCTCATACAGTATATGTTTTTAAATAATTGTTCAATAAAATTATATTTTTTTTTACCAAGTAGCATGGACTCAGTGTCCTCTGTATTTGCACCCTTCGAGGAATGTATCTAGATGAGTATTGAACACTTTGAGCCCCAGGTGCTTCACAGAAGTGTATAATGTAGAACCATGAAAAATGCAGCTGAGGAAAAATACACAGATCTGCACTTGTCCGATTTATGCAGCCCTTAAGCCAATAAAAGTCATTGCAAGTGTAAACTGGTCCATAAAAATCAAACATTTTGTAAATTTTGATGAAAAAAAATGAAGAATTGCTGCTAAATTTTTTAACCATTCTGATATCCTAACCAAAAAAAGACATTTCAATAATGAAGGTGACATGAAAATTTTTGTATTTATTAACTATTTGGTGAGGTCTGATTATGTTTTAATGGAATAATATTTTTTTAAGTTCCAAAATTGAGAACTGTTCATAATTTTTATCAAATTTCTAACATTTTCATAAATAAATGCAAATCATATCGATCTAAATTTATGACAAACACGAAGTACAAGAAAATCATTCTCTGAATCACTGATATAGGTAGAAGCATTCCAAATATATTACTATATGAAGTGACACATGTCAGATTGGAAATTTGGCCTGGTCAGGACGATGAAAACTGGCACTGGTGGGAAAAGGTTAATCAATGGAATTAAAAAAATAAAAAGTGTGCAAAGTGTAGAAAAATCACTTTAATGCATTTATAGAAAAAAAAAACATCTTGGCATTATTTATGAGGTAGATCTTTTTATTAGCAAACAATCCAAAATAAAATAAGTTTCCGTTATGAAATCTGACTTTCTTCAGATGTACAGTAAGGTTTGCACCGGATAATCAAATGAAAAAAAGAAATAGGGTGCCAAGTGAGAAGTGATACTACAGCTAAGTAAGAAGTTCTTAAAATGTAGTATAAATTAATATGAATAAGTCACTAATACTAAAAGAAAGAAAGAACTAGCTGCTTAAAAAAAATACAGTCTATGGCCTCATTGAGATGATTTTTCTTGTGTGCAAAAAGCTATTTAAATTTCACCAGTGCTTTGGATCCCAGTTTCATCAGTGTTTGGTCATTGTGTCATATTTTACCATCAGTGTTTCATTGGCATTTTTACATCTGAAAAAATAAATAAATTGTGAAGCTTCTCATATACATTACGAAGCAAATCACGGACAGCACGCGTACTGCACACGGATAATAGTGTGTGCTGACAGAAAGGCCGGAGCTGAGCTAACCCCCCCCCCAAGTGGCGTGGGCGGAGGCCGATATGACGATGCTTTGGAGGGGGGTAGCGGTTAGTTATGGGCTGTCTTTAATGTGGGTCATATTTAAGGACAGGATGGGGTGGGGCTGGTCAGTTCCCGCTCTCAGGAGGTCAGGTTTGGTCAGCAGAACTTACCATGTCAAAGGTGGAGCGGGCCCTGGAGACCTTAATGGTTGCAGCGGTATCGCAGCCCCGGGGCTGGCTGGAGTCGCAGGTGGTCGGGATCCTCGATGGGAGTGCAGAGTCGTCTGATGGATCTTCACCGCGGGAGCGGTGTTCCCGGCAGGTGCGGCCTTCAGAATGGCTCTCTCCCGACTTAGCTCCTCGGACCTCCCGAAGGTGCAGGAGCCCCTCTAGGGACCCTGCAGGCCAGGCGCCGGTAAGATCTCAGGCAAGGCAGGGTCTGGGCCTTCACCTCCGCCTCATGCAGATTTGGGGGAGGAGCCAGCACACAACGGGCAACAAGTGAGGCCTAACCGTATGGGGGGCAGCATGGTGAGGCTTGCTCTGGGCGGACTGCCTCCACTGTTCAGAGCGTCAGCAGAACCAGAATGGGCACTACTGCGGCAGAGCGAACCGGACCCTTCAAGTTTGTCTGCAGGGTACGCTCCTGCTCCTGGGAGCTCTATCGGGGTGACCTCTTCCGGGCAGGTTATGGATGAAGGGGACCAGTGCGCTGCGGGTCCATCAGCGCAGGCACATATCGACATGGGCGGGCTTCATTTGGGATCCCTTTTCCCCTCCTTGGATCAGTTCACCGCCAGTTGTGGGGCCACCGGGATTTCATCATCGTGCACCTGAGGAACAGGCAGGCTGGGGCAGCATTGTAGACGGACATCTGGACCCAGGATTTCCAGCTGGAGGACTCACAGCTCCCTCGCAGCGCAGTGATTTTGATTCCATGTCTGGTCTGTGTCTACATAATTTGTCTTCTCCTGTTTTTAATGATAGTCAGGTGGGGTAGCCAGTGCTAATGTGTGGGGTGGAGGTTTCTGGGGATTTGAACAGTGTAGGGGTTTGGGATGTACTGGCTAATGTAAGGGATTTGCTTGCACGGTTGGAACATGGGGTGGCAGCACCAGGGCACATAGCGGCTTGGTTAGGTCCATGGGTTGGTGGTTTAGGTTGCCCAGGTGGGGTGGCTGAGATGCCAGGTATGAATGCAGTGCCGGTGTTGGTGTTAATACAGACAGAGAATGAAAAGGGGTGCAGAATTCCTTTGGGTGACAGGGCTCATGGCGAGGTTTACGTGTGCTTTGAAGGATCGTTGGGGGTGCACCTTAAGAGAAATTTAATCTGGATAAGGGAAAAAAGGATGACAGTAAGAAAGAGGAGGAAGAGAGGTGCAGGTGGTGGCTGATACCTCAGACGTTTGTCAATTGGCTTCAGGCGTTTGCCATTTTGGCAAGCGTTATTGGAGAGAAGGCGAAGGAAAATTGCTCCACATTATTTTGTTACATGGACTCCAGAGGTGAAGGCCATAGGGTTTACGGGGGGCAAGCTTAGCTTAGGTATGATGAGCAGTTTCAGCAGAGGAAGGCCATTCGGTTTGTGATTAGGTGGGATCAGAAGGACATAGGTCTTTGGTTGTGGGTCATGGCACAATATGTTTGGTCACACCAGGCAAGGAAATAATCAGCCTGTTACATCAGGAACAGGGGGTTAGGCAGGTCAATCCGGAGGGCAGAAATTAGGTCTGTGCTGGTAGTTCAACGACGGCCAGTGTAAATTTGGAACCATCTGCAAATTTAAACACTTATGCTCACACTGCAGTGGCTCCTCTCATGGGGCTGCCAAATGTTTCAAGAAGGGAAAGCCTAAAGCAGGGGGTAGTAATAGGCAAGGGGGAGACACCAGTGAAGATGGAAAAGATTGCCCCTTATCTAAATAGAGATCCAGATAAGGTCAAAGCAGACTTACTGCTTTCCGGATTTCAGGATGGTTTTGTTATTCCGGCTAATCCTTTTTCTATTCCTCGTGATCTTAAGAATATTCGGTCAGCAGTGTTGTACGGGGATGTGGTTTTGGAGAAACTGGGTAAGCAAGTTGCTTTGGGTCGTATGGCAGGTCCTTTTACTGATCCGCCTTTTGAGGATTTGGTAGTTTCTCCACTGGGGGTTGTGCCTAAGATGGAGCAGAATAAATTCCGGTTGATTCATCATTTGTCTTATCCTTGGGGGTTATCAGTGAACAGAGGCGTAGCTAGAGCTTTTGCCGCCCGGGGCTGTTCCCGAGCTTGGCGCCCTCCCCCCCCCCAGCAGGTATAAGACCTCAGATGGAGAAGTTAAATTGTTTCGCCGGTGAATGTTACCATCACATGATCGGGACTGCAAAAAAAAAAACAAGTTCTGCTTACCTGCCGCGCTCCTGCTCTCTCCACGCAGCTGAAACGTGCACTCGCCGGCGACTGACAATGATGTCAGACGCCGGCGACATGCACACTGGGACTGACGTCAGCTGCCAGCCTCAGATTGGCTGGCGGCTGTTAACTATTGACGTGTGGGCGCGGGCCCGCACGTCAATAGCGTTAAACAGCTGCAGCGCCGGCCGCGGCCCGGTGACCCACCCCGAGGGCTGGCTCCAGGTTTTTGAGGGCCCCGGGCAAAAGAGTCTCAGTGGGCCCCCCCCCCCCCTTAACACATACCACGATTCATGATGCCCAGATACGCCAGAGAAATCTAGGTGTAGTACAATGCCAGATTTCACTACTAACATGAGTGATAGCTATTGTAAATTCTGCAGTGTATATATACAGCATAGGAGGAGTGGTACTGTGCAGTGTATATATACAGGATAGGAGGAGTGGTACTGTGCAGTGTATATATACAGGATAGGAGGAGTGGTACTGTGCAGTGTGTATATACAGGACAGGAGGAGCGGTACTGTGCATTGTATATACACAGGGGAGAGGAGCAGTACTGTGCAGTGTATATATACAGGGCAGTGGTACTGTGCAGTGTATATATACAGGACAGGAGGAGCAGTACTGTGCATTGTATATATACAGGGGAGTGATGGTACTGTGCAGTGTATATATACAGGACAGGAGGAGCAGTACTGTGCAGTGTATATATACAGGGCAGTGGTACTGTGCAGTGTATATATACAGGAGGAGTGGTACTGTGCAGTGTATATACAGGACAGGAGGAGCAGTACTGTGCAGTGTATATATACAGGGCAGAGGAGCAGTACTGTGCAGTGTATATATACAGGGCAGTGGTACTGTGCAGTGTGTATATACAGGAGGAGTGGTACTGTGCAGTGTATATACAGGACAGGAGGAGTGGTACTGTGCAGTGTATATATACAGGAGGAGTGGTACTGTGCAGTGTATATATACAGGAGGAGTGGTACTGTGCAGTGTATATATACAGGAGGAGCAGTACTGTGCAGTGTATATATACAGGGCAGAGGAGCAGTACTGTGCAGTGTATATATACAGGGCAGTGGTACTGTGCAGTGTATATATACAGGGCAGTGGTACTGTGCAGTGTATATATACAGGGCAGTGGTACTGTGCAGTGTATATATACAGGGCAGTGGTACTGTGCAGTGTATATATTTCAACAGCCGCCCAGCCCAGGCCCCCAGCACCTGTCCTGTATATATATTATATATACTGTCATACAGGCTGTACAGATACAGTATATACATATACAGGACAGGTGCTGGGGGCCTGGGCGGCTGCTGAAGTATATAATATACAGTATATCAGCTGTGGCAGCCCCAGGTCACCCAGACTGTCAGAATACAAAGATACATCGCACTCACTCAGGGCGGCCAGCCCCCCCGCACCCCTCTTCCTACGCCACTGTCAGTGAACGACAATATTGACCCTAAACTCTGTTCAGTGGTTTACGCGTCTTTTGAAGAATCAGTAAAGTGGGTCAGGAAGTGTGGCAAGGGGGCTCTTATGGCTAAGATAGATATTGAATCTGTGTTTCGATTGTTGCTGGTTCATCTGGATAGTGTTACATTTTTGGGTTGTTATTGGAAAGGGGTTTTTTTTTGTAGATAGGTGTTCGCTTATGGGCTGTTCTTTATCCTGCGCCTTTTTTGAGGCTTTTAGTTCATTTTTGGTATGGGTGGTTAGGGAGGTGTCTCGTCTTGAATCTATCATTCATTATCTGGATGATTTTTTCTGCGTTGGTCCAGCCGAGTCGGAGTGTTGTCACAGGATTTTGAGAAAAATCGAGTAGGTGGCTGGGCGTTTTGATGTTCCGATGGCTCCAGGCAAAACGGAAGGTCCGAGTACATACTTACATTTTCTGGGCATTGTTATTGACACTGTGAAGTGGGAGTTTAGACTGCCAGCGCTACTGCGGTTGATCGAGCCCCTCACCACTTTGTCCGGCTTTCGGCAGAGCACAGAGCAGATTTCGTGGTTTGGGACACGTTTTTGGCAGATTACAATGACCATTCATAGATTTGGTGCCTATTTTAATGGTCAGTGGTGTGTGGCGCAGTGGCCGGAAGAGTGGTTTTCTTCGGGTTTGGTTTGAAATATTGCGCTGTTGGAAATCTTTCCTATTCTGGTGGCAGTGCATCTGTGGAAGCAGGAGTTTCGGGACCAATTTGTTTTGATGTGCATGGCTTTGAACTCTTATGTTACGGTGTCCCATGTGCTGGGGGTTCGTAATGCGATTGCTGATTCTCTTTCTCGTTCACAGTTTTCTGTTATTGGCTCCAGAGGTGGAGCTCAAGGGGCTGGAGTGTTCGGAGGAGCTCTGGAATGTGGTCTCCAGGCTTCGTTGGCTCCCAGGACCTGGGAGGCATACCAGAAGTTATGTTATACTTGGGAAGGTTTGTTGGCTGCATACCCTAGCATGCCGGCAGAGGCTGATCAGGTGGGGATCTTGCTTTCCTGGTTAAGCTGAGGTGTGGCAGAAGGTTGGTCGTCGGAGAAGGTTTCGTGGGTTATGGCAGCTTTGGCCTTTGGTTTTAAGTTGCGGGGTCAACAGAATCTGATGAAAGTCTTTTTAGTAAGGCAGGCGATGCATGTGGCCCGCAGAGAGAAGAGTCAAGGGGACAGGAGGCATCCCGTTTCGTTCAGCTTGTTGGAAAGTTTGGGGGGGAACTGGAATCATTATGCTTATTAACTTTTGAAGTCTATCTTTTTAGGCTGGGTTTTTCCCTTGCATTTTTTGGAGGGCCTTGAGAGTGGGCGAACTGGTTTCACCGAGTAAAAGGGTTATGGGCAGGCTAGAGATGTGCTGGTTAATGCGGGTAGTGTGGAGTTTTGGGTGCGACAGACACAAACGGACCAGGAAGGTAATTAAAGGCAGATTGTGTTGGGATCGGTTAAAGATTCATTGATGTGCCCAGTGAGGTGTTTGCAATTGTTTTGGGATTTTCAGCCTAGTTTGGAGGGTGCATTTTTATGTCATGCGGATGGGTCTTTCTTGTCTCGGTACCAGTTTACTGTTATGTTAAGGAAGGCCATTTGCCTGCTGGGTTTAGATGAGTCTCGCTTTGCCCCTCATTTCTTTCGTATTGGGGCGACAATGGAAGAGCATCATGTGGGCTACAGGCCGAAGATATTCAGCGCATTGGGGATGGCGATCTAGGCGTTATAGCAGTTACGTTCGGCTTCAGGAAATAGCTGAAAGTTTCAGCAGGTAAAGTTGTTTTTTAAATTTTGCCTTGATGTTTGGTGTTTCATTTTTCATATTCTTCGTTGCTTGTGTGGATTTTTGGCCATTCGTATGTCTACTGGGGGGCCATGCGAGCTGACCTGAGGAAGGAAAGTAGACAGCTCGGAATTCCCAAAAACACGGCGGCGGTCAAGTGGCTCGGCTTTAGAGGGATGGCCTGGAACAGGGTCCTGAAGGAGATACATAACAGTGCCCACTTGGACAGAGCCACTGATGTTCTTGTTTTGCACGTAGGTGGTAATGACCTTGGGGTTCAGCCGTTTAGGGAATTGATAAAAGATATCAAGAACGATTTGCTACGTTTGTGGTTGTTGTATCTGCGAATTACTATTGTTTGGTTGTAAATTGTGCCACGTAAGCGTTGGCGGAATATGAGGTCGCTTGGAAAGTTCAATAAAGCCAGAATAGGTCGATGTCTTCTTTTGTTTCCAGAAATAGGGGTGTTTCAGTGTGGCATTTTGAATCTGAAAAAGGGCAGGATGATTTTTGGTTGGCTGACGGGATTCATCTTAATGAGGTGGGTAGTGACATGTGGGCGCTTGGTTTTCAGGAAGGAATTGAAAGGGCCATAGCTTTTCGGGCTGGTGGGGTCTCGGACCTTTGAGGTGTTCAAAGGCCCTCGTTGTAGCGGTTGGGTGGAGTCTTTGAGTTGGTTTAAATTGGAATGGGGGATCCATGGGCATATGGTTTCCTCCTTTTGAAGTTTTAACATGGTTGGGATCTGGTGAAATGTGGATGGGATTTTTGGCAATGGTGGTCCAACCCCCAGGAAATTATAGCGAACATGGGAATCCTTGTGGGTATGGTGCTCCCGAGCCAGTGGGGTAACGGCTGGGAGTAATTGGTGGTATTTTTTGTTCACTGCTTATTTTGGTAATCACCAGATTTTGTTAGCTTCAAGGACTCCTCTCAGCGAGTAAACTGTTATTTATATTTCAATGTTTATTTGGTGTTTGTAAAATAAAGGCTGCTGTGGCCATAATTTTCCAAATAGAATCGGTGTACATGTTTCTTTGGGGTATGGCTCGAGGTTGGGTGAGAAACAGTTGGGAGGGGGCTAACGGTTAAGGTTCACCCGACGGACCTCGACAATACCAGGGTCAAGAAAGGCCGGAGCTGAGCCACCCCCCCCCCCCGTGTTGTGGGCGGAGGTCGACATGACGATGGTTTGGAGGGGGGTAGGGGTTAGATAATTGAGGGGCTGTCTTTAATGTGGGTCAGATTTAAGGATGGGATGGGGTGAGCCTGGTCAGATCCCACTTTCAGGGGGTCAAGTTTGGTCCCGCCCTCCCGCCCCTTTGTTATTTGGTCTGGCATGGGATTTTATTGGTATGTGGTATTTTCTTGGGTCATGGTGACTGAGGCGGTTGGGGGGAGTCCTTGAAGCTGGTTTTAAATTGGGATGGGGGATCCATGGGCATATGGTTTCCTCCTTTTGAAGTTTTAACATGGTTGGGATGTGGTGAAATGTGGATGGGAGTTTCGGCAACGGTGGTCGAACGGTCGAACCCCCAGGAAATTAAAGTGAACATGGGAACCCTTGTGGGTATGGTGCTCCCAAGCCAGTGGGGTAATGGCTGGGAGGCCGTAATTTTCCAAAGAGAATCGGTGTCCATGTTTCTTTGGAGTATGGCTCACTGTTGGGTATGGACCAGGGTCATGTGAAGCCATCCATGTCCTGTGCGTGATTTTTACGAACAAATAAACCCATAGACTTGTATGAAAAATGTTGGAAACATAATTCCATGTCAATCATCTGTATACTATTGGGCATGGAATTATAAAAAAATCATTCAGCACATGCCGTGGTAACATGGTGCCTGGCCATCTCAAACAAAAGATTCACATACCCCTAGCTAGCTGGTATGCTACCTTTTACATGATGACCCACTGTGGATCCAAACCATGCGACCTGAGTCCTTTGTTCAGCCAGCTAGGATTTCACAAAGGAGTTATGGGAATACTATGCATCCTAGCTGTACATTGCATATCTTTCCGAGATCCCCAGACCAAGGCACAGGAAGGGAGATACATAGAACAGCCACTAGCAGCTAGGTAGCAAGTCTCTATGTTTAAGTTTCTATGAGTAGCAGGGGCCTGGTTGGATCCAATGGTGCTGAAACTGCTGGCCTAGGACAGCACAGAATGGAGTTATGATCTTTCATAGGTTTTGAGACACTTTTGAGTCTCCAAAACTCTAGGGGAGGAGATTTAGGTTCAGCCCAGAGGGAAGGAGTGAGTGACCCTGAGGGTTAAATGCTTCTGTGCAGCATTTTCTATTGCATTTTCCCTGGGAGGTTGGGAGGACATTGTGTGAGGACAAGTCACACACAGAGAGGTCCACATGTATAACCATTGTATATATATGTATATATATATATATGTATATATATATATAGATATAAAGAAACACAGCAGCACATGTATATGAATCTTGGCCATGTGAAAACACAGACAAATATTCTATATGAATCATACTACTCAAAAATATTTTTTCATAAAAAAAAAATGTCAAAAAGTTATAGATAAAATGAAGATTCTTAGCGCATAAATCAACCACGGCAAGGTGATCTCCCTCTGATGGGTCCTACTCTACTGTACATGCCACTCTTGGGCCACCAGCCTACAACTTAGGACAAACATGTCACTCTGGGCTAAGCCTACAATTTATGGGCAAGTAGAGATGATTACCGCCACCTGCAAGGTCAATGGGAGGAGTGCAAGATCAGTCTGGATGCAGCCACATCTATACACTAAACAAAGAAAAAAAGCCAACCAGCACTCCCAATGTGAACACATGCAAGCTGCAAGCTGTATCATATAGATATAAAGAAACACAGCAGCACATGTATATGAATCTAGGCCATGTGAAAACACAGACAAATATTCGATATGAATCATACTACTCAAAAATATTTTTTCATTAAAAAAATTTAAAAAATTTTTTTTTTCATAAAACTTACAGTTATAGATAAAATGAAGATTCTTAGCGCATAAATTGGCCAATTCATGTGTGCCCATCAACCACGGCAAGGTGATCTCCCTCTGATGGGTCCTACTCTACTGTACATGCCACTCTTGGGCCACCAGCCTACAACTTAGGACAAACATGTCACTCTGGGCTAAACCTACAATTTATGGGCAAGTAGAGATGATTACCGCCACCTGCAAGGTCAATGGGAGGAGTGCAAGATCAGTCTGGATGCAGCCACATCCATACACTAAACAAAGAAAAAAAGCCAACCAGCACTCCCAATGTGAACACATGCAAGCTGCAAGCTGTATCATATAGATATAAAGAAACACGGCAGCACATGTATATGAATCTAGGCCATGTGAAAACACAGACAAATATTCGATATGAATCATACTACTCAAAAATATTTTTTCATAAAAAATTTATTTCAAAAAATTTTTTTTCATAAAACTTACAGTTATATATATATATATATATGTACATATATATATATATATATATATATATATATATATAGTGTATTGTCTTGTGTGCCCTTAAGGCTATTAAATATATCTTTTAACCTTGGGCTGCTCTTTTATCTTGATCCACACATCCATTTCTCGGCATAATATCACATGCTACTGAGGCAGGATTCTGGCCTGATATAACCTGTTAACGGATCAGGAGTATATTGAACTAGGAACTGGTCACAGTCCTACTGAGCTGATATGTTCCAGTTTCACTGGGGCTAGTGAAAGGGCGCGCTCAGCCTGACAGCCTGGTGCAGTGTGGTGCTACGTCAGTAACTGTGCGGGCCACCTTCTCTCACTCGCCATACCTCCCTGGTCTCGTATGGACAGGGGGAGTCTGTGTAAAAGTGTGCTAACTGACCTTACATGTCCCTAGGGGCTGAGGGACAAGTGGGGAGACCTTATCAAATGATCATAATGTTGACGTCAGATAAGGTGGCGAGGTGTGGCTCCTTCACGTTTCATCACAACTTGTATTGGTTATTTTGATATGTAACTCCAATCAAAAATTAACATGTCTACATGTCTATGTGATTTCTTTACGGACACACGTTCCTCAAAACTACATGGACATGTGCATAGCCCTATTAACTTTAATGCATATATGTTCTATTCGAGAAAACCACAGATAGGACACAAACAGGATTCACAGACGTCTGAATTGTAACAGGGGCAGACAGGGCCGAGGGTCTTAACTTCGCCCCACCACTCTACACAAAGATGGGGATCCTGGCTGGGTGTGCTGCTATTTTGGTGATACACAATTGCAGACCATATGCTGCTGCTTGACATGGCAGGCTACGAATCAATGAAGTTGAGGTGAATGAGAGAGACCAGAGTCTGAAAATAAGCTTTTCTTTACTGAATGAACCGATAAAACATATATACATCAGATATCAGGCATGACACTTAAAGAACAAATCATCTGCACAATCCAAAGGCAGGAGCGTCATGGTTTCACATGGAGGTACCTTACTTCTGTTACATGTTGCAGTAGACGAAAAAAACACTATGAAAACCTCCATCTTCCTTTCATGTGAGGACCTCACTGGCTGAGGTGCGTCACCACAACTCCTCGCTACTATTCTCAAAGTTCATTTGTTGCGTGCCACATGCCCCACGAAGTGTTACTTTATCTTCATTTCCCTATAGAAGAACACTTGTCCCAGCCTGGCCATCTTTTTCTCTATGGCCTTCAGGTCTGGCTACAGTTCTCTAGTATAGATAACTTTTGTTGTAGGCCCCTACTTGCCAGAATGAAGTACTCTTTCTGCCACTAAATCCTTGTTTAATTCAGACCCTGCTATCCGAATATGATCTCCCTCCTTCGCAAACAACACTCATTTCAATATAGGTCTGCTGACATTAGGACCATGGGTCCTTTTCTTTTCAGCACTCTTCCCTATCTGCCTCAGACACAGAAACTCAATTTCCTATGCCCACTTAACTCCTCCCACAATGGGCTTGTCCCAAAAGTTAACCCTATCCATCATCTAAGTGCTGCAGTCCACAACATACATAAAACATTCAAAACATGGCAACGCATATTATAACCAGAGAGTCTTCAAGAGGGTCTCGACAGCTTATCCACTCCTTTACAGAATGAAGCCTAATAAAATTTTGTCACTGAAGTGAAAAATGTTATGTCACCAGAATATCAAGTGATAAAAACATATACCGTATATTCTCGAGTATAAGCCGACCCAAGTATAAGACGAGGCACCTAATTTTAACACGGAAAACTGGGTAAGCTTATTGACTCGAGAATAAGTTGGGTATGCATTGTCCCCTCATCTCTGTCCTGCTATGCATGGCTCCCCGGTTGCTGGTCGCTATCCTGCTATGTGTGGCTTCCCTGTCTTGTCCTGGTATGCATGGCTCCCCCGTCACTGTCCTGGTATGTGGCTACCCTGTTTTGTTCTGGTATGTGTGGTTACCCATCCTGTCCTGCTCTGTGTGGCTCCCCTGTCCTGCCCTGGTATGTGTGGCTCCCCTGTCCTGTCCTGCGTGGCTCCCCCCCCATCCTGTCCTGATATATGTGGCTCCCCTTGTTGTATGCATGGCTCCCTCGGTCCCACATGGCTAACCCCCCCAGGCCCATTGTTGTATGCACGGCTCACACAACCCCGTCCTACTCACCCTCCTCGCACCGTCGCTGCATCTTCATTTTCCCGGCGCTGCAGCTCTCCTGTACTGAGTGGTCACGTGGTACCGCTCATTTAGGTAATGAATATGTGCTCCACGCCATATCGGCTTATACATGCGTATATACGGTATATTCTTATGCTCATCTCTATTTATTTAGAGCATCTTTTCTTAGCAATCGAATTGTTCCTATGCTTTACTCCATTGAAAATGTAGGGAGATTTTACCAACTTTTGCATTCCCCTTGTTAAAGATGCTAAAAGGGGAACGGTAGCATCCAGTTGTTCATTGATTTCTCTATTTCCATGAAGAATAACATAGAAACAATAGAATTTTTTTTACATGTATTTACTATAACAAACAGAAGAGCTGATTCTCTTACATTCAATATGTATTCTTGGGAATATATTGACTTGTCAGAAATATTCACTCGTGATTTTTAGCCCTTGGTTAAAAAAAATAAAAAATAAAAATGCTGCAAAGCAGCCCGGCTAATCCAGCTTTGACCCATTTTAATCAGAAACCAAGACAATCTAAACTTTATTTGGTATTGTTTGTAAACTTTGTCGGATCAGCCCACGTCGTCTCCTTTAAGCAAGATTTGTGGACTTCGGAACTTCAGCGACGGATCAGGACAGCAGAAATGAGTCTTATTAAGTTTAATCATGCCAACAGAGACTAAAGTTTAGCTCAGACATCACATGTGCTACATTACCGAGGTCAAGGTTTACCCTGACAATAAATAAAAGTGCTTTCAGATGAAGACCCCAGGATTGCAGTTCCATAGTCCCGAGACTCCCGACCATTGGAGTTGTTTCATTAACATAAGACACAAATAGACCTAGAATGAAGCAGAACGCCTCACTTTAAAGGTACAATACTTTCTGTACTTAGGTTTAAAGTAGAAATATATTTGCTCTAGTAATCGTATAATGATTGTCTGTTTGGCTGTACAAGGGTTATTGAGTAAGCGGGTCACATGGCTGCCACTCTGTATCACATGGAGCATTCATGTGTGCAGAAAACCTCTCACAAGAGCAATAATCTCTGCTGGAATCTTGGTCTCCCCCCTCATCCCTGCACTATCCCTGCTGAGTTGGCAATGTCCCAAGTTATTCCACAGTGATTAGAGGGTGACTTTACACACAACACTTCAGGCTAGCATATGGATCAAATGAATAGATTAAGTCATTATATCCCGAGAGTGTAAATAAATAGTGCAAGACAATCTATTCTGGGATTCCTTACATATCTACAGAACACATGATGAATTATTATGAATATTATTATTATTTATTATTATATCACCATTTATTCCATGGCGCTGTACATGTGAAAATGAGTATACATAACAAAAAAAACAATTATCAAAATGGGTCACTGACTGGTACATTCTAATCTACCCCCTCCCTTCTTTGTAATACCTCTTTTGAAGCAAGGTGACCTCTGTGCTAGCATCGTAGTAGTTATAGTATGGTGGTCACCTTGCTAAAGAGATCAGTATAATATTTGCCTTTAAAAAACAAAGATATTGGACCCAATTCATCAAAGCATTTATGCCAAAATATATATGCTAAAAAGTTTTGAAAAAGTTACAAAGTTTTATTGCAACGCAAACTTTTGGCATTCTCAAGTCATTTTCGGGCCAGTTCCGACAAAGTGGGTGAAGCTGGGGTTGGACGGGGGCATAGCAATCTCTGCTCATCAAATTCATGACGAGAGGAGGTGTGCACAAATCTTACTCCAGTTTCGAATGGGAGTACGTTTTTTTGGCGAGGTGCACGCCACTTGTCGGATGCATTGAGAGGTGTGCCTGCTAACCCAGACTGAAATGAAAACCACTGGACGTAGATTGCATCACCGCCGTCTCCCTCTGTATGTTACGCAAACCCTCTTGTTCATTCACACAGCACTAAGCAGCGAAAGCAGCAAATCCCTGCTAAAAGTGAGTTTACATAAGTCAAATATATTTATGCATGAGACCGTGATACTCTATTGCAAGAGTCAGACTTACTACTAGGAAGAAAGGAAAGTGTTGGTGAACGGAAGTTTGAAATGGTTGTGATCTTCTCAGCTCACTGATTGAAGGGTTCATCCGGATGGTTAAAATTATTTCCAAAAGGTATAGAATGGGTTTAAAAAAAATAAAAGAACCAATACTTCTCTTACCAGTCCTTTGCCACCCGTGGTCTCTATTTCCTGGTTGAAGGATGATGCACTGACTCAATGACTAGAGCAGAACAATAACAGTAGCGGGTCAGGGGTTGTCCATCTTTGAAGACTGTTTTTCTTCTTATTTAAATGCATGTAATTGGAGACTAAAAATCATTTTTGTAATTGGCTTTCATTAAAAATTTTGCTTCGCTTGGCATTTACAAGCTCTTTGTGTCCCTTCATATTTTAAAGCACCACTCTGGAATTTTTGTTTTCATTTCATGGCAGGAGTGGCATCCCTAATATATGATCCTTCCCTGCCTGTAGTAAAATACTTACCGGACCGTCGTCTTCTTCTCTTCTTCTTGTTGCCGCTCCAGTCATCTTCTGCTGTGACTAATTGGCCTGCTCCAGTGCTTATTATGCCATCCGGAAATTACCACTCAATGTAAGTCTATGAGAGCGAGAATGAGGTTCTCATAAACTTGCATTGTGAGCTTGTGACCGCTGGCTGTGACTTCCGGTCAGTCAGAAGTTCTGGTCACAAGTTGGCGGAATGGGACCGGAGTAGCGCAGGGTAATGATGTAGGGACATGTGGTTAGACCTGTCCAATTGAAAACTGCTTCTCCCAGATGCATTGTTTTTCAATTGGAAAAGGCTGATAGACAGGAATGGACATTTATGGTCTCTTGACCCTACACCAGCAGACATTTTGAGAGGAGATCTGTGTAGTCCATAAGGAAAGTAGAGAGCTTATAATACTTCGGAACTAGTAGCTGTCATAAAAATATGTTCCCAGTACACCAATTAATATAAAAGAATAAAGTTGACAACCCCTTAAGTAAATACTTAACCCCTTCATGACCCGGGGTATTTTCGTTTCTGCATTTTTGTTTTTCGATCTCCTCCTTCCCAGAGCCATAACTTTTTTATTTTTCCGTCAATATGGCCATGTGAGGGCTTATTTTTTGTGGGACGAGTTGTACTTTTGAACGACATCATTGGTTTTACCATGTCGTGTACTAGAAAACGGGAAACAAAAAATAAAGTTGACAACCCCTTAAGTCAATACTTAACCCCTTCATGACCCGGGGTATTTTCGTTTTTGCATTTTTGTTTTTCGATCTCCTCCATCCCAGAGCCATAACTTTTTTTATTTTTCCGTCAATATGGCCATGTAAGGGCTTATTTTTTGTAGGACGAGTTGTACTTTTGAATGACATCATTGGTTTTACCATGTCGTGTACTAGAAAACAGGAAACAAATGCCAAGTGCAGAGAAATTGCAAAAAAAGTGCAATCCCACACTTGTCTTTTGTTTGGCTTTTTTTCTAGGTTCACTAAATGCTAAAACTAACCTGCCATTATGATTCTCCAGGTCATTATGAATTCATAGACACCAAACATGTCTATGTTCTTTTTTATCTAAGTGGTAATCCGGCATCAACAACCATAGAGGTCTCAAGGAGTCCATGCTTTTCCGGCCGCATAGCCGGCAGCGCTTGTTAAATGCCGCTGTCAGAGTTGACAGCGCCATTAAATTAGTTAATAGGCACGGGTGGATTGCGATTCCTCCCTCGCTTATTGCGGGCACATGTCAGCTGTTCAAAACAGCTGACATGTCCCGGCTTTAAATTGGGCTCACCGCCTGAGCCCACATCAAAGTGGAGGTTCTGCCATTGGACCTACTATTCTGTCTGATGGCAGAAAGGGATTAAAGGGATAATTCAATCTCAATTTTATTTTAACCCTACATTTCTACCTATTTAATGTCATAATTTAGTCTTTTTTTAAGATATCTTAATTAAAAAATTCCCTATCCTTCATTTACTTCTGTATCTAATTGCCTTTTGTCTACTACTTTGTTTTTGATGATGCTTCGTTTGAGAATTCAAGTGCATGATAGGATACAATAACAAGTCGTCAACAGAGGGCCGAGGCTGCGACTGTGACCACAGACTCTGTCCTCTCCCTGAAATTAAGCACCATTAGTGACCTCTATTTCAGGGGCTGGGCTAGTCCCTGCTCTATAGAGCATGCATCGGTTACCAATTCCGACACTGCTCACTAGGATCTTGTCACTGTTCTTCTCAGTGCACAGTGACAATGCGCTCTATCGCCAGATCTGATTAGAAGTGATAAGCTGGCAACAGAGCGCACTGTCATTTCACATTGTAAGAAGAGAAAGAGTGAGCAGAGACCAATGGTGCCCCTACAATAAAGTCACCTATAGCTGTTTGTTTCAGGGAGGGGGCAGAAGCTATGGCAGAGACCACAACCTCTGGCTCCTAATGACAAAACTCGTTGGAGTTTCCCAGTGTGCACTGTGATTCTATGAAGTGTCATCAAAGAGGAAGAAGAAGGAAAAAAAATAAAGCAGATTAGATAGGGACTTTTATATTAAAGTATAATAGTAAAAGGAAGATTAGATTATGATAATAAATAGTGATTTAGGATTAATACAAAATTTAGTTTGGGACCACCCATTTTTACCTGTATATGGAACTATAGAGCAGGACAGTTGAATTGCTTCTTTGGAATGTTAAGAAAAATCTTTTGCGCTCTGTGACACAAAAAGCTTTTGTTATATTATACAGAACAGTCTTGGCACCTTCATTATGTAAGTCTCATACAGAGTTCATAATACATCACTTCATGCATTAGGTTGGGTGCAATCAACGCCTGAGTTATGCAAGTGTACTAGGACATGTGCTGCGCAACCTTATATGGCTTCTGCAAATAGGGAACTAGAGTATCCTACTTCACATGACCTGAGATAATGGCATTTTCATACATTTTAACCCCTTCACTGCATACTTGTTTGAGACGCATAAAAATATTACATTACTGCATCAAATTTTATTCTGCAAACCTTGCCAAGTGGTGAGTTTGGACCTGATTCAAGAATTAGAAAACATTAGCTGCATGTTGTCTAACTTCTAAATTTAGAAATTAAATTTGGATTTAGGGGGTAATAATTTACATTATGGCAATACATCTGGTGTATAGTCTTACAAGCAATGCTTAACCCCTTCACGACCTTGGGCATATAGGCACATCCAAGGTCATGCTCTTCCTTTGATGCGGGCTTTGGCGCTTTTCACCGCCAGGCGATTTTATGTTTATCGTTTTCATTTTTTCCTCCCCTTCCTAGCCACAACTTTTATATTTTTCTAGCCATATAGGCATATGACGGCTTGTGTTTTGCAGGACAAGTTGTGCTTTTGAACCACACCATTTATTCTACCCCATATTGTACTGAAAATGGGAAAAAAAATCAAAGTGCGGTGATATTGGTAAAAGTGACCTAGCAATATGATTCCCCCGCTTCAGTATGAGTACTACATAAAAAACATGTATAGTTTCTTTTTAACTTAAGTGGTGAAAAAAAATCTGAAATTTGCCCCCCAAAACTTTCCCTTTTGTCACTATTTTCCGAAATTCCTACGTTCTGATTTTTTAGGATCTGAGGTTGGGTGAGAATTTATTTTTGGCACCCTGGGTGAACATTTTTGCTTATACCATTATGAGGTATATACAATGTTTTTATCGCCTCTTACAGCAACCAAAAAAACCATAATTCTGACCCATCGGTGCCCCATGATCATGTGAAGGGGCGCATTGATAGGCGGGATTAATTATGCAATTCAAAGGGAGGGACACAGAGGATGACATACATGTACAGAGGGGAAAATAAGTATTTGATACATTGCCGATTTTGCAAGTTTTCCCGCCTACAAAGAATGGAAGGTCTGTAATTTTTATCATAGGTACACTTGAACTGTGAGAGACAGAATCTAAAAATAAAAACCTGAAAATCACATGGTATTATTTTTACATAATTGGTTTGCATTTTATTGCATGAAATAAGTATTTGATATAATAGAAAAATAGAACTTAATATTTGGTACAGAAACCTTTGTTTTCAATTACAGAGGTCAGACGTCTCCTGCAGCAGAGATTTTGTCCCACTCCCCCATACAGATCTTCTCCGAATCTTTCAGGTTTCGGGGCTGTGGCCGGTCAACATTCAGTTTCAGTTCCCTCCAAAGATTTTTTATTTAGTTCAGGTCTTGAGACTGGCTAGACAATTCCAGAACCTTGAGATGCTTCTTATGGAGCCATTTCTTAGTTGCCCTGGCTGTGTGTTTCGGGTCATTGTCATGCTGGAAGACCCAGCCACAACCCATCTTTAATGCTCTTACTGAGGGAAGGAGGTGTTGACTAAAATCTCGCAATACATGACTCCATCCATCCTCCATTCAATACAGTGCAGTTGCCTGGTTCCCTTTGCAGAAAAGCACCCCCAAAGTATGATGTTTCCCCAACTATGTGTGGCACCCCAGGAGTCTGGGTACCACAGTGGTATTGTCTTCCTCACGGGGAGGGTGATGCCATGCCTCGAAGCGAGGAGGATCCCTTTAACAGGTAATACATACATTCAACACTTTCTGACTCCAGGCCAGAAGGGGGAGCTCTAGACCCGGTTTTAGGGGAGCTTCCCTATATATATTCTGGCTGGGGGAGGAGTTAGTCTGTCAGAGAGAGAGTCAGTGAGTACTTAGTCTGTGGGGAGTGTGAGGGGAGAAGGAGTAAAGGAGAAGTGAGGAGCTGGAGGGTAGCTGCGACTGAGCTTCCTCCACGCTGAAGCGCAGGAACCGGACACCGGGAGTCCGAGGCTGTGTGGGACTGTATGTCCCACAGCAGAAACCGGATGGCAGGAGATTTCAAGTCACCTATCCACAACTACACCCGAAGACACAGCAGCATACAGAGCCTGGAGTCAAAGCAAGTAGGGACACGTGTAAAAAGGCTCATATTGCCTGCCATGCGGGTACTGACCTACATATAGGACAGAGAGAGAGGACCTTGTGTGAAGCCTCAGGCAGCAAAAGATGCACACTACAGCGCAGTAAGGAAGGCTCCCAACTCCACTTGGCTAAGGGGATTCCAAATCACTTCCAGGCTGCCCAGATTTCAAAGACCGCCTGTAATCGGGATGCCTGAACTACATCAGTAAAAGGAAAAGAGACTGCAACCTTGCATCCTCCAACTCTTTCTGGCATTACACCATTTGTCATATTTATCCACTACACTGGGAGCCCTGGGGACTAGGCTTCACCTGTGGGAAGCCATACCATCCCTGCTGCAGTACCATCATCCCCAGTGGACCCCTTTAGCAGCGTCGGTCATCCCACATGTGGCGTCACGAGCAGTCTTTATTTTCTTACAAACCATCCCCTTTAAAGACCTTTCCTTTAACTTGGACGTCCAGGACACGGACCGGATCCCTGCCACCGTGACCACACCCTTTAAGGACCACCGGACCCAGCCTGAGCAGGCGTTCCACATGCTTCACAGTTGAGGCGGTGTTTTGAGGTTGTACTCATGCTTCTTCCTCCAAACACGGTGAGTGGAGGTGATACCAAAAAATTGTATTTTGGTCTTATCTGACCACCTGACCTTCTCCCATGCCTCCTCTGGATCATCCAGATGGTCATTGGTGAACTTCAAACAAGCCTGGACATGTTCTGGCATGAGTAGAGGGATCTTGCAACCCCTGAGAGATATTAATCCATGACGGCGTAGTGTGTTACTAATGGTAATGTTTGAGACTGTGGTTCCAGCTCTCTTCCATTTTCCAATAATTGTGACAACAGTTGTTGCCTTCTCACCAGGCTGCTTGCCTATTGTCTGGTATCCCACTCCAGCCTTGTGCAGATCTACAGTTTTGCCCCTGGTGTCCTTAGACAGCTGTTTGGTTTAAGGATGTTGGGGAAGTTGGAGTGTGATTGATTGTTTAGACAGGACAGGTTTTATACAGGTAATGAGTTCAAACAGGTACAAATAATAAAGGTAGTGAGTGAAGAGTAGGAGGGCTTCTTAAAGAAAAACTAACAGGTTTGTGAGAGCCAGAATTCTTGCTGGCTGGGAAGTGATCAAATACTTATTTAATGCAATAAAATACAAATGTATTATGTAAAAATCATACAATGTGATTTTCTGGATTTTTTAAGATTCTGTCTCTCACAGTTGAAGTGTACCTACGATAAAAATAACAGACCTCTCCATTCTTTGTTGATGGGAAAACCTGTAAAATTATCAGTGTATCAAATACTCATTTTCCTCACTGTACATCAAGGATTGTGAAGAGGTTAATGCAGATTAAATTTTTACCTTGCATGTACAATTTTGTTTTTTCTGTTTTAGGAAAATCCAAGGTTTACATTCTATTCCAATGAGCATGTGCAGCAAGGCTCACACTGCACTTCCAGCTCTCCTGCCCTCTCTCCCTTTTCCCCGCCTGCCACCAGCTTCCAGTCTCTGATGGACAGGTCATGCTTGTGATTATAGAGATAGGTGATAAACCCCTTCCAGACACCTCCAGCATAGGCCACCTTAAGTGAGAACCAAAAATGAGATATTTGACTTCAAAATAGACGATTCTTGATTCTTCTTTTTGCTGAAATTATTTTCAAGGAAGATTTGGAAGACTGCCCTAAACATTAACCCCTTTACGACATGCGCCATACTATTACAGCGCATGTCGTGTCTCCCCCTTTGATGTGGGCTCCGGTGCTGAGTCGAAATCAAAGCCGAGACATGTCAGCTGTTTTGTACAGCTGACATGTGCCCGCAATAGCGGCGGGTGGAATTGCGATCCACCCACCACTATTAACTAGTTAAATGCCGTTGCCAAACTCTGACAGCGCATTTAACTAGTGCTTCCGGCCATCGGGCCGGAAATGCGCATATCGCTGACCCCCGTCACGTGATCGGGTGTCAGCGATGCATCGGCATGACAACCAAAGGTCTCTTGAAGACCTCTATGGTTGTTGATGCCGGATTGCTGTGAGCGCCACCCTGTGATCGGCGCTCATAGCAATGCAGTAATTCAGCTACATAGAAGCGATCTGAGCATCGCTTCTATGTAGCAGAGCCGATCAGGCTATGCCAGTTAATAGACTCCCATAAAGGGTATTGAAGCATGGCAACAGTAAAAAAAAAAATGTTTTAAAAAATATGAAAAATAAAAAATATATAAAAGTTTAAATCACCCCCCTTCGCACATTTCAAAATAAAACAATAAAAAAACTTCAAACATACACATATTTGGTATCATCGTGTTCAGAATCGCCCGATCTATCAATAAAAAAAGGATTAACCTGATCGCTAAACGGCATAGCAAGGAAAAAATTAAAAGCGCCAGAGTTACATTTTTTCTGTCGCCGTGATATTGCATTAAAATGCAATAACGGGGGATCAAAGGAACCCATCTGCACCAAAATGGTATCAATAAAAAACGTCAGCTCGGCGCACAAAAAATAAGACCTCACCCGACCCGAGATCCCGAAAAATGGAAACGCTACGGGAATCAGAATATTGCGCTTTTTTTTTTAATAGCAAAGTTTGGAATTTTTTTCACCACTTAGATTAAAAATAGCCTACACATGTTTGGTGTCTATGAACTCATAATGACCTGGAGGTCAGTTTTAGCATTTAGTGAACCTAGCAAAACCTAGTAAAAAAGCCATACAGAAAACAAGTGTGTGATTGCACTTTTTTTGCAATTTCACCGCAATTGGAATTTTGTTCCTGTTTTATAGTACACAACATGGTAAATCCAATGGTGTTGTTCAAAAGTACAACTCGTCTCGCAAAAAATAAGCCCTCACATGGCCATATTGATAAAAGTTATGGCTCTGGGAAGGAGGGGAGCAAAAAAAGTGAGCAAGGCCTAGCACGATGGATTAGTCAATAACTTGCTGATATCTGACTGCTGAAACCACCAGTGATCAGAAATCAAGCTCATCCCACTGTTTATTCACTGTCAATAGAACTGGCAGAAATAGCTGTGTACAGCGCTCGGCATTATCCGTTAGAATGCACAGGTGACAAGGGATTGTTTTTTTTTAAAGAAATAATCCATTAAATGTAATAAATTACGCCAGTCTTGATAAAAAAAAAATCCCCTTAAATTGTTGCCATTTTTTAATGCAGTGATTTATTTTCTATTTTACAAACTCTTAACTGCAGATTGTCACATGCTTCTTAGGCCGGTTTCACACGTCAGTGTCTCCGGTACGTTAGGTGACAGATTCCTCACATACCGGAGACACTGACACACGTAGACACATAAAAATCAATGCATCTGTTCAGATGTCATTGATTTTTTGCGGACCGTGTCTCCGTGTGCCAAACACGGAGACATGTCAGTGTTCGTAGGAGCGCACGTATTACACGGACCCATTAAAGTCAATGGGTCCGTGTAAAAAACGTACCGCACACGGACGTTGTCCATGTGCAGTCCGTGTGCCATGCAGGAGACAGCGCTACATTAAGCACTGTCCCCCCCACTGGTGCTGAAGCCCCGATTCATATCTTCCCTGCAGCAGCGTTTGCTGCAGGGAAGATATGAATAATAGTGTTTAAAATAAAGATCTATCTGTCCCCCGACCTCTTACCCCCTGTGCGCCCCCCCCCCCGCCCCCGCCCCCTGGGCACCCCCGCCACTGTTCTGAAAATACTCACCAGGCTCCCTCGTTGGCTGTCGCTGCTCCCTGCTGCTGCAGGGAAGATATGAATCGGGGCTTCAGCACCAGATGCTGGTACGTGTGGTACCCAGCACAGTGCGTGTGGTACCCAGTGGGCGCACTGGCGGCACACGTGTGCCGCACGTGTGCCACACTGATGTTCCACAGAAACGTAGGGGCACACGGACACGGATAATTCCGGTACCGTTTTTTACCGGTACCGGAATTATCTGGACGTGTGAAACCGGCCTTATAGTGTATGGGTAGCCAGTGTAGCAGGGTGTGGGTGTTTCATTGTAGCTGTAATTAATAGGAGCTTCTGAACAGAAAAGTGTCAATAAACTAATACAGTCTTCAGGGAGAGTATTACCTAAGATTACAGCAATTACTGTTTCTGAGTCTTGGTGCAACTGTGCCGTCATCTGGATTCCAAATTACCGTACTGATGGTTTCTTCCCAAGACACTACCAAACCTGACAAGAGGTTGTATGGGACATTGCAGATCTAACCATTGCACCTCAATAATTTATTTTACTTACTTAAAAAGCACCATCATATTCCGCAGCACTTTACAAACATCATCACTGTCCCCAATGATCATCACCAATGTCCGCTGCAGTTCCGCACAGTGATTTACAGTACAATGTAAATCAATTGGAAAAAAAAAAGCTGTGCTAATGGTGCGGAAAAATCAGCATGAAATCCGCTGCAGATCAAAAGAAGTAGCATGCTACTTCTTTTGTGCAGAACTGCAGTGTTTCTGACCCCTTCCATAATAGAAATCCGCAGGGGTAAAAACCGCAGAAAATCCGCACAAAATCCGCACCTGTGGTTTCTGCCAGGAGATGCAGGTTTTGTGCTGAAAATTCTGCACTCCAGTCCGCAACGTGTGCACATAGCCTTAGGCTCCCGTCACACTAGCAGTATTTGGTCAGTATTTTACATCAGTATTTGTCAAAACCAGGAGTGGAACTATTAGGCCGGTGTGACACTAGGCGTAGGACAATGTGGTCCGTTTTTTACGGCTGTAATACGCAGAAATGTCCCAGAAATAGTGTTCCGTAGGTAATCCGTATCAAAGGTGTGGCCGCGTATTTTGCGCATGTAATGTTGCGTATGTGATCCGTATGTAATCTGTAATGCGTATTTTACATGCAACATCACAAAATGGACATTTAACGGTTTTCTGGCCTGAAATTAATTTAAATCATCATCACCAATCCTATTTAAGCCCTCTACAACAGGTGGGACCCTCCCATCTGGCCATTTAGTTGGTGTGCATCTCTTGGGTGTGTTGGTCTCACCTTAAAACCATGTCTGACCTACTGTATTTAACCCCAACTCAGCGGGTGTTGTTTCACTGGCTGTTGTCGCGTTGCTTTGGGCAGCCATATCCCATAATTGTTGATCCGTGAAGGAGGAGACGAAGATTGTGGATGCATCCTCTTTTGACCCAACGCCTCACTAAAGGACATTTTGAGAGGCTCTATACAGCTCTGCAAGCACATCCTGACAAGTTCTATCTGTACTGTCGCATGACCATCAGAACCTTTGATATATTGTTGGAGATATTACGTCCAGGTATCACCTATCAGGACACAAGGATGCGCAAAGCCATATCCGCTGAGGAACGTCTTCTCCTTACCTTACGGTATGTATTCCACATACTCACATACTGTATGTTGATGATCTTTTTTTTTAATATGTTGTGTTCTAGCAGCTTTTTTCAAGTATATGTGTACATTAGGGCACAAGCAGATCCAAAAAAGTGTGTCTAATTTTATAGTTAAGTACCCTAGGTAAATTTATCAGTTTACAGCGTTAATCATGTTTTTGAAAATATACAATCTACTTGTGCTTCTTCATGTTTTGTGTGAACTCTTGTTACCTAACTAATATTACTTTTTTTTCACTTTCAGCTTCCTGTCCTGTGGCTTGTCGTATGCGGGACTACACCTGGAGTTTCTGATTGGGCGGTCGACAATTTCGGGCATTGTGCGGTCAACCTGTAGTCAAATATGGGCTAAATTCCAGGAACTTGTGATGCCTGAGCAAAAACAGGCTGATTGGCTCAAAATAGCCCTTGGTTTCCAGAACACTTGTGACTTCCCAAACTGCATTGGAGCCGTGGATGGGAAACATATCAGGGTGCGTCAGCCGCCGAACTCTGGCTCTCAATTCTACAACTATAAGCAGTTTTTCTCTGTAGTTCTGTTAGCTGTAGTTGACAGTAAGTACAAGTTTATAATTGTAGACATTGGGGCCTATGGCCGAACTGGAGACTCTAGGTTCTTCAATTCATCCATTATGGGTCGGCGTCTACGTGACAACCAGTTAGACCTCCCACCACCACAACAACTCCCAGGCTCCAATGCGGAAGCAGTGCCTTTTGTTCTTGTTGGAGATGAGGCGTTCCAACTGACAAGGCACATCATGAGGTCTTATCCCCGGCGCAACCTGGACCACCGGCGGAGGGTCTTTAATTTGCGGCTTTCCAGGGTGCGGAGACTGGTGGAGTGCGCCTTTGGGATTCTTGTTGCAAAATGGCGTGTTTTCCAGTCTGCCATTCAGCTTAGTGAGGCTACAGTCATTGAAGTCATAAAAGCCTGTGTTATTTTGCACAATTTTACCCGCATACACGATTGCTCCTCAGGTGATATTGCTGAACACATGTTGAGCAATGTGATTAGGCCTACACCACATGGCCCTCCTCCGCGCCGTCCCCTTTCTGGCATAAAAGTTAGGGATGTTTTCACAAATTATTTTGTTTCTCCTCAGGGTGCGACTCCCTGGCAAGGTTATGCTGTTTCTCATTTGTGATTTTTTACTTTTTAACTATATTCAAAGTTTAGCAAAAAAAAAAATTCTATTCTGAACTCTGTGTGTTGTATTTACTTAATTCACATATGGTTATAAACAGAGCATATGTGTGTGATGTAAGAATGATTGTTCCACAAACGTAATTTGGCTTTTTATGATATTTTTTACTTAACGAAAAAGCCTATTGTGTTTAACTCAAATCCATATTTTTTCAATATGGTTTTTTAGCCAATTCAAGTTGGCAAAATTTTTTAACAACATGAACAGCATAACAAAGTGCTATGACAGCACAAACATATAAAACACATGGTTATGTCTCACAAACCCAAAACAGAAAAAAAATACATTACAGGTGTCTGTAAGTAGGTGGAGGTGATGGGGGAAGCTCAGGGTCCTGCTCAGGTGGCCTTTGTTAGGCCAATTGTCCTTCACCCTGTGTGGATGCTCTGTGGGCCGGAGGAATATTCAGCCTTTGATCATGTGGGCCAGTTGTGTATTGGTCATAAGGAATCTGACTGTAGCCCTCATGTTGGTGAAAATATGGCTTGACTCATATCCACCCCCAATATGGCCATGTTGTCCAAACCCAGGTTGAGACCAGCCTTCAGCACTGGGTCTGGACAAGTGGCCATATTGGGAAGGTTGATGGTAGTCTGGCATATGGTACTGAGGTAGCCATGGTGGGTTTTGTGTGGGTAGGGGTTGAGGTGTGGGCTCACGTGGAGGAGGTGCTTCAATTCTCTGAATTGAGCATGCACCTGTTGAGATCTTGGCAGCCACAGGACGTTAAGTGATGACAGCTGCCAACTCTCAATAAACTCCATCAGCTCGTATGGGTCATTTAGGGGGTGCATGCATCAATAGGGATTTGAAAACACCCTCTCACACGTAGCCTCACCTCACGGGCTAGGGGACATAAGTGCCAGGCCAGGCTCCTCGAATAGCCCTCCTCCCCATCATCCGCAGTAACCCTTGCAAGATAGTTCAGGACCCCAGCATCCACATTCCTCCTACTTTGGAGGTGGTCTCTCCTTTGGCGAGCATGCCGTGACATCACAGCAGCCTGTGGTGAGGTCTCCAGGGGAACAGTAGGGCTGCTGCTGTTGTCAGGATCATCCTGGCTTGCTTGTGCTGCTGTTGCTGTTGGTGTTGGGGCCTCATCTTGGCCAGGTGCTGCTGGAGCTGGATGCCCAGATGACGAGGATCCTGGAGGGATGGAGCATGACAGATCAGAAGATGGGTCAGCCACCTCTTCTTCTTCCCCAACTGGGTCTATGACCACCTCAGATTCGGATCCTGACTCCCTCTCTGTGAGGTTGGACTGTGTTCTGTTATGAAAGTATGTTTGACAAAAAAAAATGTCTGACCAATCTAAACATATGTATATAATGTGTTGTGATGTTTCTACTTACGGTCTGAGATCCATATTGGAATTTAAAAAGGTCAATCTATCAAAATAGATATATTTTTTCTTTTTAGGTGGTGCGCACAACAAAAATGAACATAATAGAATGTAAGGCCACAAGCACAGAGTCCTCTCCCCTCTATCCCAGTATGTCTTTTTTCAGTTGTACACTGTAAGGGACATCTATAATAACCCTGTATGTAACCCGTTTATCATGTACAGCACCATGAAATTAATTTTGGTATAGAAATTAATATATGAAATACTTAAAAATAATTAAAAAATTACTTAAAAGGAGTTAGGTACTGCTGTTTCACATAAAGAGCAATGTACAAACATGAGTGTACTTACTTATTTGCCTCTGTGCCTCACGTGGCCGCTGTTCATAATTTGTGAATAGGGACCCACATATACTCCTCCATGCTGCCTCTTTTTGGGCCCTGTTGGCATAGTTGGGATCTCTCTGGTCCCAAATTTCGGGCCTTTCCTGGACCAAAATTATGAGCATGTCTACATTTATGATTGTAGCCATGCTGATTCAGACTCCGTGGAGGCGTGCGGCAGACTTCCGGGTTCACTGTCTGGCTTTTTCAGCTATTTAGCATGTCTCACCTGCCTGATTGAGGCCTTGGGACATTTCCTGGCACCTGCCAGAGTCTAGCGTATTTCTCGCAAGTCACACGCATGGTCCGTATGCATTCCGTATTTTTTGTGCACCCATAGACTTGCATTGGCGTATTTTTTGCGCAATACGCTGACAAACGCAGCATGCTGTGATTTTCTACAGCCGTAGAATATCGTATAATACGGATGCGTAATATACGGCAGATAGGAGCTGCCCCATAGAGAATCATTGGGCCGTGTGCAATGCAAATTTTCTGGACGTATTTTCTGCGCTCATACGTCCGTAAAACTCGCTAGTGTGACGCCGGCCTTAGAGGAAAAGTATAATAGAACCATGCACCACTTCTGCATTTATCACCCACTCCTGGTTTTGGCTTATAAATACTGATGTAAAATACTGACCAAATATTGCTAGTGTGACGGCAGCCTTAAGTCTGCACAGCAATGCTCCAATTAAGATTCAGAACACAGAATGTCAAAATATTATTAGTCAAAATAAAAAAATGTTTAGTATAAAAATCTAAAAATGTCGCTATGATTCAATCCCAATGATGCATCCCCTTTAACTGTGTAATCTAAAGAACTATTTATTTTACTTTTTCAAAAACGTAGCCCAAAATAATTCATTGCCTAAACAGCCATACGCATTGTTTCATTCTGTGCTCAGCATAAGGGCTTGTTTCCACTTGCGAGAAACACGTCCGTGTCTCGCATGTGAAAACCAAGCTCTGTCGCCGGCACTTGGGAGCGGAGCGTGCGGTTCCATGTGTTGCTATGCGGCCGCACGCTCCGCTCTGGAGTGCCGGCGCCAGAGCTTGGTTTTCACATGCGAGACACGGACGTGTTTCTCGCAAGTGGAAACAAGCCCTTACGGGTATGTGTCCACGTTCAGGATTGCATCAGGATTTGGTCAGGATTTTACACAGGTAAAATCTGCACCAAATCTGCACCTGAGGTCACTGGCAGGTCACCTGCGTTGTTCATGCGTTGTTTAAGCATTGTAAGGACATGCTGCGTTCTGAAAAGAAGCGCCGCATGTCCGTTTCTGCGGGTCTGCCGCATGCGTCTTTTAATGCATAGTGGAGACGGGATTTCATGAAATCCCCTCCACTATGCTGTAACATCTGCACGCTGCGTGTTTGACGCTGCGGCTCTACGCAGCGTCAAACACGCAGCGTTTCCTGAACGTGGAAACATACCCTTAGAGTGCACCCCTTTGAAAAGTAAGATTGCAATCAATATCTCACAGTATTCAAGAACATTTTCCAAAATTTTGACAAGACTAAGTTTTAGCGAACATGTTTTTTAACCCATAACAGTAAAGTAAGGTTAACCCCTTTACCTCAGAAGGTGGTTTGCACGCTAATGACCTGGCCAATTTTTACAATTCTGACTACTGTCACTTTATGAGGTTATAACTCTGGAACACTTCAAAGGATCCTGGTGATTCTGAGACTGTTTTTTCAAGACATATTGTACTTCATGACAGTGATAAAATTTATTTGGTATGACTTGCGTTTTTTTGAGAATAAAAAGGAAATTTGGCGAAAATGTGTAAAATTTCACAATTTTCCAACTTTGAATTTTCATGCCCTTAAATCACAGAGATATGTCACACAAAATAGTTAATAAATAACATTTCTCACATGTCTACTTTACATCAGCACAATTTTGGAACCAAAATGTATTTTTGTTACTACGTTATAAAGGTTAAAAGTTGACCACTGATTTTTAATTTTTACAGCAAAATTTACAAAACCATTTTTTTAGGGATCACCTCACATTTGAAAAAAAGGAGAAGAAGAAGGACGCTGCTGCAAATTGCACACCACCCAATATATAAACATACAAAACAAACACTTTATTAGCATGAACAATAAAAACAATTAAAAACACTACGCCACTGTAAACCACCTGGACACATAACGTATACATATATATACAGATAATAACTATCCACTGGCCCCCTGGATGATTCAGCTTATCGGTTCATAGGTTGGTATGTATTTTTGTTAGGGATATCCTGCCCTTTTGACCTGGGCTTATTTCCCCACTATATATGGGAGTGTGGGTCATTATGCATATGTCTTAGACCCCCCATGAGCCATTAGGTAGGTAGTTACTACCATATATATATCTTCATACTTACCTTGGATATATTGATAAGTTGTATAGTTATTATCTGTATATATATGTATACGTTATGTGTCCAGGTGGTTTACAGTGGCGTAGTGTTTTTAATTGTTTTTATTCTTCATGCTAATAAAGTGTTTGTTTTGTATGTTTATATATTGGGTGGTGTGCAATTTGTAGCAGGGTCCTTCTTCTTCTCCTTTTTTGCATATAGTTTTATGCTGCTGCCTGCACCCCCTATCTATAATTATCTTTACAGCTGTGCGCCAGCTATCTTG
Organism: Ranitomeya imitator; assembly: GCF_032444005.1. Lineage (NCBI taxonomy): Eukaryota > Metazoa > Chordata > Amphibia > Anura > Dendrobatidae > Ranitomeya > Ranitomeya imitator. The sequence continues at coordinate 170,465,647 of NC_091285.1, read as the reverse complement.
ATCACCTCACATTTGAAGTCACTTTGAGGGGTCCATATGATAGAAGATACCCAAAAGTGACACCTTTATAAAAACTGCACCCCTCAAGGTGCTCAAAAACACATTTAAAAAGTTTATCAACCCTGCGTGCTTACCCATGGTATGACCGGACAGCGCACCCACTATGCACCAGGAGCCCCTTGACGCCCGTTTCGCCGCCAAGCTTTTTCAAAAGGGGAAACGTGCGTCAAGGGGCTCCTGGTGCATAGTGGGTGCGCTGTCCGGCCATACCATGGGTAAGCACGCATAGGCATTATTCATTTATTGATTTATCCAGCATGTCCCTCATGAGATATTATCTCTGACCTCTAGGGACTTTTGCAGGAACTACCTCATTATGTTATGATTGTAAAATAGCCGCATCGCTAGCAGCATACTTACTCCCGGATATATGTAGCGTCCCCCATTTACACCAGTATACCTAGAGTTTTCTCTCTATCTACCACCTGCTTTGGTGCATAATTTTAATTGGTCATACGTTTCTGGTATGTATTTTTGTGTTAATAAAATTATTTTTTCTACTATGATTTTTGGGATTCTTATACTCCGTTTTCTTGCTGTAGTACAATCTCATTTGATTGCAGCATTTCGGGGGTTAACATGCCGGGAGTGGTGCGTGACCACTCCGGGCACTTTGTGCCAGGTGTCAGCTGTCAGAATCAGCTGACACCCGGCAGCGATTGCCTGCACAACCACCTGTGTGTGCTGGCGATCGTGCAGACGTAGGAATGCATCCCTGGATAGATAGACCCAGGTCACAAAAACATATTATTGCATCTAATGTCAGAAAGGGGTTAATTATAATAATTATTATTGCTATGAAAACATGTGAAAAGGGGTGTACATCATAAAAAAACAAGTATAATCTTAAACAATACATATCTCTGACTGATACTGGAGGAGAGAGGACCCTGCCCGTGAGGGCTCACAGTCTACAAGGGATGTGTGAGGATGCAGTAGGTGGGGGAGATATTACAAAACCTAAGCTGATGCAAAAATGAATACACCTCACATCAAAAACCACTACATCTAGTATATTGTATGACCTAGATAATTTTTAAGGTCAACACTAAAGGTACCTTCACACTAAACGACGCTGCAGCGATCCAGACAACGATCCGGATCGCTGCAGCGTCGCTGTTTGGTCGTAGGAGAGCTGTCACACAGACAGCTCTCCAGCGACCAACGATGCCGGTAACCAGGGTAAACATCGGGTTACTAAGCGCAGGGCCGCACTTAGTAACCCGATGTTTACCCTGGTTATCATCCTAAAAGTAAAAAAAACAAACGCTTCATACTTACCTACTGCTGTCTGTCCCCGGCGCTCTGCTTCTCTGTACTGGCTGTGAGCACAGCGGCCGGAAAGCAGAGCGGTGACGTCACCGCTCTGCTTTCCGGCCGCTGTGCTCACAGTGAGTGCAGGAAAGCACAGCGCTGGAGGACAGACAGCGGAAGGTAAGTATGAAGCGTTTGTTTTTTTTACTTTTAGGATGGTAACCAGGGTAAACATCGGGTTACTAAGCGCGGCCCTGCGCTTAGTAACCCGATGTTTACCCTGGTTACCAGCGAAGACATCGCTGAATCGGTGTCACACACGCCGATTCAGCGATGTCAGCGGGAGAGCCAGCGACCAAAGAAAGTTCTGGCCTTCTAGCCCCGACCAACGACATCACAGCAGGATTCTGATCGCTGCTGCGTGTCAAACTGAACGATATCGCTAGCGAGGACGCTGCAAGGTCACGGATCGCTAGCGATATCGTTTAGTGTGAAGGTACCTTTAGTCTTCTAGGAATGGATAGAAGAAGTTGGTGATGTATTACAACATCTCTCTTTTCCATTCTTCAAGAATGACCTCTTTTAGAGCCAGGATGCTGGATGGAAAGCGATGTTCAACGTGTCGCTTCAGAATTCCCCATAGGTGTCCAACTGGGTTGAGATAAGGAGACATACTTCTCCATTGAATCACTTTTACCATTTTCTTCTTTAGAATAACAGTGCAACAGTGGACTTATATTTGTGTTTTGAATCATTGCCTTGTTGGAAAAGTGCACATCTACCAAGGGCATGGTGAGATGATAGCATCCTCTCTATCAATATAGAGCAGTGCATATGTGCATGCATACCATCAATGAAATGTAGCTCCCTGACACCAGCAGCTCTCATGCAGCCCCACATAATGACACTACCACCACCGTGTTACAACTGTAGGCACTATTCATTCCTTTTGTTCACCACACCTTTGCGATGCCATACAGTTTTGAAGCCATCAGTTCCAAAAAACATTTTGGTCTTATCACTCCAGAGTATAGAATCCCAATAATCTTCATATTTTTCAGCATAGGCCCTGACAAATTGTAGGTGGGCTTTTTTGAACATGGGATTTAGAAGAGGCTTCCTTCGTAGACGACACCCATGCCTGCCATTCTCTTGCAGCTTATGCTGTATTGTGTCACGGGAAACACTCTCCCCTTTTAGCTTTATGCTTCTTTACCAAACTGCAGTGATCTTGTATGTTGATTTTCTTCAAGCCTTCTCATCTGAAGACGCTCCTTTTCAGATTTTAACTTACGGGGTTAGACTGGATGTTTCTGTGAGATGGTTACAGTTCCATCTTTGTTAAATTTTTGTATAATTTGTTGCTGCAGTATTTTGACTGATAAGTAAAGCTTGTAGCCTTCACCTGTCTTGTGTGAAGAAATTATTTTCTTTCTCTGGTCTTGTGACATTTCTCTTCCACGTGGTGCCATTGCTGACAGCATGAAATGGGAAGGGATGTTATAGTCATCTATTGGCTAGAATGAATAATTAGACTTACCCGTGGTTGAATCCTTGCTAATTAGAATCAATGGCTCACATTTGTAGGAGTATTTTGTAGAAAGGGAATCCACAGAAAATGCTGATTCTGAAAGGAAACTAAAGATTGTCTGACAAATCTGTTGGGGTGTACTCATTTATTAAGAGCACTGCATCTAATCCTACTAGGTACATACAGAACAGCACATATATATAGTAATACTACTAATAAAAATAGTAGGGTGCATTGCTCAGTCACATTGCAAAATCCCATCATACCAAGAAATGTCAAGACGATCTACTCCTAAATATAGAAAGTAGGAGAAACTGTGAAAATAGCTGTATAATTATAACACCAGCTGGGTGATGGAAAATCTTCTTAAATAGTGATATGAGGAAAAAAAAGAAAAATATAGCACGAGACATAATGGTGTCACAATGATTTGAAATAAGACAACCGGATTCCGGTCGGATTGCCATGGCAACCACCATAGTCAGACACAAAGAGAGCTATCAATAACTCGTCGTTTGAGGAAAAAGTGTTCTGCTTTGGGAGAGAACCGTATTAGAATTTGACCTCAGCACGACAGAAAGCCTCATGCTCATTTGGAGTTTCAGTTCTGGATTATTGTTCACGCATGATCTGAAAAAAAAAATGAATATTGTAAATAGTTACTATACATTTCTTCGTGTCCATAGCTTTTGAATGTGGGCAAGTCAATCTTTCCTTGTACTTCTTATTATATGTGATCCTAAGGCTTAGGCCTTTATATGTCATACATCTCATTATGGTGGAGATGTGGCCTATTTATAAAAGGTACTGAGTTTCCTCCTCATTATGCATTTTCTAAAAGTCGATCAACCCATAAATGTCCGTATTACACCACATGATCACTACCCCTATACTGCTATACTCTGTTTCAACATGCTTGAATGAGCATTGAATTTAGCATTACTACAGCTGTACATCAAAATCAATAAAGGCGGTGTTATTGCTGGCTACTGTCTGCAGTCTACCAAGGTCATCCATACCATGCAGTCGCAAAGGGGTCCAGTAGGCCCCCTGCCACTTTAAAAGCATATTTCTTCTGGTAATTAGATTGAATGTAGAGACCTAATGAATTGCATGGTTTAAGGCCCCTGTACATATAAAGTGGTTTTCTAGGATTGGGACAAATTCTAAAGTCACTCTATGTGATTGCAGACTGCTGAATCGTGACAGCATGCGGTGTGCTTCAGCCACGTATTTCTGTTTCGAGTGGACAGTCATAGGACTGCATGTATGCAATTTGCTTGTTAACAGTTACACGTCAACTAGTCATGTCTAGCTTCTTTCAATAGAAGTGAATGAAGAGAGAGAACAGATAAGTCTAGTCGGCATGTGACTGCAAGATGCAGTCTACCCACTCCAAAATAGGTATAGTGACTGCATTTGCACTACACGCTATCACGATCCAGCAGCCTACAGTCAAAGGTAACAAACAGAGATTGCAGTCTGTTGTCCCAAACCTAGACAACACCTTTAAAGGCGGACAAGACCATAATTTCATGGGTATTTGAGCCTCCAGATTCTCACCTGATACCATTATTTAAGCGGATGATCTTTATTCTTTATTGTCAGGGAAGATATTCAGGGTTTTATTTGACACTCAACTTTCCTATGAGCAACACGGTGGCTCAGTGGTTAGCACTGCAGCGCTGGAGTCCTGGGTTCAAATTCCGCCAAGGACAACATCTGCAAGGAGTTTGCATGTTCTCCCTGTGTTTGCGTGGTTGTTCTCCGGTTTCCTCCTACATTCCAAAGACATACTGATAGGGAATTTAGATAGTGAGCCCCAATGGGGACAGTTCAGATAATGTGTGCAAAAAAACTGTAAAGTGCTGCGGAATATGTTAGCGCTATATAAAGATTATTATTATTTATTTCCATCATTCCTTATATCCAATCACTCACTCGCTCATGTCACCTGCATCTTAAAAACATCTCCAAAATCTGACCTTTTCTCACCTTTCAAACTGCTAAAACTCTTAGGCTGCGTGCACACGTTGCGAAATGTCTTGCGGATTTTTCCTGACTGATTTTGGTAAATCTGCAGGTAAACCACACTGCGGATTACCTGCATAATTACTGCGGATTTACCACGTTTTTTTGCAGTTTTTGTGTGGATTTCACTTGCGGTTTTACACCTGCGGATTCCTATTATGGAGCAGGTGTAAACTACTGCCGAATCCGCACAAAGAATTGACATGCTACTGAATAAACAACGCTACGTTTCCGTGCATTTTTTTCCGCAGCATGTGCACTGTGGGTTTTGTTTTCCATAGGTTTACATGGTACTGTAAACGCATGGAAAACTACTGCGAATCTGCAGCAGCCAATCTGCTGCGTATTCGCAGCAAAATCCGCAGCGTGTGCGCATACCCTTACTGTCATTCTTATTCACTTTTGTCTAGACTACTGAAACTCTCTTCTGATCTGTCTCTATCTTATTAAACCCTCTTATCTCCAATCCGTCCTGAATGCCAGAATCGTATTTCTGTCCAGCCGCTTCACCGAAGCCTCCACTTTGTGCAAGTCATTACCCTGGTTGCCCATTTGCCACAGAATACAATATAAACTCATATCTCTCACCAACAAAGAACTGCACATTTCTGCACCACCCTATATCTCCTCCCTCCTCTCTGCCTATCGCCCTACACGCTCTCTCTGTTCTGAAATTGACCTAAGAATAACATCCTCCATAATTCGAATCTTGCAACTCTGTCTCCAAGACTTCTCCCGTGGTGTGTGGAATGCACTACCCCACACAATCCGACTGTTAAGTATGTAAGGAGGAGAGCTGGCCTTGGCGTGCCTTGTCAGGGATGAGTCCGGAACCATCGGTGCTGTCACCCAAGTTGCAGGGGGAGAGTTTAGTTCTCCAGACAGACCTTTGAATTTAAGATCAAGGGACGTGGAGAGCATAAAAGGGCGACAGTGCACGGGAACAGGCAGAGTGGTGGCAGAAAGCTGTAGTGAGTGAGTCCTCCCATGCCGTGTAGTCAGGATAATGTAGGCCCTAGTCAGAAAGGCCCACAGAGGTTTACCGGAGACTATAGGTAGAGAAGCTCCACCAGATTCCTAACTGTTCCGACTCCCGTAACGCCACTCATCATGAGTTACTCCTCCTTATGCCCAGACTGCATGGGGAGCACTCCAAGACCAGGCCGCAGACCGAGTATGGTTTCCTGACAGATTTGCTCCCATATAGTGATGAGCAAGTGTACTCATTGCTCGGGTTTTCCCAAGCATGCTCAGGTGGTCTCTGAGTATTTATGACTGCTCGGACTCGGAGATTTAGTTTTCATCGTGGCAGCTGAATGATTTACAGCTATTAGCCAGCTTGATTACATGTGGGGATTCCCTAGCAACCAGGCAACCCCCACATGTACTCAGCCTGGCTAGTAGCTGTAAATCATTCAGCTACTGCAATGAAAACTAAATCTCCAAGCAGTCATAAATACTCAGAGACCACCCGAGCGTGCTTGGGAAAACCCAAGCAACGAGTACACTCGCTCATCGCTACTCCCACATACTCTAGTGTTGTGTTGGCGCTTAAAAGAAAGGACTGTCCCATCTCCAGTTCATCTACTCTTGGATCCAGGACCCGCAACAGGACATCCCAGGACCACCATCGACATCGGGACCCAGGACCCCTTCCGGACCAGGTTGACACCGGATTCTTCAAGTGTTCAAACCGGAAAGCCACCGACATCATCGCAGAGACTGCTCCTCATCGACGCCAGATTGATAAGTTTGATACCCTTGAACTTTCCCCTATCCTTCATACAACTGTTGCCCCAAAGTTTATCAAGCATAGCATTAACATCCTCCCCTCCATTTAACTTCTCCCTGTGTGGTGCACTGCTGTTATATTAAATCACTCTGTTAACCCTTGCTCTGCCTCCGACCATTACTGTATCCTGACACCTGCTTACACATAGCTCCCACATTTTTAAGTGTGGTTTAAAAATACATCTCTTCAAACAAGCCCGCACCCTCCATGCCCATGATAACTGTACCTGATAACTGCACTTTAATATACTGGCTGATGACCGAATCATGAAGCTTTATACGAAAATCACTATATATATTACAATTGATGGGTCTGAAAAAACAAGCACTTTTCACCTATTGTGCCCCCCTATTTCCTCGTAGATTGTAACTTTGCAAGCAGGTTCCTCACTCCTAATTTAACGGTTTACAGTCTTACCTTGTATTGAATGTACTGTATTGTCTGTATATGTCCCCACTTAATTGAAAAGTGCTGTGGGATATGTTGGCGCTATATAAAATAAATTATTATTATTAAGATAATAATTGAAAATATTTGTATGTTTGGCCGAGTATTGTGTGTGATAAAGGGGGCTGTCATAGCTATTGACATAAGCAGTCAGCTGGCCCTCTTCAAGCATGGTTCTGGGTAGAGTCATTTGTTGACACATAAAATAATTGACTGCCAACAATGGACCAGAAGCGAAGAGACAGGGACCCGAGATGAATAGTCTGCCAAGTGTTGGAGGCACTTGACCTAATAGAACTGTATTAGTAAGCTATATAATTAACTACTTACAGACTATTCATACATATTCTCTTTTGACTTGAAAACTGCTTAAAATCAAACTGAATTATTGTTACTTCAAAGATACCAATGCACATTTAAAGGGAATCTGTCACCAAGTTTGATCTATCTAAACTATTAATATAACGTATCCCCAAATCCTGGCCCTCCTCAACACATCCCTAAACTCATTTCTTACACCCTACCGCGATCATCTGCACGGTTTCCCAACCATGATAACCTCATACCCATTCATCCAGCCCCCACTCCCTCGGTCCCCCTCCCTGGAGCACTATGGAATGCACGCACTGTCTGCAGCAAACTGTCGCTTATCCATGACCTCTTCATCACCAACAAACTCTGCTTCCTTGCCATCACTGAAACCTGGCTCACTCCCTCTGACTCAGCTTCTCCAGCTGCACTTTCCTATGGTGGATTCCATCTCTCTCACTCCCCTCGCCCCAGCAACAAATGTGGTGGAGGGGTTGGCTTGCTCCTGTTCGAACCCTGCTCCTTTACCCCAATTCCGCTACCACCCTCTGCTACTGTTCCCTCCTTTGAGGTGCACTCCATCCGCATCTACTCCCCCTCCAACCTCCAGCTGGCTGTCATCTACCGCCTCCCAGAACTAGCCATCTCCACCTTTCTTGATCACTTCACCACCTGGCTACTTCACTTCCTCTCTGCTGACATCCCCACTATCATCATGGGTGACTTCAACATCCCCGTTGACACTTCCTCCTCAGCTGCCTCTAAACTTGTATCGCTCACTGCCTCCTTCAGCCTCACTCAATGGTCTTCTGCGGCCACTCACAAACATGGCCACATGCTGGACTTTATCTTCACCTGCTTATGTTCCCTTACTAACCTCACAAACTCACCTCTCCCCCTGTCTGACCACAACATACCAACATTCTCTTCCCTCTCCTCTCCTAGTGAGCAACTTCCACTCCACAAACTCACTCACCCTTGCAGAAATCTCAAACACCTCAATTTACAATTGATCTCTCAGTCCTTTCTCCTTCTTACAGACATAGCTTCCCTTCACAACACAGATGCTGCTGCCACTTTCTATAACAACACAATAACAGCAACACTTGATTCGGCCGCCCCCCTCACGCATATTAAAACTCGTACAATCAACAGGCAGCCCTGGCTGACCAGCCTGACCAAAGAACTGAGTCAGGATTCCTGGTTCGTTGAGTGGAGATGGAAGCGATCCCGCTCTACCGAGCACTTCATCGCATACAAGCAGTCCCTCAACAGTTTCAAGTCCACGCTCACTACCACAAAACAAACTTACTTCTCATCTCTTATATCTTATATAGGGCATCTGATATGAAACATACAGGGAGGACGTTTTTCAGCATTCAATAACTGTATGCCCATATTTATAGTTTAGATAGGCCATATGTGGTGACAGATTCCCTTTAATAGCTGTCGGACACATGTGCACTCAGTCTGGGTGGTGTGGCACAAGTTTAATGTTTATTCCCACAATATCAATCACAGCTCGGTGGCTTAAAATCCTAAAGTAAATGAAATTGTCTAATGCGATCAATTACCAAGCGTGCTCACTGCTCCAGGTATCAACCCCTGAAAATCCACGTCATAGGCTTTTGCTTGTCTGATTGCCAATGGATAAATGACTGGTCACACATGCTCAGCAGATACCTGCTATACCTCTGTAGTGGTATCCTGTGATAGACAAAGAAGAGCAAGCATAGGACCAGCAGTCACTAAACTACCAATGGTTTTTCTTAAAAAATGCATGAATATTTCTGTCCATTTTGTTATAATGGACACCTGCTATCAATAATACAATGTAAATAGAAATGGACCTTTATCTACGGTATACTTTCTAAAAAGAACCTCTCTGTTGACCACAGCAACCAATCAGAGATCAGTTTTCATTTTTATACAGCACAGTACTGGTAACAAAAAGCTGCACTGTGATTGGTTGCATTGGTAACAAAGAGCAAGGCGAGGACATATAAGGGAAATATAAATGGAAAACATATGGAATTGAAGGATGGAGGATAAGAAGCTATTAAACGGGGTGGAAGGACAGAAGAGAATAACATGTCTCCTCTTGTCAGCTCTGCCCTGGGGGCCATTAGCAGATAACAGAGCAGTTGGAGTAGTAGCTAAAATTATCTGTACATGAGGGAGGCCGGGGAAGATGCAGGGTGCTTGTGGGAAATGTAGTCTACAGTGGTCACACAGGCAGCACTGAAGGATCCGGAGCCAGAAAATAATGTAAGAAGTTAGCCTGTGAGGATCTAACGGCAATATGGGTTACATTTGAGGAGTTAGTAGACTAAAGCGATTTTGAAATAAAAAATAATACATTCTGGAATAATCCCTTTAACCCCTTCATCCCTGAGCCTGTTTGCACCTGCATGAGCAGGCCAAATTTTACAATTCTGACCAGTGTCACTTTATGAGGTAAAAACTCTGGAACCCTTCAACAGATCCCACTGATTCTGAGACTGTTTTTTTTGTGACATTTTGTTCTTCGCAACAGTGGCAACTCTCCACAAGTGACACCATTTTGGAAACTAGACTCCTTAACCCCTTTCTGCCAATGGACGTACTATTCCGTCCATGTGGGGTGGGCCCTACTTCCCAAGGACAAAATAGTACGTCCAGCGCGATCGGCCGCGCTCAAGGGGGGAGCGCGGCCGATCGCGGCCGGGTGTCAGCTGCCTATCGCAGCTGACATCCGGCACTATGTGCCAGGAGCGGTCACGGACCGCCCCCAGCACACTAACCCCCGGCACACCGCGATCAAACATGATCGCGGTGTGCCGGCGGTGCAGGGAAGCATCGAGCAGGGAGGGGGCTCCCTGCGGGCTTCCCTGAGACCCCCGCAGCAACGCGATGTGATCGCGTTGCTGCGAGGGTCTCCCTACCTCCCTCCCTGCAGGACCCGGATGCCGCGGCCATCTTCGATCCGGGCCTGGAGCAGGGAGGGAGGTAGGGAGACCCTCGCAGCAACGCGATCACAGCAGGCACTGTGAAGCCTGCAGTGCTCTCAGACAGATCGGTGATCTGACAGAGTGCTTTGCAAACTGTCAGATCACCGATCTGTGATGTCCCCCCCGGGACAAAGTAAAAAAGTTAAAAAAAAAATTCCACACGTGTAAAAAAAAAAAAAAAAAAAAAATCCTAAATAATGGAAAAAATATATATATTATTCCCATAAATTCATTTCTTTATCTAAATTTAAAAAAAAACTATAAAAGTACGCATATTTAGTATCGCCGCGTCTGTAACGACCCAACCTATAAAACTGTCCCCCTAGTTAACCCCTTCAGTAAACACCGTAAGAAAAAAAAAGAACGAGGCAAAAAACAACGCTTTATTATCATACTGCCGAACAAAAAGTGGAATAACACACGATCAAAAAGACGGATATAAAAAACCATGGTACCGCTGAAAACGTCATCTTGTCCCGCAAAAAACGAGCTGCCATAGAGCATCATCACCAAAAAAATAAAAAAGTTATAGTCCTCAGAATTAAGCGATGCAAAAATAATTATTTTTTCTATAAAATAGTTTTTATCGTATAAAAGCGCCAAAACATAAAAAAGATATAAATGAGGTGTCGCTGTAATCGTACTGACCCGAAGAATAAAACTGCTTCATCAATTTTACAAAACGCGGAACGGTATAAACGCCTCCCCCAAAAGAAATTCATGAATAGCTGTTTTTTTTGTCATTCTGCCTCACAAAAATCAGAATAAAAAGCGATCAAAAAATGTCATGTGCCCGAAAATGTTACCAATAAAAACGACAACTCGTCCCGCAAAAAACAAGACCTCACATGACTCTGTGGACCAAAATGTGGAAAAATTATAGCTCTCAAAATGTGGTAACGCAAAAAATATTTTTTGCAATAAAAAGCGTCTTTTAGTGTGTGACAGCTGCCAATCATAAAAATCCGCTAAAAAACCCGCTATAAAAGTAAAAAATCAAACCCCCCTTCATCACCCCCTTAGTTAGGGAAAAATTAAAAAATTTAAAAAATATATTTATTTCCATTTTCCCATTAAGGTTAGGGCTAGGGTTAGGGTTAGGGTTAGGGCTAGGGTTAGGGCTAGGGTTAGGGTTAGGGTTAGGGCTGAGGTTAGGGCTAGGGTTAGGGCTAGGGTTGGGGCTAGGGTTAGGGCTAGGGTTAGAGCTAGGGTTAGGGCTAGGGTTGGGGCTAGGTTTAAGGATACAGTTAGGGTTGGGGCTAAAGTTAGGGTTAGGGTTTGGATTACATTTACGGTTGGGAATAGGGTTGGGATTAGGGGTGTGTCTGGGTTAGAGGTGTGGTTAGGGTTACCATTGGGATTAGGGTTAGGGGTGTGTTTAGATTAGGGTTTCAGTTATAATTGGGGGGTTTCCACTGTTTAGGCACATCAGGGGCTCTCCAAACGCGACATGGCGTCCGATCTCAATTCCAGCCAATTCTGCGTTGAAAAAGTAAAACAGTGCTCCTTCCCTTCCGAGCTCTCCCATGTGCCCAAACAGGGGTTTACCCCAACATATGGGGTATCAGCATACGCAGGACAAATTGGACAACAAGTTTTGGGGTCCAATTTCTCCTGTTACCCTTGGGAAAATACAAAACTGGGGGCTAAAAAATAATTTTTGTGGGAAAAAAATGATTTTTTATTTTCATGGCTCTGCGTTATAAACTGTAGTGAAACACTTGGGGGTTCAAAGTTCTCACAACATATCTAGATAAGTTCCTTGGGGGTCTAGTTTCCAATATGTGGTCACTTGTGGGGGGTTTCTACTGTTTAGGTACATATGGGGCTCTGCAAACGCAATGTGATGCCTGAACAATCCATCCGAGTCTGCATTCCAAATGATGCTCCTTCCCTTCCGAGCTCTGCCATGCGCTGAAACGGTGGTTCCCCCCCACATATCGGGTATCAGCGTACTCAGGACAAATTGGACAACAATATTTAGGGTCCAATTTCTCCTGTTACCCTTGGAAAAATACAAAACTGGGGGCTAAAAAAATAATTTTTGTGGAAAAAAAATATTTTTTATTTGCGCGGCTCTGCGTTATAAACTGTAGTGAAACACTTGGGGGTTCAAAGCTCTCACATGACATCTAGATGAGTTCTTTAGGGGGTCTACTTTCCAAAATAGTGTCACTTGTGGGGGGGTTCTACTGTTTAGGTACATTAGGGGCTCTGCAAATGCAATGTGACGCCTGCAGACCATTCCATCTAAGTGTGCATTCCAAATGGCGCTCCTTCCCTTCCGAGCCCTCAAATGTGCCCAAACGGTGGTCCCCCCCCCCACATATGGGGTATTAGCGCACTCAGGACGAATTGGACAACTTTTGTAGTCCAATTTCTCCTGTTACCCTGGGGAAAATACAAAACTGGGGGCTAAAACATAATTTTTGTGGGAAAAAATTTTTGTTTTATTTTTACGGCTCTGCATTATAAACTTCTGTGAAGCACTTGGCGGGTCAAAGTGCTCACCACACCTCTAGATAAGTTCCTTAGGGGGTCTACTTTCTAAAATGGTGTCACGTGTGGGGGGTTTCAATGTTTAGGCACATCAGTGGCTCTCCAAATGCAACATGGTGTTCCATCTCAATTTCTGTCAATTTTGCATTGAAAAGTCAAATGGCGCTCCTTCGCTTCCGAGCTCTGTCATGCGCCCAAACAGTGGTTTACCCCCACATGTGTGGTATCGGCGTACACAGGACAAATTGTACAACAACGTTTGGGGTCCATTTTCTCCTGTTACCCTTGGTAAAATAAAACAAATTGGAGCTGAAGTAAATTTTTTGTGAAAAAAAGTTAAATGTTCATTTTTATTTAAACATTCCAAAAATTCCTGTGAAACACCTGACGGGTTAATAAACTTCTTGAATGTGGTTTTGAGCACCTTGAGGGGTGCAGTTTTTAGAATGGTGTCACACTTGGGTATTTTCTATCATATAGACTCCTCAAAATGACTTCAAATGAGATGTGGTCCCTAAAAAAAAAATGGTGTTGTAAAAATGAGAAATTGCTGGTCAACTTTTAACCCTTATAACTCCCTAACAAAAAAAATGTTGGTTCCAAAATTGTGCTGATGTAAAGTAGACATGAGGTAAATGTTACTTATTAAGTATTTTGTGTGACATATCTCTGTGATTTAATTGCATAAAAATTCAAAGTTGGAAAATTGCGAAATTTTCAAAATTTTCGCCAAATTTCCGTTTTTTTCACAAATAAACGCAGATAATATCAAAGAAATTTTACCACTATCATGAAGTACCATATGTCAACACTGTCAGAATCACCGGGATCCGTTGAAGCGTTCCAGAGTTATAACCTCATAAAAGGACAGTGGTCAGAATTGTAAAAATTGGCCCGGTCCATAACGTGCAAACCACCCTTGGGGGTAAAGGGGTTAAGGAAAGTATCTAGATGTGTGGTGAGCACCTTGAAACGCAAGATGCTTCACAGAAGTTTATAATGTAGAGTGGTGAAAATAATTCACATTTTTCCCACAAAATGTTATTTTATCCCCAAATTTGTTATTTCCACAAGGGTAACAGGACAAAATGGAACTTAAAAATTGTTGTACAATTTCTCCTGAGTACATCGATACACGATATGTGGTCAAATACTACTTTTGAGGTACAGTGCAAAGTCAGACTGGTTTGAGATTGCCATGTCACACTGGCAGAGCCCCTGAGGTGCCAGAACAGCAGAAACCTGTGTGACCCCATTTTACAAACTACACTTCTCAATTAATTCCTCTAGGCATGCAGTGATCATATTGACATCACAGGTGTATCACAGAATTTTATACCATTAGGTAGTGATGAAAAATAATTACATTTTTACCACCAAAATTTAGTTTTAGCCCCAGATTTTACATTTTCACAAGGGGAAATGGGCAAAAATGGCACCAAAAAGTTTTCCACAATTTATGCTGAATGTAAAACTACGCCATATGTGGCTGTACAGTACTGCTTAGCCATACGGAGAAACTCAGGAGAGATGGAGAGCTATTTGCCTCCTGGAGCACAGATTTTCCTAGAATAGTTTTCAGAATCCATATACAGAGAGCCCCTAAGCCATAGAAGAACAGAATCCCTCCCTCAAGTGACCCCATTTTGGAAATTATACCCCTTTGGGAATGTATCTGTAAGTGTAGTGATGATGTTGACTCCATGGGTGTTTTCCAGAAGCAAGCATCAGTGGATGTTGCTGAGTGAAAATTGCAAACTACCGTTGTAGAGACCAATATGTTGTAGTGACAAGTACTTTGTAGTGACCAGTACTGTGTGGTGACCAGCATATTGTGCCCAGCTCATGCTTCTGGAGACACGTACTCATAAATTACATTAGCTCTCATGGCTATAAAAATTCCAAACGTGTGGGCGCTAAATGTGGTTTAGGCTTGGTTCCCATTGCGTTAATGGGAACGCGCTAAGGCTACGTTCACATTAGCGTTCCGCTAATGTGCGTCGCTGTTGCGTCGGCGACGCAGCGGCGATGCAGCGGCGACGCGCCCCTATGTTTAACATAGGGGATGCGTGCGTTTTTTTTGTAGCGTTTTTCGACACGTGCGTCGTTTCCGACGCTAGCGTCGGACGCAAGAAAATGCAACAAGTTGCATTTTTCGTGCGTCCGATTTTCATCAAAAAACGACGCACGCGTCACAAAACGCAGCGTTTTTTGTGCGTCGTGCGTTGCGTTGCCGTTGCGTCGCCGACGCACGGGCGCGCAACGCTAATGTGAACGTAGCCTAACGGACAGCGTTGCACGGTGAAATTAACGCCGTGCAACGCGTCCGTTAGCGCGCCCATTCATGGCAATGGGAACGCGCAGCACTAGCGCGTGCCATGTTCGGCACACGCTAGCGACGCGCCGGTGTTTCCTGGCGCGCCGCGGACGCTGCTTGCAGCGTCCGAGGCGCGCCCGCGGTCCGTTCCCCGCTCTCGCAGATCGGGGATCTGCGAGAGCGGGGACGTTACCACGACCCCGGGACGCGGCCCCATTAAAAACATTGCGTTAGCGCAACCCGCTAGCGCTAGCGCTAAACGGATTGCACTAACGCAATGTGACCCTAGCCTTAGGCACACTGCGGAGCATTTGGATTTGGGAGCGCAGAAATCGCTGGATTTCTTTTGTGAGGCAAGTAGCCATTTAACTTTTCCAGAACCTTTGTACTAACAGTAGTGTGGAAGCCCCCTTTATTTCCATTGACAGATGATGGACCTGGGTGGAGACTTGCTTTTTTTGTGGATTGATTTGAAATGTTTGTTAGGAATATTTTACAAAACATTTGGATCACATTTATCCAACGCTCTATGATGAGCACTTAGAACCTGGTTTCTATCTAAATCTCCAATTGACATGGCTCAGAAAAAAATACCTGAGGGATCTATTCACTATTATGAGGCAGCAAACTCAAACTGTGGCCGACGCCACTTTTATGCACGCCTAAAAAGACGGACATAGGCCAGACAGCATCCACAGTTCCTTCATCTGCCTTATTATAGGGCATCTGTCACGATCCATGCTTGGATCTGTGGCAAATCTGGTTTTCCTCTGATTAAAACTTTTTTTTCCTTTCTGGTCATCGGGGGTTAATGCAGTTTTCCTCCCCCGGTGGCCGCTGGTGTTATTGCTTTGCATTGCATTGCTACTTGGTCAGCTGATGTTGGTGGTGGTGACCACTTTCATCATCTTTCATAAGGTCACCTGATGCATCAGCTGACTGTTGGTTATACAGGGCCTTCTGGAGATCAACCAAGCAGGTTTTATGAGTGCAGTAGTTCTTCTGCTGAATATTTCTACCTGGTGCATTACTCTGCTGTACTGTACTGTGCATTGCAGCAGAGAAAGCTAAGTGTTGTTTGCTTATACCTTGTTTGTCTAAACTTTACGTTTGTGTTTATTAGGGCAGCGGTGGGACCATTGCTCTCACTAGCCTATCCCCTACCCAGGGATAGGTGCAGGGCGAGCGAGGGCTAAAGTATCCTGCTCGGCGACAGGTTGAAAGAACCCGTATAGGGATGTCAGGAAGATTAGGGCACTTCCTTAGGAGAGTGCAGGAGGTGTCCATTTCCCCGTTCCCTATCGCAGGGTCCACCATTGTTTTTGTGTCCCCTGTGTTCCCTTGTGAGTTCTGCCGTTTTGTGACCGACCACCCGTTGGGTCGTGTCACACTTGGCCAGGCACTTCGTGACAGCATCTTTCTCTGGGGGTTCCGACTGAATCAAGTATTTCAGAGATTTACACGGACACCCTGTTGTAAGAACGCAGTATGCAGGATAAATATGCGCCGAGCCTTACTGCAATCTTTGAGAGGTAGAATGAACAAATCAACAGTAGGTGCAGAATTGGTTTTATTTATTTTTTACGCTGTTCCTCGTGCGGTATAAGTGATTACCCAACTTTATTCTTCGGGTCGGTGTGATTTTTATGTTTGGCTGGTGTCAAACACTAAAAGAAGCTTTTTTTTTTTTCAAAAACAAGTTTTTGCATCTACACATTTTGAGAGTTATAATTTTTCCATATTTCTGCCGACATGTCATGTGAGGGCTTGTTTTTTGCGGGTCGAGTTAACGGATTTATTGGTACCATTTTTGACAGATTTCTTTTTTTTATCGCTTTCTATTCCAATTTTTGGGAGGCAGAATGAACAAATATCAGCAATTCAGGAATTGCTTTTTAGGGAGTATTTTTATGCCATTAAGCATCTGGCAAATTTGATAAGGCATATTTATTCTTCTGGTCAGTACGATTACAGCGATACCACATTTATATAGTTTTTCTGTGTTTTGGCGTTTTTATGTGATAAAAACTATTTTATAGTAAAAAATATTTTCCATCACGTTATTCTGAGAGCTATAACTTTTTTTTATCTTTCTGCTGACAGAGCTGTATGGTGGCTTGTTTTTTGCGGGACAAGATGATGTTTTCAGAGGTACCATTTTTATTTCCATTCGTATTTTTTTATCACATTTTATTCCACTTTTTGTTCAGCAGTATGATGAAAATGAATCATTTTTTGCCTTGTTTTTTATTTATTCTTTTATGATGTTCACTGAAGGGGTTAACTGATGGGACAGTTTTATAGGTCGGGTTATTCAAGATACAGCAATACTAAATATATGTACTTTTTTCATAAAAATATTTATTTTTGGGTGCAATATATTTAGTATTTTTTATTATTATTTTGTTTTTTGTTTTTTTACTTTTTTACTAAGTCCAACTATGGGACTTTCACTTTCACTTCAGGCTAATCCCTGCTATGAAGCATTTCATAGCACAAACATTGCAATGCTCATATAACCTGTCAGCCCTGCAAGCACAAATTAGTTAGATCATGCACTGTGCATGATCTAACTAACTTGCTAGTGCCTGGTGACTCGAATATCGCTGATCGGAGTGCAGGGGAGGCTCCCTCCCTCTGCTTGCTTGCTAAATGTTGTAATTGCTGAGGTTAAAGTGCTGGGAGCGGTGCAGGCACTGCTCCTGCACTGAGTGCTGGGTGTCAGCCGTCAGAATCAGCTGACACCCGCAACGATTGAGCGCACAGCCTTTGTGCGCACAAAATCGCCATGACGTATCCTTATGTCCAAGGCCGCTTAGTGCCAGCCGACCTGGACATATGGATACATCAAAGGTCATAAAGGGGTTAAAGGCTGTGTTTTACAAGTAATCTGTCAGCAATTACACATAGACTACAACTTGCTTATAGTGTTAATCTGCATTTACACTGAAATAATTATTGTGAACGTGCATTCTTAAGATGCTTTTTTACTGGGTGAAATGATCTTTTGTGCAGCGCATAAAAGATCAACCTTCTCAGCGGTACATTGTTCTGTGTAAACAGGACCTGTGCTGCCTGGATGCCTGGAACAATGGCAGCCTATGCACACTGAATTATCAATTACAGATCACTCAATGCACATCATTTACTGCAATATGCCAGTGTAAACAGGTTATTAAATGGCCGTTCATCGTTTAATGCTCACTGATCGGTATTTGTTTAGTGCCACCAGTGGTTCCATTAAAGGGAATCTGTCAGCACACTTGTGCCACGTAAACTGAGGGCTGCATGATGTAGCACAGATTTCATGAATGTGTCAGTTATTAGACTGTGTGTTGCTGCTTCGATACGATGAAGGTTTTATCACCAGGAGACCATCACTGCCCAGACCACAGGGCATGTAAGTAGTCCAACCATGTCCCCTCCTCTTCACCCTGAGGCTATCAATGCCCGGACCACAGGGCACAAAAGCACTAGTCAAACCACGCATCCTCCTCTTCACCAGGAGACTATCACTGCCCGGATGACAGTTCAAGTAAGCACTAGTCCAACAACGCACCCTCCTCTTCTTCAGGAGACTATCACTGCCCGGACCACAAGGCATGTAAGCACTAGTCTAACCACGCCCTCTCCTCGTCTCCAGGAGACTATCACTGCCCGGACCACAGGGCACGTAAGCACTAGTCCGACCACGCCCTCTCCTCTTCTGCGGGAGACTACCACTGCCCGGACCACAGGGCACGTAAGCACTAGTCCAACCATGCCCCCTCCTTTTCACCAGCAGACTATCACTGCCCGAACCCCAGGGCAAGTATGCACTAGTGCAACCACGCACCCTCCTTTTCTCCAGGAGACTATCACTGCCAAGACCACAAGGCACGTAAGCACTAGTCCAACCATGCCCTTTCCTCGTCACTAGGAGGCTTTCACTGCCCAGACCACAGGGCACATAAGCACTAGTCCGACCACTGTTGTGAATTCTGTGGCCAAGCTACCTCCTGTGGTCGTGAGTGGTACTGCGGCTGGTTCTGTCTATGAGCTTCCTTTGGTGGATGAGAGTGGTACTGCGGCTTCTGAGTTTCCTTCCTCAGGTGATGAGGTTAAGTGGTTAGGTGCTGCTCTATTTAACTCCACCTGGTGCTTTGATCCTGGCCTCCAGTCAATGTTCTAGTATTGGTCTTGCTTCCTCCTGGATCGTTCCTGTGGCCTGGCTATCCTGCATAAGCTAAGTTCTGCTTATGTTATTTTTGTTTGCTATATTTTCTGTCCAGCTTGCTATATTGGTTTTTCTTGCTTGCTGGAAGCTCTGAGACGCAGAGGGAGCACCTCCGTACCGTTAGTCGGTGCGGAGGGTCTTTTTGCCCCTCTGCGTGGTTGTTTGTAGGTTTTTGTGTTGACCGCAAAGCTATCTTTCCTATCCTCGGTCTATTCAGTAAGTCGGGCCTCACTTTGCTAAATCTATTTCATCTCTGTGTTTGTATTTCATCTTTACTCACAGTCATTATATGTGGGGGGTGCCTTTTCCTTTGGGGAATTTCTCTGAGGCAAGGTAGGCTTATTTTTCTATCTTCAGGGCTAGTTAGTTTCTCAGGCTGTGCCGAGTTGCATAGGGAGCGTTAGGCGCAATCCACGGCTACCTCTAGTGTGGTGTGATAGGATTAGGGATTGCGGTCAGCAGAGTTTCCACGTCTCAGAGCTCGTCCTATGTTTTTGGTAAATGTCAGGTCACTTTGTGTGCTCTGAACTTCAAGGTCCATTGTGGTTCTGAATTACCTGTTCATAACAGTACTGGAGGCCCAAAGTACTAATGCTTCTCAATAGAGGGAAAAGAGAAGTACTGAGACCATTTTTTTTTCTTTGCACTGTGTTCTGTCTTTCTTTTCCCCTTTACATCAGGGTGGTTCAGAACACAGGTGTGGACATGGACATTCAGGGTCTGTCCTCTTTGATGGATAATCTCACTATAAGAGTACAGAACATTCAAGATTTAGTGGTTCAGAATCCTATGTTAGAACCTAAAATTCCTATTCCTGAGTTATTTTCTGGAGATAGAGCTAAGTTTTTGAATTTTAAAAATAATTGTAAACTATTTCTGGCTTTGAAACCCCGCTCCTCTGGTGACCCAGTTCAACAAGTTAAGATCATTATTTCTTTATTACGTGGCGACCCTCAAGACTGGGCATTTTTCCTTGCGCCAGGAGATCCTGCATTATGTAATATTGATGCGTTTTTTTCTGGCGCTCGGATTGCTGTACGACGAACCTAATTCAGTGGATCAGGCAGAGAAAAATTTGCTGGCTCTGTGTCAGGGTCAGGATGAGATAGAGATTTATTGTCAGAAGTTTAGAAAGTGGTCCGTGCTCACTCAATGGAATGAATGTGCGCTGGCAGCTATTTTCAGAAAGGGTCTCTCTGAAGCCGGATGTCATGGTGGGATTTCCTATGCCTGCTGGTCTGAATGAGTCTATGTCTTTGGCCATTCAGATCGGTCGACGCTTGCGTGAGCGTAAATCTGTGCACCATTTGGCGGTATTATCTGAGCATAAACCTGAGCCTATGCAGTGCGATAGGACTTTGACCAGAGCTGAAAGGCAAGAACACAGATGTCAGAATGGGCTGTGTTTCTACTGTGGTGATTCCACTCATGCTATCTCCGATTGTCCTAAGCGCACTAAGCGGTTCGCTAGGTCCGCCACCATTGGTACGGTACAGTCGAAATTTCTTTTGTCCGTTACTTTGATCTGCTCTTTGTCTTCCTATTCTGTCATGGCATTTGTGGATTCAGGCGCTGCCCTGAATTTGATGGACTTGGAGTTTGCTAGGCGCTGTGGGTTTGTCTTGGAGCCCTTGCAGTGTCTTATTCCATTGAGAGGAATTAATGCTGAGCCTTTGGCCAAGAATAAGCCTCAGTATTGGACCCAGCTGACCATGTGCATGGCTCCTGCGCACCAGGAGGATATTCGCTTTCTGGTGTTGCATAATCTGCATGATGTGGTCGTGTTGGCGTTGCCATGGCTACAAGTCCATAACCTAGTATTAGATTGGAAATCAATGTCTGTGTCCAGCTGGGGTTGTCAGGGGGTACATGGTGATGTTCCATTTCTGTCTATCTCATCATCCACCCCTTCTGAGGTCCCAGAGTTCTTGTCTGATTACCGGGATGTATTTGATGAGCCCAAGTCCAATGCCCTACCTCCGCATAGGGATTGTGATTGTGCTATCGATTTGATTCCTGGTAGTAAGTTTCCTAAGGGTCGACTGTTTAATTTATCTGTACCTGAGCACGCCGCTATGCGGAGTTACGTGAAGGAGTCTTTGGAGAAGGGTCATATTCGCCCGTCATCGTCGCCATTGGGAGCGGGGTTCTTTTTTGTGGCCAAGAAGGATGGTTCGCTGAGACCTTGTATTGATTACCGCCTTCTAAATAAAATTACAGTCAAATTTCAGTACCCCTTGCTGCTGCTGTCTGATTTGTTTGCTCGGATTAAGGGAGCTAGTTGGTTCACCAAGATAGATCTTCGTGGTGCGTATAATCTTGTGCGTATTAAACGGGGCGATGAATGGAAAACAGCATTTAATACGCCCGAAGGCCATTTTGAGTACCTGGTTATGCCATTCGGGCTTTCTAATGCTCCATCAGTGTTTCAGTCCTTTATGCATGACATCTTCCGAGAGTACCTGGATAAATTCCTGATTGTATACTTGGATGATATTTTGGTCTTCTCGAATGATTGGGAGTCTCATGTGAAGCAGGTCAGAATGGTGTTCCAGGTCCTGCGTGCTAATTCTTTGTTTGTGAAGGGGTCAAAGTGTCTCTTTGGTGTTCAGAAGGTTTCATTTTTGGGGTTCATTTTTTCTCCTTCTACTATCGAGATGGACCCTGTTAAAGTTCAGGCCATTTATGATTGGACTCAGCCAACATCCCTGAAGAGTCTGCAGAAGTTCCTGGGCTTTGCTAATTTTTATCGTCGCTTCATCAATAATTTTTCTAGTATTGCTAAACCGTTGACTGATTTAACCAAGAAGGGTGCTGATGTGGTCAATTGGTCTTCTGCTGCTGTGGAAGCTTTTCAGGAGTTGAAGCGTCGTTTTTCTTCTGCCCCTGTGTTGTGCCAACCAGATGTTTCGCTTCCGTTCCAGGTCGAGGTTGATGCTTCTGAAATTAGAGCAGGGGCTGTTTTGTCGCAGAGAAGTTTTGATTGCTCGGTGATGAAACCATGCGCCTTCTTTTCCAGGAAATTTTCGCCTGCTGAGCGAAATTATGATGTTGGCAATCGAGAGTTGCTAGCCATGAAGTGGGCATTCGAGGAGTGGCATCATTGGCTTGAAGGAGCTAAGCATCGCATGGTGGTCTTGACTGATCACAAAAACTTGACTTATCTCGAG
The DNA here is from genome assembly GCF_032444005.1 of Ranitomeya imitator. Taxonomy (NCBI): domain Eukaryota; kingdom Metazoa; phylum Chordata; class Amphibia; order Anura; family Dendrobatidae; genus Ranitomeya; species Ranitomeya imitator. Next base: position 170,443,031 of record NC_091285.1, on the reverse strand, counting down.
TCTGCCAAACGGTTGAATCCTAGACAGGCTCGTTGGTCGCTGTTTTTCTCCCGTTTTGACTTTGTGGTTTCGTACCTTCCGGGCTCTAAAAATGTGAAGGTGGATGCCCTGTCTAGGAGTTTTGTGCCCGATTCTCCGGGTTTGCCTGAGCCGGCGGGTATTCTCAAAGAGGGGGTAATTTTGTCTGCCATCTCCCCTGATTTGCGGCGGGTGCTGCAAAAATTTCAGGCTAATAGACCTGACCGTTGCCCAGCGGAGAAACTGTTTGTCCCTGATAGGTGGACGAATAAAGTTATCTCTGAGGTTCATTGTTCGGTGTTGGCTGGTCATCCTGGAATCTTTGGTACCAGAGATTTGGTGGCTAGATCCTTTTGGTGGCCGTCTCTGTCGCGGGATGTGCGTTCTTTTGTGCAGTCCTGTGGGATTTGTGCTCGGGCTAAGCCCTGCTGTTCTCGTGCCAGTGGGTTGCTTTTGCCCTTGCCGGTCCCGAAGAGGCCTTGGACACATATCTCTATGGATTTTATTTCGGATCTCCCCGTCTCTCAAAGAATGTCGGTCATTTGGGTGGTTTGTGATCGCTTCTCTAAGATGGTCCATTTGGTGCCCTTGTCTAAATTGCCTTCCTCCTCTGATTTGGTGCCATTGTTTTTCCAGCATGTGGTTCGTTTACATGGCATTCCAGAGAACATCGTTTCTGACAGAGGTTCCCAGTTTGTTTCGAGGTTTTGGCGAGCCTTTTGTGCTAGGTGTTATGAAGGCAATCCAGTGACACAGTGTGCCAGCAATCAGAGCACATACAGTGATCTGACAATAACCCAAAAACAATAGAACGAGCTCTGAGACGTGGAATCTCTGTAGACCGCAATACCTGAACCTATCCTAAACACAACTAAAGGCAGCTGTGGATTGCGCCTGTCACTACCTATGCAACTCGGCACAGCCTGAGGAGCTGACTAGCCTGAAGATAGAAAAACAAGCCTGACTTGCCTCAGAGAAATACCCCAAAGGAAAAGGCAGCCCCCCACATATAATGACTGTTAGCAAGATGAAAAGACAAACGTAGGGATGAAATAGATTCAGCAAAGTGAGGCCCGATATTCTAGATAGAGCGAGGATAGCAAAGAGAACTTTGCAGTCTACAAAAAACCCTAAAGCAAAAAACCACGCAAAGGGGGCAAAAAGACCCACCGTGCCGAACTAACGGCACGGCGGTGCACCCTTTGCGTCTCAGAGCTTCCAGCAAAAACGAATAGACAAGCTGGACAGAAAAAGTAGCAAAAAAACAAAGAAGCACTTATCTAAGCAGAGCAGCAGGCCACAGGAAAGATCCAGAAGCTCAGGTCCAACACTGGAACATTGACAAGGAGCAAGGAAGACAGAATCAGGTGGAGTTAAATAACAAAGCAGCCAACGAGCTCACCAGAACACCTGAGGGAGGAAGCTCAGAAGCTGCAGTACCACTTGTGACCACAGGAGTGAATTCAGCCACAGAATTCACAACAGCTAGGATGGGCATTGATTTGTCTTTTTCCTCGGCTTTCCATCCTCAGACAAATGGCCAGACTGAACGAACCAATCAGACCTTGGAAACATATCTGAGATGTTTTGTTTCTGCTGATCAGGATGATTGGGTGTCCTTTTTGCCTTTGGCCGAGTTCGCCCTTAATAATCGGGCCAGCTCGGCTACTTTGGTTTTGCCGTTTTTCTGCAATTCTGGGTTCCACCCTCGTTTCTCTTCAGGGCAGGTTGAGTCTTCGAACTGTCCTGGTGTGGGTACTGTGGTGGATAGGTTGCAGCAGATTTGGACTCATGTAGTGGACAATTTGACTTTGTCCCAGGAGAAGGCTCAACGTTTCGCTAACCGCAGGCGCTGTGTGGGTCCCCGACTTCGTGTTGGGGATTTGGTTTGGTTGTCATCTCGTTATATTCCTATGAAGGTTTCCTCTCCTAAATTTAAGCCTCGTTTCATTGGTCCATATAGGATTTCTGAGGTTCTTAATCCTGTGTCTTTTCGTTTGACTCTTCCGGCTTCTTTTTCCATCCATATTGTGTTCCATAGGTCATTGTTGCGGAGATACGTGGCACCTGTGGTTCCATCTATTGATCCTCTTGCTCCGGTTTTGGTTGAAGGGGAATTGGAGTATATTGTGGAGAAGATTTTGGATTCTCGTGTTTCGAGACGGAAACTCCAGTATCTGGTTAAGTGGAAAGGTTATGGTCAGGAAGATAATTCCTGGGTCTTTGCCTCTGATGTCCATGCTGCCGATCTGGTTCGTGCCTTTCATGTGGCTCATCCTGGTCGGCCTGGGGGCTCTGGTGAGGGTTCGGTGACCCCTCCTCAAGGGGGGGGTACTGTTGTGAATTCTGTGGCCAAGCTCCCTCCTGTGGTCGTGAGTGGTACTGCGGCTGGTTCTGTCTATGAGCTTCCTTTGGTGGATGAGAGTGGTACTGCGGCTTCTGAGTTTCCTTCCTCAGGTGATGAGGTTAAGTCGTTAGGTGCTGCTCTATTTAACTCCACCTGGTGCTTTGATCCTGGCCTCCAGTCAATGTTCTAGTATTGGTCTTGCTTCCTCCTGGATCGTTCCTGTGGCCTGGCTATCCTGCATAAGCTAAGTTCTGCTTATGTTATTTTTGTTTGCTATATTTTCTGTCCAGCTTGCTATATTGGTTTTTCTTGCTTGCTGGAAGCTCTGAGACGCAGAGGGAGCACCTCCGTACCGTTAGTCGGTGCGGAGGGTCTTTGTGCCCCTCTGCGTGGTTGTTTGTAGGTTTTTGTGTTGACCGCAAAGCTACCTTTCCTATCCTCGGTCTATTCAGTAAGTCGGGTCTCACTTTGCTAAATCTATTTCATCTCTGTGTTTGTATTTCATCTTTACTCACAGTCATTATATGTGGGGGGCTGCCTTTTCCTTTGGGGAATTTCTTTGAGGCAAGGTAGGCCTATTTTTCTATCTTCAGGGCTAGTTAGTTTCTCAGGCTGTGCCGAGTTGCATAGGGAGCGTTAGGCGCAATCCACGGCTACCTCTAGTGTGGTGTGATAGGATTAGGGATTGCGGTCAGCAGAGTTTCCACGTCTCAGAGCTCGTCCTATGTTTTTGGTAAATGTCAGGTCACTTTGTGTGCTCTGAACTTCAAGGTCCATTGTGGTTCTGAATTACCTGTTCATAACAGACCACGCCATCTCCTTTTCATCAGGAGACTATCACTGCCTGGACCACAGGGCACGAAAGCACTAGTCCAAAAACACCCCTCCTCTTCTCCAGGAGACTATCACTGCCCGGACCACAGGGCACGTAAGCACTAGTCCGACCACGCCCTCTCCTCTTCTCCGGGAGACTACCACTGCCCGGACCACAGGGCACGTAAGCACTAGTCTGACCACGCCTTCTCCTCTGATAAGCAGCTCACGCTCACTATATAATGTACACAGAAATCTGTGGTGTGGGCGGGGATAGCTTTCTCAGCTCTGCTACATGCCACATCTGAAAATTCTTATATTTGTGTCACACGTGCTGCACCCAGTAAACTAAGTGACACATCGCCTGAATTAGTGTCTCTTTTCCGACATGCTGTTCTCAGATGAAGTAACAAAAACCTACTGACATATTCCCTTAAATTCTTAGAGATATCCATCACATGTTCAACTTATTCATAAAAAAAAATTATTTAAAAGTAAAAAAGTATAAAGGTTCATTACAATATGGAAGGTAGCCACGTAAAGCCGGACTGATTGCTAAGCAATATATGTACAAGTAGATGTTATATTCTTGAAGCCATTATCAATATTAATGAGTAAAGGTTGATACATGAAACTTCACGGCAAGAACCATAACGCAATAATTCATAGTTGTGAGCTGTAAGTATATTAAGAGCATTGTAGCTCTTGGAAGGTCGGTGAAAAAGTCCATAGGTTAACTCTGAACTCTTAACTTTGAAACTACAAAGAATGAAGATGTGAACTTTAAACTTAATACCTCTCACTATAAATGACATGTGCAATAAATAAAACTGGGCCAGTACAAACAACACTGCAGAAAGCCTTTCTATTGAAACACAATGCTAAGCACTATACAGTGCACATATACAGTATATACACCTAGAAATAGATTCCCAAACTGGGACCTGGTGCAATACTGTATTTTCCAGATTGGATCCTAAAAGTAGGCAGAGCGCCACACAATAGTAATCAATTTTAATATTCCAAGGAATTACAATACCTATTTCATCATATCTAGTGTAATGTATTGTTCTTCTGTAATTGGTTATAGATTGTATTATACTACCGTAGGTAACTTGCGGGGTGATGTGGGGAGTTGTTGGCTCTGAAGACAGACATATTTAAAGGTAATAGTCCATAGGAAACTAATTATATTATTATAATATGCAGATAATTTCTGCTTAATAAAAAGTAAGCTATGTCATAGCAGTCAAGCTGAAAAAGCCTATCTACATCCTCGTCAGAGCAGTCCCAAATGGCGTTTTTAGTTTCAATTAATAGTTCTAACATATAAAATGCGTAATTTAATCACAATCTAAAAACCCTTCTTTTTTGCACATCTATTCTACGTAACTTCTCCTAAAATGGGGTAGGACTGCAGGTTAGCCAGTGTGAGTGACAGATCAGTAATCCGAGCTACAGAACCCAACGTGTGGGAGTCATCTGCCTCTTTTTCATTACATCTAAGGTTCTGCAGTGGAACTGTACAAGTTGATTTATTGCATTGATTTATATTTTCACGTTGGATCATTTACCATTTACAGTTTAATATAGCGCAGCTTAGAAGACATGTAAGGAAATAATCAGAATTGAGTGAAATTTGAAGTGTTTTTGCTCTTTATGTGATAAGAAATGGGATGGAAATTAAAACATTCTACTAATATTCCCTAAATGGGAATATCTGAATCCTCTGTGTAGGCGTTTTGTTATGCCTAGTCATGAGAAGGAGAATTATAATGACACCGGCTTTATATAATGTCAATCCATGGGACAGATCACAAATGTCTGATTGCTGTGAGCCCCACCACTGGCTAGGACCTCTCTACTTGCCTTGTGGACAGGAGAACACAAGACGGGAAAACACCTTTGAAAAAGCTATCCCAGCTAAAGTTCTATTGCCTTATCTTTTCTGACTACGTCTGTAGTGTAGTGTTAGTGCATTAAATTACTTGCACAGCTCTGATCATTTTCTGAACAATGTGACCACTTTTCAGCTTAGCCACCTCAAATAGCATGTTCTGCTTTTATTTGTCCTGTGCTTGCTCTCCCTGTTCTGACTGCCAAAGCACATTCACACAGGTAACGTACAAACCAGGAAGATAAATATCTTAACCTTACAAGACTCTGTTCAGACTAGGAAAAACAGTTCTCTGACCCTGGTCTGTCCCTGTATGGTCACAGAGGTTGGCACCCTAAAGAAATCTAATGTTGCCCCCGCTTGACGGCAGCTTATCCTGAATGTGCTTAGCAGCTCCTAGGATCGCTAGAGTAGCAGTTCCCTAAGGAATAAATTAATCAAACACAAAGCAACTGTAACCAACACAAACTATAGCACAGTGCATGAATCTAACAAAGTCTATCACCAGCAGGAAATACCAGTAGGAGAAGGTATTTAAAGCTGCACCCAAAAGGTGATAGGACAGACAAGCTGTCATGCTGGGTGAGGGAGAAACTAGGTGCACAACAATGGGAAGAGGAAGGTGGAGTCCAAACACTAGGAAAGGGAGATTGGAGACCCCTAGGCAGATGTGACAAAATCCTGTCTGCCCTAAATAGGTTTCACACCTATCGCTGAACAGGAATCTAATCCCTGACTGCCCCTAGTCATAAGCCCTGGATAGGGAGGGGATGGGGTAGCGCGAGTCAGCATTCTGGAATTCTGTAGATAAGCCCCCGATGTAACCTGAAAGATGAGAAAAAGAGGTTAGATTATACTCACCTGGGCAGGCGGTCCAATCCGATGGGCGTCGCGGTCCGGATCCAGCACCTCCCATCTTCATAAGATGACGTCCTCTTCTTGTCTTCATGCTGCGGCTCCGGCGCAGGCGTACTTTGTCTGCCCTGTTGAGAGCAGAGCAAAGTACTGCAGTGCGCAGGCGCTGGGCCTCTCTGACCTTTCCCGATGCCTGCGCACTGCAGTACTTTGCTCTGGGCAGACAAAGTACCCCTGCGCCGGAGCCGCAGCGTGAAGACAAGAAGAGGACACCATCATAAGAAGATGGGAGGCCCCCGGACCGCAACGCCTATCGGACCGGACCGCAGCAGGACCGCTCCAGGGTGAGTATAATCTAACCTCTTTTTCTCATCTTTCAGGATATATCGGGGGCTTACTTAAAGCATTACAGAATGCTATAGATAAGCCCCTGATGCCGGTGGGCTTAGCTCACCTTCGATTTTGGGGGTGACATGTTCCCTTTAACAAATGGGTACTATGCTATAGATCTTTTCAGAAGGATTTGTGAAATAAAAATGTAGCTGAGAGTGTTCCCTCAAGAAAACTGAAATTTTTAACTCATCCAAATGTCAAATCTGATGGTGTTCTAATGCAGAGTACCACCCGGCCGGAGGATGATGTCATGCAGCTTATACAAGCTACATCAAATTCAAGGTTTTTGTAATACATGTTTCGACCATATGTGGCCACTACATGTCATCTGCCAAGCTCCATACTACAGCATCGTAATCAGTCTTTATACATTTCATCTTTGAAACCCAATTTGTTCAGTTACATAATAACTGTATATAAATTTACTTCCGCAGACTTATTTTAAAACGTAAGCAAGCTGTTTCCCCATGCCCTTTGTATAGCTGATGATCTGGAATGCTTCATCGATCACTTGTAGCTGACCTTGAGATCAAGGAAACCAGTGTCTTTAAACAATTTGGTTTCCATGGATGGAAACATTGTAGAAGCGGATTACAGCCAGCATGGGGCAAAACATGCAGTTATTTAACATTGAACACACTTAATGGAAACACTTTAACCCCTGAAGTGCCTTAGCATCAATCTGCAGATTCTGTCTAGTCATCTCTGTACACTTGTCTACATGAGCTCTAAATGACAAAAAAATTCTTTACAAGTTGGTATCACCATAATCCTACTGACCTGGAGAATTATGACTCATGATTCACGAAGAATCATTTTTACTATAGAATGAACTCACAAAACAAAAAAATAACCATGGTGGAATTGCATTTTTTTTTCAATATTTCACCGCACTTGGAAATTGATTTTATTCTCCAGAACGTTCAATGTTAAAATGAATAGTTTCATTCAAAAACTATGACTTGTCCTGCAAAGAAAACAAGCCCTCAAGTGTCTAGGACTAAAAAAAAAAAAAAATTATTGCTCTTGGAAGGAGAAGAAAAAACAAAAGCGCAAAAAATAAAAATGTTCTGGTCCTTAAGAGGTTTAATAATTATTGTAATTTAAGGGGTTAATATAATTAACTTTCTATGACTATAAGGCACAGCAATTTAAAAACGACATTGCTGTGCACATGTTCAATCTTTTGTTATTCCTATTAACCACTTCAGTCTACAGAAATCGTGAAGTAGTTAATAAAAGTAACATGTTCATTCCCTCTCTTTATGGTTGAAAGTACAGGCAAAAGACATTGACGATAGAGCTGTCACTAGAGTTGAGCGACTTTTACTTTTTTCGGATTGAGTCGGGTTTCGCGAAACCCGACTTTGTCAAAAGTCGGGACGGGTGAAATCGGCCGATTATTGCGAAAAGTCGGGGGCCGACTGAAATACGAAACCCAATGCAAGTCAATGGGGAATCAAAGTCGGCAGTGAGTGGAGGACAGGAAAACACCTACAGTGCCCATTTTAATGCCAAAAACATCAATTCTTATTACTTAAGCTTGTCAATCTTAATTTACTTTATAATAATAGTTAGGCATTGAAAACTGGGGGTCATTTGGCTTAAAGTTGTGGGGGGTAGGGCTGGCTCAAGATTTTCGTGGGCCCAAGAAACGTGGAATACGTCACGGCGGTGGAGCAGGGAGAGGTAAGTATTTCAATTTTGCAAGTGCTGTGATCCTGAGCAAGCAGGGGGGCCCCACTCGTTGGCACTGGCACAGGGCTCCTCATAGTACGGCGGTGTGTTTGATGGCGGGTGGCGCCTCCCACTGTCAGAGACACTTTTGCGTACTATGAGGGTATGAGTGGCCCTGTGCCAGTGACGTTGCCAACGAGTATGCCCCCCCCACCTGATGAAGGAACCTGCACTTTCATCTGCACCTTCCTCTTTGTCCCCGTGTAAGGTGGTATAGTATGCGGGAAGGGAAACCTGACTTTCAGCAGTGTAAGATTCTGGCTGTGTACAGTGCAAGGGGAATGTAGTGGTCTGGGTCAATGTACCAGCAGACTCATCTAGCAGTGGCTGGGCAATGGGCAGGATGAGGAGGAAACACAGATATAGGCCCAAATAATAAAGCAGGCTAAATGCAGTTCAAAATTGGTAACAGGACTAAACAGGCGGCATTGCTTTGTTCAGTGGAGGACAACTGTAATGAGTGGCAGACACAGGTAGTAGGCCCAAATAATAAAGTAGGCTAAATGCAGTTCAAAATTGGTAACAGGACTAAACAGGTGGCATAGCTAGGTACAGGGGTGGGCTCCTCTGCTGAGTAGCAGACAGTGGTAGTAGGCGCAAAGTATTAACTGGTCTAAATGGGGGCCAGGGCCCCTGTATATTTGAACTATCATCTATCATTTCAACAAATTTGTATTGGCAGTGCCACTGAAGGATTTAACAGCACAGACTACACAGTGGTGAAGCAGGGAGAGGTAAGTATTGCAAGTGGTAGAGCACTGTTCGAGCTGGGGGGGAACACTCTCGTGGGCGGCGGTACTGGCAAGGGCCCCTCATATTACGACGGTGTGTCTGACGTTAGTTGTGCACCCCCACCATCAGAGACACTTCATGTACTATGAGGGACCCTGTGCCAGTGCCGTCGCCCAAGAGTGGGCCCACCCCCCTGTCCAGGCAAACGGCACTCGCACGGGTGCTTGTGCCAGGTGGTGACCACGGCCCTGTGGGGGGAGTCAGCCCATTTAGGGATGTATAAAAATGGCCTATGGTGGACATTCAGCAGCTGAAAATGGAGGAATTGGAGAAGTCAGTAAGAGGAGGCCAAAAGCAAGACATTATTCCGGCAAGCTACGTGTCAGCAGGGGAAGGTGGGGCAAAATAATTTGAAATCCATGATTGGTTCATTTTTATGAAGGTTAGATCATCAACATTCTGGGTAGCCAGATGTGTCCTTTTTTCGGTCAGTCTTGAAGCAGCAGCACTGAAGACTCTTTCTGATAGCACACTAGCAGCAGGGCAAGCGAGCTCCTGTAATGCATATTCTGCCAATTCAGGCCAGGTGTCTATTTGAGGTGCCCAGTAATCAAAGGGGAATGACTTGTGAAGGAGAACATCGATAAGGGAGGAAAAGTAGTTCGTAACCATACTGGATAAATGCTGTCTCCTGTCACTTTGAATCGATGCAGCAGTACCTGTCGTGTCAGCGGTCATTGTGAAATCACTCCACAAACTGGTCATAAAACCCCTCTGTCCAGCGCCACTTCGGATTTGTGCACCTCTAACACCTCTGCCATGTTGCCCCCTACGGCTCGTGTGAGAAACATCACCGCCGCTGTGTGTTGGGAATGCCTGTACCAAACGGTCTACAACAGTTGCTTGTTTGGTAGCCAATATTTGCTCAAGGTTGTCATGTGGCATACTTTGTCATTTTCCTTTATATCATGGATCCAGGAGGCAGGCCAACCAGTAATCGTCATCGGTCATCATTTTGATAATGCTGGGGTCCCTTTTAGGGTACGCAAGGCATACTCAGCCATGTGGGCCAATGTTCCTTGTGTCAATTCACTGCTTATGCTGGGTTGAGGAGCACTTTCTTGCAAATCAACATCACTTGTGTCCCGCAAAAACCCTGTACCTGACCTTGCAACACCACCAGATTTTATTACCCCCTGAGAAGCATCCTCATCCCATAAATATTCCTCCCCATCATCCTCCTCCTCCTGCTCTTCATTCGCCACCTCATCCAGGAGAGTTCCCTGAGCAGACAATGGCTGACTGTCATCAAGGCTTCCCTCCTCCTCGGCTGCAGATGCCAGCTCCTTAATGTGCATCAAACTTTGCATCAGCAGACGCATTAGGGGGATGCTCATGCTTATTATGACATTGTCTGCACTAATCAGCTGTGTGCATTCCTCAAAACACTGAAGGACTTGACAGAGGTCTTGTAGCTTGGACCACTGCACACCAGACAACTCCATGTCTGCCATCCAAGTGCCTGCCCATGTATGTGTATCCTCCCACAAATTAATTACAGCACACCTCTGTTCACACAGCCTCTGAACCATGTGCAGTGTGGAGTGCCACCTTGTTGCAACGTCGATTATTAGGCAGTGCTGGGGAAGGTTCAGCTATGGTTCAGCATACGGCTGGAGTGTATGAGCGGCCAGCGGATGTGCAAGCAAAGTCTTTGCATCTTCAGGAGCAGGGCTGGTAAATCCGGATAATTTTTGAGGAAGCACTGCACCACCAGGTTCAAGGTGTGAGCCAGGCAATGTATGTGTATAAGTTCTGAAAGGGCTATGGCAGCCATAAAATTCCTTCCGTTATCACTGACTACCTTGCCTGCCTTAAGATGTACACTGCCCAGCCATGACTGAGTTTGTTGCTGCAAGTACTCGGCCAGTACTTCCGCGAGTGTCTGTTGTTGCCCAAACACTTCATTTGCAACTTCGTTATACCAAGAAACAGAAAGATGATCGGCACAGAGCTTCACTATAGCGCAATTGGAGATTCGCTTAAACGATCTGTTTCAGAAGGACAGATGAGGTCTCCCTTGCTGTGAGCTGCGGGTGGTGCTATGCAATCGTCAGAGTTTTGTACAAGACCATATAATGAGAAGAAAAATGATGCAGCACTCACCCTTGCGCTTCTTCCAAGTGTGCTCTTTATTCAGCAAAACATACTATGCATAGTATGAACCGGCATACGCAGTGATCTGTGAGGGAGCGGGAGTGAGGAGAGTCCGGTCTCTCCTCACTCCCGCTCCCTCACAGATCACTGCGTATGCCGGTTCATACTATGCATAGTATGTCTTGCTGAATAAAGAGCACACTTCATTTGCAACACAGCCTGCTGACGCTTACCACTAGCTGTTCGATAATGGGACACCTTATGTGCAACACTGGTAGCTGAGGATGGAGTGGTCGTGCGACTGCGCTCTGTGGACAAGCTTTCACTTCTGGAGGAGGAGGAGGAGGGGTGGCGAACGCCTACAGCCAACTGTTTCCTAGACCGTGGGCTAGGCAGAACTGTCCCACTATGGCTGTCCCCTGGGGACCCTGCATCCACCACATTAACCCAGTGCGCCGTGATGGACACGTAACGTCCCTGGCCATGCCTACTGGTCCATGCATCTGTTGTGAGGTGCACCTTTCCACTGACTGATTGCCTCAGTGCATGGACAATGCAGTCTTTGAAAATGCTGGTGGAGGGCTGGGATGGATTTTCTCGCAAAGAAGTGCCGACTGGGTAGGTCATAGCGTGGTACTGCGTAGGCCAACAGGTCTTTGAAAGCTTCGCTTTCAACCAACCGGTAGGGCATCATCTCTAACGAGATTAGCATAGGAATGTGGGCGTTCAAACCCTGTGTACGCGGATGAGAGGATGAGTACTATCTTTTCCTAACGAGAGTCTATTATAGGGTGAGCTGGACTGGAGAGCTGCATATGGTGGAACTAGCGGTAGTGGTGGTGGCCATCGCGGATTGAGAGAGGGTTGGTGATGGTATTCTTGATGTTGGCCTACATACAGTGTTTCCTACCAAGAACCTTGTGATTCCCTGACTGCTTTGGCCTTGCGACAATACCTCCACATTTGCTTCTGGTGGTGTCCTAACTGGTGGGCTTACAGTGAGGGAAGCAATGTAGCGTTGCTGACTACCTTCATTCTGAGCAGGTGCACCAACGGTACGGGATGTTTGGTAGTTAGTCCAGGCTTGCAATTGCATGCTGGTTAAATGTCTAAGCATGCACGTTGTATTTAAATTTTGAAGATTCTTCCCTCTGCTAAAGGTCTTTGAGCATTTCTTACAGATAACTTTTAACTGATCATTTGGATCTTGGTGAAAAAATTGCCACACTACACTCTTCCTACTATGAAATACCTTTTATAATATAATAATAATTTTTATTTATATAGCGCCAACATATTCCGCAGCGCTTTACAAATTATAGAGGGGACTTGTACAGACAATAGACATTACAGCATAACAGAAATACAGTTCAAAACAGATACCAGGAGGAATGAGGGCCCTGCTCGCAAGCTTACAGACTATGAGGAAAAGGGGAGACACGAGAGGTGGATGGTAACAATTGCTTTAGTTATTCGGACCGGCCATAGTGTAAGGCTCGGGTGTTCATGTAAAGCTGCATGAACCAGTTAACTGCCTAAGTATGTAGCAGTGCAGACACAGAGGGCTAATACTGCATAAAGTGAATGAGAACATGATGCGAGGAAACTGTTTTTTTTTTTTTTTTTTTTTTATATAAATAGGCCACACAGGGATCGTTAGGTTAATGCATTGAGGCGGTAGGCCAGTCTGAATAAGTGAGTTTTTAGGGTACACTTAAACCTGTGGGGATTGGGGATTAATCGTATTAACCTAGGTAGTGCATTCCAAAGAATCGGCGCAGCACGTGTAAAGTCTTGGAGACGGGAGTTGGAGGTTCTGATTATTGAGGATGCTAACCTGAGGTCATTAGTGGAGCGGAGGGCACGGGAAGGGTGGTAGACTGAGACCAGAGAGGAGATGTAGGGAGGTGCTTTTCAGGCATTGCACGCTGTGCTACTTTCACCGGATGGCCACGCTGTCCTAAAACTGTTTTTGTTTTTGACAAACGTTTTTGGCCTAATACAGGCCTGCCAGATGAAAGCTGTTGCGATGTAGATGGCTGCTGCGGATTATCCTCCTCCGCTTCTGAGCTACTGGCAGCGGCACCCTCTTCCCCCAATGGCTGCCAATCCGGGTCAACAACTGGGTCATCTTCCAAAAACACAGTTTTTGAGCGGGCACCATCTACTAATAACAAAAGGGATTACTTACTGCATACAAAATTAGAGTACAAACAAAAGAAGAAAAAAGTGTATGCAAGAGAATAGATGGGATCACCATAACAATATTAAAGTACAAAAAATTATAATTTTTATTGAGAACACCACACAACAACATTAAAAACACTTAAAAGGCCCCCACCACATGGGTAGAGGTAACGGGTCTACAATAATTATTACAGAAAAACATCAGAAATAGTACACTGACAGGCCGACTTTGATATACAATATTGTCAGATCATGGTTTCCCTTTATGATGACATATGACAAACTAACAGGACTGAAGAATATCCACTTTGTGAGAATTTGAATCTCACTTTTTTGGGGGAGACTGAACCAAACCGCAAGCCCTGTGCATAAAACAACACAATGTAAGTGGCAGAAAGTGGCTGGCTGAGATACGACAAACTAACAGGACTGAAGTATATCCACTTTGTGAGAATTTGAATCTCACTTTTTTGGGGGGAGACTGAACCAAAACTCAGGCCCAGTGTATAAAACAACACAATGTAAGTGGCAGAAAGTGGCTGGAAGATATATAAAAAAATACAAGGACTGTAGTACAATTTCAATCTCCCTACAATGATCTCAGGAAAAGTATGGCAGCAATAAAAAGGACTGCTGCACACAAAAGTGTGGACAAGTAAACAAGAGAACTGTGCAGAAAGGAGCAACAGGATTTTTGCTTTTAAAAAAGCAGTTGGTTTGCACAGCAGCGTGCAAACAGCAATGCAGCTATCAGGGAGCCTTATAAGGCAGCCTAATAAGCTACAGAGATTATGCACAAACATATAACCTCCACTGTCCCTGCAAAAAAATGGTGGTGTTGGACAGTGGAAATCGCTACAGCACAAGCAGTTTGGGGGTTAATCTTCCCTCCCTAGCAATATCCCTTCTTCTGATGAAGCTGCAGCAAACTCTCCCTATGCTAAGATCGGCAGAAGTAAGATGGCGGCCGGCGTGCACACCCCTTTATAGCCCCTGTGACGCCGCAGAAAGCAAGCCAATCACTGTCATGCCCTTCTCTAAGATGGTGGGGAACGAGACCTATGTCATCACGCTGCCCACACTCTACGTCCTCCTTCATTGGCTGAAAATGGCGCTGAAAGCGTCATACGAAATGTGACTTTTGCGCGCAGATCGCTGACCTCATGCCGATCCCACACTAGGATCGGGTCGGGTTTCATGAAACCCGACTTTACAGAAAGTCGGAGATTTTTGAATTTGTCCGATCCGTTTCGCTCAACCCTAGCTGCCACAAAAAAACAGTGGCATAACTATCAGTGAAAACAATGCAGGAAAAAGCCCACAAGATGTGCCTGGGGAAACCTTGCAGCTCTGCCATAGGAACTGAGACGTCATGTGCACATATCTGAATGGTTACAGCTCAAAAGTTTGGTAGTCAAACTAAGGTGTAAACATTGTCTTATTTAGCAGTAAAGAATAAATAATACATCTCTTAATTAGAGAATAAGTCTCTTACTGCAATTAACACTACCTCCTTCTCTAGAGTAACCCTGCACAGCCAGCACCCCAGTTACGGATGTAATGCAGGTGTCTGAATGCAACGCACAGAAGACACGACGCGGGAACAGTCAATGAACTAATTACTTCCTCCTGATATGGCGGGAATTCACAATGGTCAAGAAACAGTTAATAATACGAAACATTGCAAACAGCAGTAAACCATGCAACATAGACATACAATTTGAAAACATCTATCAGGGATTATACTTGTGTCCTTATTACAAGGGTGGAACACCCGTTCCTGAGTAGCTACTATGTTAGCTCTTCCTGCAACAATGGCCCTAGCGGGGATCACCGGGCTTTCCCGCTAGGCTGCAAGTCCTTCTTACAAAGTTTATCAAGGACCATTGAGCTTCCTGTGTACGAACTGACCCCCACTCCACCTGTTGTCCTAATCTAGACGAACCCCTGCACCGTACTTTATTGCTGGAAGTGACTTCACGGCTCACTCGTGTCATCCTTCTGCAACCGCAGATGTCCTCTTCAGTGCGGAGTGTCCTCAGGGGTCTTCGGTGTTTGATCGATGACAGCTATATTCCAGATCTGAGGAGAGAAAGGAGGGCTGGTTCCGGATCTTGACAGGCGTCATCAGGGTACGTTATCTTGATCGGCACAGTCTGGGATTCAGGAGTTGACTCAGAATCTAGACCAGCATAGATTGGGTCCTCGGGTCTTGACCGGCATTGTTAGGGCTCTGGATCTGATTTGGTGTCATCTGAATCCCGTCTGCAAGCGGCCATAACCCTGCTGGCACATGGTTCCTGCTGCGGCCTGTCACTCTGGCTGCAGGGTCTTCTCCTGTGAACGTCTGCTCTCTTGGCATCAATGCTCCCTGCGGTTCCACATGGTCCCATCAAACAAGTAGATGGCAGCCTTCCTCCACTAATTACACATCACGTAGGGGCTCTTCAGAGATACCATGATCTGTTCTTACACGGACCCAGAAAAAGAAGTGGGCCCCTGTGCAAGAACAGTACATGGGCGCTATACAGACCAATAATGGGTACTGCATGTGTTGGAGGCTTTTTGCTTAGGAGGTAGAAGTGGGCCTCATTACCTCTTGGGCCCCTGTGGGACTGCACAGGTTTCACCGGTGATATGTCTGAACCTGAGCACCCTCACTTCCTTGACTACCTTGTGAGCACCATGCTAAAGCCTCTTCAGGGTATGCTTTCCTAAGTGTCTCACTGCCTCAGGAAGCTTTTCCTTCTCTTCTTCAGTAGCTGCTTTGTCTCTGCTGCATCTCTTCAAGGACTGTCTCGCTGCAAAGGGAATGTCGCAGAAGCCACAGCCTACTCCAAACTGACATGGCACCAACCAACCCTCACAATTATCATGGCTAGTCCCACCAACCAGTAAATCATGGCCCTAGCTTAAAGTGCCAATTAATGCCACCACAAGGTTCTCCATCTAACAGATAAACAGGGTTTTTTCTATACTCATAGTAACCAATAACAGTGCAGTTTTAGTTTTATCAGAGCTTGTTAAGAAATAACAGTTGAGCATTGATTACGGTAATTGCTATGAGCAACAATGACAGTGTTTCTTTTAGGCGTCTATGATAAATAGAGTGCTTCGCCTGTAACCAGCCACCCTCAAATGATGCACCAAGACACAACTTCCTGCCTTTAGTAGAAATATTCTAAACTCATTGTTGGCAAAAGTGGGATATTATCAAGTCACCCAGGATCTATCAAACCCAGTTCTCAATCAGACATTAACCATTCTTGGCCAATAATGATTTAATCAAAAACTATTTTTATTATTCATTTGAAAGCAATAGTTTAAGTCTCCAGTATTTCATATTTCTATAAAACTATCATTCACTATATCTTTTGAGGTATTCCGATTCCCTTCAGAATGGGGTATGGCCCGGAAGAGTCCAGGTTTGCTGTTTGTGGCTGCTACTACTCTATGTGGCGTCTCATGGACTGTGAATGGACTATACCTTTCGGTAACTTCCTACTGTCAATTTATCAGGTAAAATGAAGATGACTCTTTATCTATGTACTGGCCATCCCTGTTCCACCCTAGAAGAGCTATCAACTACCACACAAGAAATTAAACCTGAAATATGATTGGGTGCTTTGGAGAATGAAGACAATTTTTCATAAATCTCCACCATTGAAGTGTGCAGCTTAATTCTAAGTGAACAGCAAATCTGATGCCTCCAGCTTATCTTTGCACTTGCAATTTATGGGCAAGTGCTAGCGTGGGTATGTTTAGCTTCTAGGCAGCCATATTACAGCTCATTTTTGTACAGTCATTAGAGAGTTGCTATTGAGGATTACAAGACCTCTATGGTACTTCTTATATGTCTCTGATTTAATTTAGAGGCATACAGGATAATTGTCCACTGAAATCCATACAAATCATTGCGTAAGAGAAGAATATTACAAATGTATACATGACTCAATGAGTCGATTTGGCAACCCATGAACCCCTTTCCATTTGTATGCATTATGGCACAGGCTTGGTGCACACAAGTTTAGCCCCTAAGACCCCCATACACATTAGATTAATGTCAGCTGAACTTGCCATTATTTACAGGTTTGGCCGACATTAGGCTAATGTGTATGGGATCTTCGACAACTGGTGATTGGGGGAGTTAAGGATCTGGCATGCCGATTTAAGACTGTCAACCTTTTTGTTCTCGCTGAGAGAAGCCACAACCTTACATGTCTGGCGACAGTTCTTTCATAGAGAGTGCAGGAACGCTGGCGGGATTTACAGTTATCTGTAGAAATCATGCACATTTACTTGTATGTATGCTTATATAAAGCTCCCGAAAAAGTGCAAAGATCCTAAGGTAACAGAAAGTGAACAGAACACAGCGACTCTGGTTGAGCAATATTGAAATATTGAATTGCAACATGGTAAAAAAAAAATTACGTCTGAAAAAAAAACCTTTAAAGGGAACATGTTACCAGCAAATACACTATTAACTTGCAGGTATGGCATTAATCGGCAAGTTAATAGCGTTACTAACCTGCCCAGTGCCTGCACTTAGCTGAAACCTGAGGGGAAAAAATGAACTTTATTTTCCCCGGCAGCTTTCAGTCTGCTGTAACTATGCCCCCAGCACAGACTGACACTCGCTCTACATTGTGACTGGCTGTCAGTCAGGGCCGGGGGCGCAGTTACAGTAACCGCTCTGGGAATACAGAACAGCTGCTGTAACTGTGCCCCCAGCACAGACTGACACTCACTCTACATTGTGACCAGCTGTCTGTTAGGGCCGGGGGCACGGTTACAGTCACCGCTCTGAGAATAGAGAACAGCTGCTGTTACTGTGCCCCCAGCACAGACTGACACTCACTCTACATTGTGACCGGCTGTCAGTCAGGGCCGGGGGCCCACTTACAGTCACCGCTCTGAGAATACAGAACAGCTGCTGTAACTGTGCCCCCAGCACAGACTGACACTCACTCTACATTGTGACCGGCTGTCAGTCAGGGCCGGGGGCGCAGTTACAGTCACCGCTCGGAGAATACAGAACAGCTGCTGTTACTGTGCCCCCAGCACAGACTGACACTCGCTCTACATTGTGACCGGCTGTCAGTCAGGGCCGGGGGTGCAGTTACAGTCACCGCTCGGAGAATACAGAACAGCTGCTGTTACTGTGCCCCCAGCACAGACTGACACTCGCTCTACATTGTGACCGGCTGTCAGTCAGGGCCGGGGGTGCAGTTACAGTCACCGCTCGGAGAATACAGAACAGCTGCTGTTACTGTGCCCCCAGCACAGACTGACACTTGCTCTACATTGTGACCGGCTGTCAGTCAGAGCCGGGGGCGCAGTTACAACAGCTGTTTTGTATTCCCAGAGCGGTGACGGTAACCGCGCCCCCATCCCTGACTGACAGCCGGCCACAATTTAGAGCGAGTGTCAGTGTGTGCTGGGGACACAGTTACATCAGCTGTTCTGTATTATCAGAGCAGTGACTGAACCAGCGCCGCTGCCGCCTACGTGATTGAAACCAAATGCTGTCGGGGGGGGGGGGGAATAAAGTTCATCATCTCTCCAGAGAGTTCGTTAACGCTATTAACCTGCAGACTGATCTCATATCTGCAGGTTAATAGCATTATTTATGGGGACAGGTTCCCTTTTACGACCCATAGAAAAAATAATACAACCTTCTTGTAAGTGACTTTCCCCCCATTGACTTTAATGTTAGTTTTGTGCAACTTACAAGTCGGTCTGCAATTTACCTGTTTCTTTGAGGGAGGTGGGGGTTTACTGCCAAATCGTAACTCTAAAAAAGTGAACTGTTTTTGGACATGTGCTGCAGTTTTGCAATACTAGAATAAATGTTGAAATCATTAAGCAAGTCAAACGTAAGCTATTAGAAAATGATGATTGAAATAACTAATGATAACGTGAACATTCCTAGGACATTGCACATATTAAACCAATACAGAGACCTACTAGATCGTTTATGGTGCTGGGTCTTTAAAGGTTAATTCCTGCAGGCTGCATGAACTAGATGCAAAATACATTTCCCTTTTGCTGATGCCACACTGTGTCAGTAGATCCCCTGATGGCACAGAGAAGCTATTTATACTGCAAAACTGGTGCTTCATCATGTTTCCCTTCCAAAACAGGCAGATCAGGTGACCTGGCGTACGGCGATGTGTCACCGGCCGGTGCCGCCTGCTTCTCGTCTACCAGAGGAACGCATGATCGGATTTGGGTTGAGCCGTTAAAATGTACTTGTTATTAAAGTGAGGTTTACTCCGCATTATTTCCTTCATAAAGGTATTAATTAGAATATATCTGAATAGAAAGAAAATCACTGTAGAGTAAAAGATAAGCCAGAGAGCAATAGCCGCGGCTTGTATTTCCTGCTTAGCAACGACGGACGTCCTGGAAAATCCACACAGCTGTGCTGCCGATGGAAAACATGAAGGCTCGTACATAGTCGGGAGCATGGAAATTAATTCTGCGGTAGGGCAGGCATCATTTCTCCAGATCGAGCTGTCAGATTGTTGGGGGCCATTTATATAAATCAAATGGCGGCATTAACTCCTTCACACCAATTTCCGTTTTTGCGTTTCCTCCCAGAGCATAACTCTTTTATTTTTTTCCACATAGAGGTATGAGGGCTTGTTTTTTTGTGGGATGAGTTGTAACTTTTGAATGACACCATTCATTTTACCTTATAGTATACTGGGAAAAAAGTTCCAAGTGTAATAAACTTGTGAAAAAAAAACATTGTTTTTTAGGAATTGTGTTAAAGTGTACATTTTGGGGTAAAAATGAACATGCAATATGATTATCCTCATCAATACGATTACGGCGATACCCAACATGTCCAGTTTTTTTTTAATTATTTTAGTGGTGAAAACAAATCAGAAGTTTTCCCCCAAAATTTGTTTGGGTTGTGTCACTATATCCTGAGACCTGTAACATTTTAATTTTTCAGCCAATGGAGCTGCGTTATGGCTTGTTTTCTTGCGGGGCGAGATTACATTTACATTATTGCCCTGTTACAGCCTTTTTTCTGGAATTGCGGGAACAAAAAAATATATAATTTTGGCGTTCTTGAATTTTTTTCCATTAACGGTATTTACCGATCTGGTTAATTGTTTTCATATTTTGATAGATCGGACTTTTCTGAACGCGGAGATACCACATATGTGTATTTTTCACATTTTGTATATCTTTATTTTCAGTGTGGGAAAAGGGGTGTGATTTGAACTTTTTTTTTTTTTTCATTTTTTCATATTTTTTAAAACTTTTTTTTTACTTTTTACTGTCATCGTTAGCCACCTTAGGGGACTTGAACACCGATTTCTTGTGCTATATACAGCGATGCCACATTATTATCTGCTCCCCGCCTTCACTCCACTAGCTTTCTGCCTATGCACAGTGTACACAGAAGTGTACACAGAAAACTGTCAATTAGAGGTATGGGCAGGGTTATACTGAGCTCAGCCTTCAGAAAACTGTTAGATCTACAGCAGAGAAAACAGTCATGTTAGCGAAACTGCAGCAAGCAGCCCAGTAAGTGACACATCATTGGAATCAGGATCTCAGCCCCTACGTCATGTTGCTCCTGGATAAGGTAGCAATAACCAATGAGGTAGCAATAATAGGATGACAAAACTAAGAATGGTGTTTGTCAGGACCCTGGTACAGATTTAAAGCTCCAAGCTATGGGCACTTTATGATAAATAAAGGGCAGGACGGTGGCTCAGTGGTTAGCACTGTTAATTTGCAGCGCTGGGGTCCTGGGTTCTAATTCCATTAAGGACAACATCTGCAAGGAGTTTGTATGTTCTCCTATGTTTGCATGGGTTTCCTCCCACATTCCAAAGACATACTGATAGGAAGTTTAGATTGTAAACCCCAATGGGGACAGTGATGATAATGTGTGCAAAATGCTGTGGAATATGATGGCGCTATGTAAGGAAAGCATAACAATACAATAATACATAAATGTGCCTATATGCTGAAAACTTATTACACATTCTTATGAAATATTTTGCACTAAGTCCCCACAGAGCAATACATTAGGGTACGTTCACATTTGCGTTGTTGTGTGCTGCGTCGGCGACGCAACGCACAACGCACGCAAAAATGCATGCAAACGCTGCGTTTTGTGACGCATGCGTTCATTTTTATAGCGCAAAAAAAATGCAACAAGTAGCATCCGCTGCGCCCTGACGCTTGCGCCCAAAAAACGCATGCGTCACAAAACGCAACACAACGCATGTCCATGCGCCCCCCATGTTAAATATAGGGGCGCATGGCGCATGCGTCACCGCGGTTGCGCCCGACGCACCGCAAATGTGAACGTAACCTTAGCTGCATGCAAACAATACAGCTTCCTCCAGATCAGCTTCATATGCAGCGTCAGAGCCAGGGATATGTCACCTTACCAGCGAATGTGACAGAGCTATAGAGGAGACATTGCCGAGGCTGTATTGTACACATATGAATGCATTTCTATAGTGGGAACCCAGGAAAATGGTTGGAATGAATAGGTATAGTTATACAAGCATATGTATGAGTACCAATTCATGTACCAATGAATGAGTATAGTCACAGAAATCAAGGTTGTAGAAAAGCATTTTTCAACTATACTTTTATTACAGTTATTGTTTACATCATTGTTCTACAGACAAGCACATAATAAGTGAGAATTAATATTAAATTTCTGTTTTTCCTTCACGGAAGTTATGACTGTCACAAACATACACCAAGATTAAAGGGTGAAGAAGATCAAGCTTTTAGCTGTAAGGCCTTTTTCACACATTCTGATATTTCCGGTACCGGAAAAACCAGAACCAGATAAATCAGTGTCCGTATCTACGTGTATCCAATACTTGTGGTGGCATACGTGCGGCAACCGTGTGCCACATCAGTATCACATGTACCGGCGCCTGGTAAACAGCGGTACTGTTAGCGCTGTTCCCCGTTGCCAGATGCTGTAGACCGCTCTCATCATTCTCCCCTGCCCACACTGAGATCAGTGCTAGTAGGGGACAATGCTGAGAGTTGTATTCAACTAATAACAGGTGAGAGCAGGCGGTGGCTGATGACAGTATTCATCAGCTGCAACCTGCCGTCTAAATCTAAATAAATAAATAAATTAAAAAACGGCTTGGGTTCCCTTGTATTTTTGATAACCAGCCAAGCAAAACTGACAGATGTGGGCAGCAAACCTCAGCTGTCAGCTTCAGCAAGGCTGGTTATCAAGAATAGAGGGGTCCCCATGCTGGTTTTTTTTATTATTTAAATAAATAATTAAGAAAAACGGCGTGGGATCCTCCAATTTTTGACAACCAGCCTTGCTAAAGCAGACAGCTGAGGACTGGTATTTTCAGGCTTTGATCTGCAGTGAACTCAGTGACTTTTCTCACAGTGCTGAGGAACGCAGCCTCAGTGACCCACGGTAACCGTGATGATGTCACCGCAGCAGCTCATTCATCAGTGGTTCTCAGCCTGGACAATCACATCTTGGCACCATCCAGGTTGAAAACTATTTATCCCGAAACATAGATTACAGCATGGGACAGAAGAATGGACAGGTGAGGAATATGGTTGTTTTTTATTTTTATTTTATTACAGGAGACAATGGCTTCAATGGAATGGACGTTGTTGTGAATTCTGTGGCAGAGCTCCCTCCTGTGGTCACAAGTGGTACTTCGGCTGATTCTCTCTGTGAGCTTCCGTTGGTGGAGGAAAGTGGTACTGCGGCTTCTGAGTTTCCTTCCTCAGGTGATGTGGTGAAGTCGTTAGGTGCTGCTCTATTTAACTCCACCTTGTGCTTTGATCCTGGCCTCCAGTCAATGTTCTAGTATTGGACCTGTTTCCTCCTGGATTGCTCCTGTGGCCTGCTGCTCTGCATAGCTAAGTTCCGCTTTGCTATTTTGTTTGCTGTTTTTTTCTGTCCAGCTTGTCTATTTGTTTTTTCCTGCTTGCTGTGAGCTCTGGGACGCAGAGGGTGTACCTCCGTGCCGTTAGTTCGGTACGGAGGGTCTTTTTGCCCCCTTTGCGTGGTTTTTGTAGGGTTTTGTGTTGACCGCAAAGTTACCTTTCCTATCCTCGCTCTGTTCAGAAAGTCGGGCCTCACTTTGCTAAATCTATTTCATCTCTACGTTTGTCTTTTCATCTTTACTCACAGTCATATGTGGGGGCTGCCTTTTCCTTTAGGGTATTTCTCTGAGGCAAGGTAGGCTTATTTTCTATCTTCAGGCTAGCTAGTTTCTCAGGCTGTGTCGAGTTGCATAGGGAGCGTTAGGCGCAATCCACGGCTGCCTTTAGTGTGTTGGTGAGGATTAGGGATTGCGGTCAGCAGAGTTTCCACATCTCAGAGTTCGTTCTATGTTTTTGGGTTATTGTCAGGTCACTGTATGTGCTCTGACCTCAATGTCCATTGTGGTACTGAATTACCTTATCATGACAGTACGTTAGGTGAGTATAACTGTGTTTGTTGTTTTTAAATAAAAACGGAAAAGTGTGTTTTGTTTTTATTTCAAATAAAAGACTATATTCTGGCTGTGTCTTTATTTACAATACAACTATATGATTAGAAATGGATAGGCGTCTTACAGACGCCTCTCCATTACTAAGCCGTGGGCTTGGTATAAAGATGACATCAACCCTTCAGATATGAACCCCACTTGCCACTGCCACAAGGCCAGTGGGAAGAGTCGGGCAAATTGCCCGAATTGGGACATCTAATAGATGAGCCTTTTCTGGGCAGCTGCAGGCTGCTATTTTTAGGCTGGGGAGACAATATCAATGGCCCCTTACAAGCCTGAGAATACCAGCCTACAGCTGTGAGCTTTAGCAAGGCTGGTTGTCAAAAATGGGGGGACAAAAATAATTATAAATACGGCATGGGGACCAGTTTATTCTTGATAATCAGCCTTACTGAAGCTGACAGCTGACGGTTGCAGCCCCCAGCTATGAGTTTTGCCTGGCTGGTTATCAAAATTACAGGAGAACTCACGCTGTTTTTTTAATTTATTTATTTAGAGTGCAGGCGGTAGCTGATGAATATTCCCATCAGCCGCCACTTGCTGTCACTGTTATTAGCGGCAGCAGGTGTAGGCTGATGGGAGTAGTAGTCCCATCAGCTGTCGCCTGCTCTCGCTGTTATCAGTTGAATATAACTCTCAACATTCTCCCTTGCTTGAGGTGATCACAGAGTGAGCAAGGGAGAATGATGAGAGCTGTTTTCAGGACCTGGTGCTGGGAAACAGAGCGAACATTACCGCTGATTCCCCGACACAGGTATATATCGCACTGGTGACATGGATGTCATCTGTGTGTCATAAGTGTGCATGTGTGCGGGACGTTTGTGGGCCCGTGCTGCTGTTAAAAAATGGACATGTCAACATATTTTGACCACAGACACGGTCTATGGAAACACACTGACTTGTGCACAGACCCATTCATTTGGGTAAGTGTGTAAGTGTCTCCGATACGTGTGAAAACTGTCACCACACCTACTGGACACACTGAGGTGTGAGGCCTAAATATAAGCAAAGCACTGATTGTATGGACCTGCATGAGCACTGTAGACACAAAATGATAATATAATAAAGACTGGTTGTGTTAGATGCATTGTACCAGAATGTTAGTGATTAAAGTGATTTTAAGCTGTCGGCAATCTCATATTCTCACATGTCAGAGTATATATTACATTTCTGTAAGCTTTTCATGATTTGGAAAACCGCGCTGCTTTGTACGTGACAATTAATTCTATAAATCTTGACAATGAAATTAAGTTAAATTACTTATATTTTCATTTTTAGCTTTCTTTAAAGAAATTGTCTGTTTTAGAAAACCAATTATTATAATTTTTTATTATTTTTAAAAGAAGGCCTCAGACTGGTCTAAAAAAACACTAAAGAAGTAGCTGAAGCTTACCGCCTCCAGTAGGTCTCTACTTTCTGGTCCCATATGGACACACTGGAAATGCCTGCTCAGCCAATCAGGGGTTAGAGTGGGAGCCCACCTCAGTCATTG
The DNA here is from genome assembly GCF_032444005.1 of Ranitomeya imitator. NCBI lineage: Eukaryota > Metazoa > Chordata > Amphibia > Anura > Dendrobatidae > Ranitomeya > Ranitomeya imitator. The sequence goes on along the minus strand of NC_091285.1, from coordinate 170,417,871 downwards.
ATTGGCTGAGAGCACATTTTGAAACCAGGAAGTAAAGGCCAGAAGGGACTAGGTAAAGTGTTGGGACAGGAGCTGCAGACGATCAGTGAAGGTAATACTGTAATTCTTTTTTTAAAAACTGTCTGAGTCATTTTGAAGATCAGTTTTTCTGCCAGGTTATCCATTTTAAAGAGGGTTTGCCACCAGGTGAAATATTTCCATTTTTGCTGTTGGTGAGTATGACACTATTGGCAGTGACTTTGGCAAAAATCGCTGATATGAAAGTGGCCTTTTGCAGCAGATCTGGCAGTTTTTCCACATCTGCCGCGTAACGGATCACTTACGGTTGACCCCAGACCTTTAAAAAAAAAAAACACTTGCTCAGCTGCCGCCCCCCGCATACTGGCGCCCTAGGCACGTGTGAATCTAAGGCTGCTAATAAAGGGGCGCATAAGGATAATATCATTGGTACTTTACATACATTTGCATTGCTCCACATTCAAGTGGGTGTAATACCCTGGTAAATATAAAATAATTTTTCCGCCAGTTTACGGTTGTATCAGTTCCTATAATTTACTTTTTTCAAGTAGTTGTGTATGAAATGTATATAATAATTATAATATCTCATAATTACACGTAGGTACGGGAGCTGTGAGCAGCTGTTGGGAGAAAAGAATCACACCCTAGAAGATTATCGCCTTTTATATTGCAGTTTTTACGTCTCTTTCAGCCAGGCACGCTGTGCAAAAATGTTGTTGCAGGAAAAGATGACTCATCTAAATTAGCGACTCTGCTGATCAGTGCACGGGAGGGATCGGCTCAGTGGAAGACTAGCTCATTGTTTGCCAGAGATGCTCATGTTAAGTGGGCCTGTGATCCATAATTTAGCAGTTTCTTACAGGCCCTGGTCCGGTGAGACTGGATACACGTTGCTGAAATACACCATCCCAGCTATCTGGTTGCACAGAGTGTTCAGCCATGCAAAGTGACACTTTAATCAAAACAGATCCGATTTCTCTTCTCCATCCTACTGTATTTCGGAGGCCGACTGACTGATTGCATTGTGTTACCTATCTGCCTTTCTGGATGCAGACAATTCCTCATTGTACATTGGTATATTCATGGAGTTTCTGCTTCAGCAAGCTTCTAATTAAGCCATTTACTCTAGAGGACCACTTTGCTCAAAACTGCATCCAAAAGCAATCACGAGCTTCTGAAATATCCTATCTTCGAAGCAAATGCAATTTTAGTTAATTGTGTTGTTTTTGTACGATATACCTTGGCCGAATATGTGTGTGTCTAAACTCCGTAGAGAAACAATATCATGAACCACAGTGTATTGTGTCATTTTCTCTTTGTAAAATGTAAAGTTAGGTAGATGCGGACAGACATATACAGTGGCATGTAAAAGTTTGGGCACCCCCGGTCAAAATTTCTATTATTTTGTTATTGTGAACAGTTAGCAAGTTGAAGATGAAATGATCTCAAAAAGTCCTAAAGTTAAAGATGACACATTTCCATTGTATTTTAGGCAAAAAAGAAATATATATATATATATATATATATATATATATATATATATATATATATATATATATATATATATATATATATATATATATATATACACACACTTTCACCTTTTACATTTTAAAAAATACAAAACGGAAAATGGGCTGATACAAAAGCTTGGGCACCCTTGGAGATTTGTGTGCTCACATACCGTAACTTTCTGCCTCCTAGTTCTTTTTCTTCCATTACGGTGATTTGAATTTTTTTTAATTTTTTTTTATTCAGTGCATCCACAACACGTAGGTTCCTGTCCCACTTTGCAGTGAGGCACGGGACACCACTTCTGAAGCCATACCAGTGCAAACAGGTGGTCGGTTGGATAGCAGATAATGCTTCCAGCATGCTTGCCAGCACCACCCAGTCTTTCACATGGTCCAGTCTCAACAGATTGTGGCCTCTCACACTGCATGTTCCATGAGGGACAGGAGGACATGCTGTTTAGTGATGCACAAAACATAGAGCAGCCACAGTCACAAGAAGATGACAGTGGGGGAATGGCAAATTTTGTCTAAGGAGGTAGATGATGAGACACAGTTGCAGATAAGTCTGGTTGTTGTTAAGTCACTAAGTCAGGAAGACCAGTGTTCAGCAGTGGAAGATGAGTTGGTGGATGATGAAGTCACTGACCCAATCTGAGAAGCTTGCATGCAGAGCAAGGCCAGCAGCATTGAGGGGGAGGGAGTGGCATCCCTGAAGACAGCAGTATCTGATTTCTCCTATTCCTGCACTGATTAGAAGCACTTCACCTTCTTATTAAACCATGTAAATTTCATTTGGCAGTGCAGGGTTAATCTGCTCTGTTGAGAGCTCCTACAGTGTTAAGGCTCTCAGCTGTGCACTGTTAGCCACTCCCATCTCCTATATAATCTGGGTCCTGGCTAGCACTCATTGTCAGAGACAGCTTATGCTGCATGGCTGGATGTTATTTATTATAGGAGAATGTGTTTGGTGGGTTTATCTGTGACTGTAGCTAGGTTTTGAGTGTATCATAATTCCTTTCTTCTCCTACTTTGGTTTAACCCCATTCTCCACTCCCCGACGCATTCCTCTGTTATATGTGTAAGTATATTTGCATGTTTTGTAACCCTGTTCTTATTACCTTGTTAGCATGGTTGGTGTGCTACAGTATACTACTACTCTGCTCTTCCCTGTGTGAAGGAAAGGTACAGACTGAGGGCGGATTCAGGAGCTTAGGCAAGGTACATGGCTTCCGCATTTTCACCATCAGAAGTAATCCGGGGAGCAGGGTGAGCTAGGGTGCCCCCTTGCATTAGAGACAGGGAAGGAGACCCTGGTTCTGGAACACCCGACAACAGAGTTATGACATGGTGCCAGCTGATGACACCACTGCCTCTTCACCTGTGCTAGGTGCTTGCTAATCCCTTGTACATGACATCAACGCAGATGCCTTCTGCCTTGCACCTGTCCTTGCACATTCAGAGGCACCATCATCAGGCACTTCCAAATCCTTGTGTCAGTACCTAACCCAGGCCTTGGAACAAAAAACGAAAGTTCACGGCCACCCACCCAAATGCCCAAATGCTAAACGGGCACATTTCCAGGCTACTTACAGTGGAAATGTAGCCGTTTACACCAACAGAAGACAGCAGCACATAAAGTGTTTTATTCTTAATTATTTGAATGAGGCCCTCCAGTTGATGCCTTCAAGGGAAGATGAACCTCCATATACATTTGTTCTGGCTTTGTACTGTTTGCAGAGCCTTTATGAGTGTAGAAGTGCTAAAACTACACTTACTTAATATTTGAATGAGGCACTACAGTTGAAGCATTCAAGGGTGTATGGATGACCCTGCTTGTAGTTTTTGCCAGGCTTTGCACTTAGTGCATAGCCTTTATGAGTTTAGGAGTACCACTACATGACAATTTGAACAGAATGTGTATGAGGCCTTTCTTTATGTCTAATGCAAGGTGCATCTGAGATTCTCTTCCACCTAATTTTTGGCATTTCTTGCTTCCTTCATAAATTACACTGAAATTTCAATTTCATTTTTGGTTTACTTAAATTATTATTTTTTTAAATCCTTTTTAAATGTTGCCTTTTATACAAGTCATCACACAGGAAAGAATGTTTCTTAACAATTTTTGTCCCGTAAACTCCAATTTCTCTATGATTTTGAATATTTTATTGTCAGTCTTTAAAGTGGAGTAAAAGTGTGACACCATTCTTCTCAGCAGCAATCTAGGAGTCAGAGATTGTTGTAGGAAGCTTCCCTATGCTGTTCCCCTTCCATTCAGCATTTTTTCCATCCATTTCAACATTTTCACTACTCCCCAGACTTCCTTGTAGGGTCTGCTGGAAAATTGGTCAAATTTCCATTTGACTCGCTTTGCACAAAAAGGAAAAAAAAGAGCATGAACCGCACCTTCAAAAATCATAAGTTGATCTAAAGCCGCTAGGCAAAAACTTATATAACTGAATATGAGGTTTTCAGTTTAACATTCTGATCAAACTGTATGAAGCCCACTGCCACTTCACGGCAAACCTCATAGTGGGTCCTACCGCCCTAACTGAGCGGAGCCGTTGGGCGACCACTGCCACAGCGGCAATGCACCAGCAGGGCGGACGGCCTGTTGCCCCACAGCACCCATGCTGCGAGACTGAGCCCCCATGACTCCAGACCACGCCGTCCCACCAGCACAAAGTCACAGCAACAATGGCCGCCACATGGCACCAATATCAAAATGCTGTGGGGCAACAGGCCGTTCGCCCAGCTGGTGCATTGCCGCTGTGGCAGTGGTCGCCGCACGGCTACGCTCCGTTAGGGCGTTAGGACCTACTATGAGGTTTGCCGTGACATGGCAGTGGGCTTCATACAGTCTGATCAGAATGTTAAACTGAAAACCTCATGTTCAGTGTATAAATTTTTGCCTAGCGGCTTTAGATCAACGTATGATTTTTGGAGGTGCGGTTTATGCTCTTTTTTTCTTTTGTACAAAGCATTTCCCTTTGACTCCCTTTATGCTCGTTACTCAAAACAAGCATCCGAACAGTAGGAATTGCATGTTTCGAGTAACAAACATCCGAGGATTATAGTGCTCGCCCATCCCTAGGTGATAGCCATCACACATACCTCTACAATGTCCACAGGATCACACTCACAGGTCTAAATCTCACTGCTCTTCTCTGCGGTGTCTGAACCCCTCTCTCTAAAAGCCGTGGTTTTGCTGTGCCCTTTATTGATAGGTGGGACACCTTTTGCCTAGGACAAAGGTTGGAGGCCAATCACTTTCAGGACTTTTTTGCTACTTCACTGTACTTGAATAACCCTGGGGTGTTTCACCTACAGTATATGTGAGTTTGACATTGTTATGTTATAAAGCAGTAGTTCTCCATGACACCCTCACAGCTCCTGCTCAATACTCTATCAACTGTATCTGACCCTACGGGCTCCTTTCCACTTGCGAGAAACACGCCCGTGTCTCGCATGTGAAAACCAAGCTCTGGCGCCGGCACTCCAGAGCGGAGCATGCCGCATAGCAACACATGGAGCTGCACGCTCCGCTCTGGAGTGCCGGCGCCAGAGCTTGGTTTTCACATGCGAGACACGGACTTGTTTCTCGCAAATGGAAACGAGCCCTACTGGTGAGATAATAATGCCTTTTGATCTTTTAGGTGGCATTTCAGACTGTGGCAGTCAGACTTCCGCACTGCTAGGCGTACTCTCCAGATTCTTGCAGCCATGTGACACCCAGTCTCATACACTTATTATCCCTATAGACACACAACAGCAGGTGATAGGTTGCAGCATCAATAACAAGTGTTTATTAGATAGCATAAAACAAAGAGAAATATGCCAAATATACAGTAATCGTGGCCAATGTGGCAAGCGCCACTTGTTTTGTAAAGAGCCAGGGGACTCTGTTAGAACTCAGTTAAGGTACCGTCACACTAGACGATATCGCTAGCGATCCGTGACGTTGCAGCGTCCTCGCTAGTGATATCGTCCAGTGTGACAGGCAGCAGCGATCAGGCCCCTGCTGTGCTGTCGCTGGTCGGGGAAGAAAGTCCAGAACTTTATTTGGTCGCTGGACTCCCCGCAGACATCGCTGAATCGGCGTGTGTGACACCGATTCAGCGATGTCTTCACTGGTAAACAGGGTAAACATCGGGTAACTAAGCGCAGGGCCGCGCTTAGTAACCCGATGTTTACCCTGGTTACCATCCTAAAAGTAAAAAAAAACAAACAGTACATACTTACCTACAGCCGTCTGTCCTCCAGCGCTCTGCACTCCTCCTGTACTGGCTGTGAGCGTCGGTCAGCCGGAAAGCAGAGCGGTGACGTCACCGCTCTGCTTTCCGGCCGCTGTGCTCACAGCCAGTACAGGAGGAGTGCAGAGCACAGCGCTGGAGGACAGACGGCTGTAGGTAAGTATGTAGTGTTTGTTTTTTTTTACTTTTAGGATGGTAACCAGGGTAAACATCGGGTTACTAAGCGTGGCCCTGCGCTTAGTTACCTGTTATGTAGGCAATCCAGTGACACAGTGTGCCAGCAATCAGAGCACATACAGTGATTTGATAATAACCCAAAAACAATAGAACGAGCTCTGAGACGTGGAATCTCTGTAGACCGCAATACCTGAACCTATCCTAAACAGAACTAAAGGCAGCTGTGGATTGCGCCTGTCACTACCTATGCAACTCGGCACAGCCTGAGGAGCTGACTAGCCTGAAGATAGAAAAACAAGCCTGACTTGCCTCAGAGAAATACCCCAAAGGAAAAGGCAGCCCCCCACATATAATGACTGTTAGCAAGATGAAAAGACAAACGTAGGGATGAAATAGATTCAGCAAAGTGAGGCCCGATATTCTAGATAGAGCGAGGATAGCAAAGAGAACTTTGCAGTCTACAAAAAACCCTAAAGCAAAAAACCACGCAAAGGGGGCAAAAAGACCCACCGTGCCGAACTAATGGCACGGCGGTGCACCCTTTGCGTCTCAGAGCTTCCAGCAAAAACGAATAGACAAGCTGGACAGAAAAAGTAGCAACAAAAGCAAAGAAACACTTATCTAAGCAGAGCAGCAGGCCACAGGAAAGATCCAGAAGCTCAGGTCCAACACTGGAACATTGACAAGGAGCAAGGAAGACAGAATCAGGTGGAGTTAAATAACAAAGCAGCCAACGAGCTCACCAGAACACCTGAGGGAGGAAGCTCAGAAGCTGCAGTACCACTTGTGACCACAGGAGTAAACTCAGCCACATAATTCACAACAGTACCCCCCCTTTGAGGAGGGGTCACCGAACCCTCACCAGAGCCCCCAGGACGACCAGGATGAGCCACATGAAAGGCACGAACAAGAACTGGAGCATGGACATCAGAGGCAAAAACCCAGGAATTATCTTCCTGAGCATAACCCTTCCATTTAACCAGATACTGGAGTTTCCGTCTAGAAACACGAGAATCCAAAATTTTCTCCACAATATACTCCAATTCCCCCTCCACCAAAACCGGGGCAGGAGGTTCAACAGATGGAACCATAGGTGCCACGTATCTCCGCAACAACGACCTATGGAATACATTATGTATGGAAAAGGAGTCTGGGAGGGTCAGACGAAAAGACACAGGATTGAGAATCTCAGAAATCCTATACGGACCAATAAAACGAGGTTTAAATTTAGGAGAGGAAACCTTCATAGGAATATGACGAGAAGATAACCAAACCAGATCCCCAACACGATGTCGGGGACCCACACGGCGTCTGCGATTAGCGAAAAGTTGAGCCTTCTCCTGGGGCAAGGCCAAATTGTCCACTACCTGAGTCCAGATCTGCTGCAACCTGTCCACCACAGAATCCACACCAGGACAGTCCGAAGACTCAACCTGTCCTGAAGAGAAACGAGGATGGAACCCAGAATTGCAGAAAAATGGAGAGACCAAAGTAGCCGAGCTGGCCCGATTATTAAGGGCGAACTCAGCCAACGGCAAAAAGGACACCCAATCATCCTGGTCTGCAGAAACAAAACATCTCAGATATGTTTCCAAGGTCTGATTGGTTCGTTTGGTCTGGCCATTAGTCTGAGGATGGAAAGCCGAGGAAAAAGACAGGTCAATGACCATCCTGCCACAAAAGGCTCGCCAAAACCTCGAAACAAACTGGGAACCTCTGTCAGAAACAATATTCTCAGGAATGCCATGCAAACGAACCACATGCTGGAAGAACAAAGGCACCAAATCAGAGGAGGAAGGCAATTTAACCAAAGGCACCAGATGGACCATTTTAGAAAAGCGATCACAGACCACCCAAATGACTGACATCTTTTGAGAAACGGGAAGGTCAGAAATGAAATCCATCGAAATATGTGTCCAAGGCCTCTTTGGGACTGGCAAGGGCAAAAGCAACCCACTGGCACGTGAACAGCAGGGCTTAGCCCTAGCACAAATCCCACAGGACTGCACAAAAGTATGTACATCCCGTGACAGAGATGGCCACCAGAAGGATCTAGCCACTAACTCTCTGGTACCAAATATTCCAGGATGACCAGCCAACACCGAACAATGAAGTTCAGAGATAACTTTAGTAGTCCACCTATCAGGGACGAACAGTTTCTCCGCCGGACAACGATCAGGTTTATTCGCCTGAAATTTTTGCAACACTCGCCGCAAATCAGGGGAGATGGCAGACACAATGACTCCTTCCTTGAGGATACTCGCCGGCTCAGATGAACCCGGAGAGTCGGGCACAAAACTCCTAGACAGAGCATCCGCCTTCACATTTTTAGAGCCCGGAAGGTACGAAATCACAAAATCGAAGCGGGCAAAAAATAACGACCAACGGGCCTGTCTAGGATTCAAGCGCTTGGCAGACTCGAGATAAGTAAGGTTCTTATGATCAGTCAATACCACCACGCGATGCTTAGCTCCTTCAAGCCAATGACGCCATTCCTCGAATGCCCACTTCATGGCCAGCAACTCTCGGTTGCCCACATCATAATTACGCTCAGCAGCCGAAAACTTCCTGGAAAAGAAAGCACATGGTTTCAACACTGAGCAACCAGAACCTCTCTGTGACAAAACCGCCCCTGCTCCAATCTCAGAAGCATCAACCTCGACCTGGAACGGAAGAGAAACATCTGGTTGACACAACACAGGGGCAGAACAAAAACGATGCTTCAACTCCTGAAAAGCTTCCACAGCAGCAGAAGACCAATTAACCAAATCAGCACCCTTCTTGGTCAAATCGGTCAATGGTTTGGCAATGCTAGAAAAATTACAGATGAAGCGACGATAAAAATTAGCAAAGCCCAGGAATTTTTGCAGACTTTTCAGAGATGTCGGCTGAGTCCAATCCTGGATGGCTTGGACCTTAACCGGATCCATCTCGATAGTAGAAGGGGAAAAGATGAACCCCAAAAATGAAACTTTCTGCACACCGAAGAGACACTTTGATCACTTCACAAACAAAGAATTAGCACGCAGGACCTGGAAAACCATTCTGACCTGCTTCACATGAGAGTCCCAATCATCTGAGAAGATCAAAATGTCATCCAAGTAAACAATCAGGAATTTATCCAGATACTCACGGAAGATGTCATGCATAAAAGACTGAAACACAGATGGAGCATTGGCAAGTCCGAACGGCATCACTAGATACTCAAAATGACCCTCGGGCGTATTAAATGCAGTTTTCCATTCATCTCCTTGCCTGATTCTCACCAGATTATACGCACCACGAAGATCTATCTTAGTGAACCAACTAGCCCCCTTAATCCGAGCAAACAAGTCAGATAACAATGGCAAGGGATACTGAAATTTAACAGTGATATTATTAAGAAGGCGGTAATCAATACATGGTCTCAGCAAACCATCCATCTTGGCTACAAAAAAGAACCCTGCTCCTAGTGGTGATGACGATGGGCGAATATGTCCCTTCTCCAGGGATTCCTTCACATAACTGCGCATAGCGGAGTGTTCAGGCACAGATAAATTAAATAATCGACCTTTAGGGAATTTACTACCAGGAATCAAATTGATAGCACAATCACAATCCCTATGCGGAGGTAGGGCATCGGACTTGGGCTCTTCAAATACATCCTGATAATCAGACAAGAACTCTGGGACCTCAGAAGGAGTGGATGACGAAATAGACAAAAATGGAACATCACCATGTACCCCCTGACAACCCCAGCTGGATACCGACATAGAGTTCCAATCCAATATTGGATTATGGGTTTGCAGCCATGGCAACCCCAACACGACCACATCATGCAGATTATGTAGCACCAGAAAGCGAATAACTTCCTTATGTGCAGGAGCCATGCACATGGTCAGCTGGGTCCAGTACTGAGGTTTATTCTTGGCCAAAGGTGTAGCATCAATTCCTCTCAACGGAATAGGACACCGCAAAGGCTCCAAGAAAAACCCACAACGTTTAGCATAATCCAAATCCATCAGATTCAGGGCAGCGCCTGAATCCACAAACGCCATGACAGAATACGATGACAAAGAGCATATCAAGGTAATGGACAGAAGGAATTTGGATTGTACAGTACCAATGATGGCAGACCTATCGAACCGCTTAGTGCGCTTAGGACAATCAGAAATAGCATGAGTGGAATCACCACAGTAGAAACACAGACCATTCAGACGTCTGTGTTCTTGCCGTTCAACTCTGGTCATAGTCCTATCGCACTGCATAGGCTCAGGTTTAATCTTAGACAATACCGCCAAATGGTGCACAGATTTACGCTCGCGCAAGCGTCGACCGATCTGAATGGCCAAAGACATAGACTCATTCAAACCAGCAGGCATAGGAAAACCCACCATGACATCCTTAAGAGCCTCAGAGAGACCCTTTCTGAACAAAGCTGCCAGCGCAGATTCATTCCACAGAGTGAGTACAGACCACTTCCTAAATTTCTGACAATATACTTCTATATCATCCTGACCCTGGCACAAAGCCAGCAAATTTTTCTCAGCCTGATCCACTGAATTAGGCTCATCGTAAAGCAATCCGAGCGCCAGGAAAAACGCATTTACATTACTCAATGCAGGGTCTCCTGGCGCAAGAGAAAATGCCCAGTCCTGAGGGTCGCCGCGCAAAAAAGAAATAATAATCAAAACCTGTTGAATAGGATTACCAGAAGAATGAGGTTTCAAGGCCAGAAATAGCTTACAATTATTTTTGAAATTAAGAAACTTAGTTCTATCACCAAAGAACAAATCAGGAATAGGAATTCTTGGTTCTAACATAGATTTCTGATCAATAGTATCTTGAATCCTTTGTACATTTGTAACGAGATTATCCATTGAAGAGCACAGACCCTGAATATCCATGTCCACACCTGTGTCCTGAAACACCCAAATGTCTAGGGGAAAAAAAAGACTGAACACATAGCTGAGAAAAAAAAATGATGTCAGAACTTCTTTTTTCCCTCTATTGAGAATCATTAGGTTGGCTCCTTGTACTGTTATGTCGGCAATCCAGTGACACAGTGTGCCAGCAATCAGAGCACATACAGTGATTTGATAATAACCCAAAAACAATAGAACGAGCTCTGAGACGTGGAATCTCTGTAGACCGCAATACCTGAACCTATCCTAAACAGAACTAAAGGCAGCTGTGGATTGCGCCTGTCACTACCTATGCAACTCGGCACAGCCTGAGGAGCTGACTAGCCTGAAGATAGAAAAACAAGCCTGACTTGCCTCAGAGAAATACCCCAAAGGAAAAGGCAGCCCCCCACATATAATGACTGTTAGCAAGATGAAAAGACAAACGTAGGGATGAAATAGATTCAGCAAAGTGAGGCCCGATATTCTAGATAGAGCGAGGATAGCAAAGAGAACTTTGCAGTCTACAAAAAACCCTAAAGCAAAAAACCACGCAAAGGGGGCAAAAAGACCCACCGTGCCGAACTAACGGCACGGCGGTGCACCCTTTGCGTCTCAGAGCTTCCAGCAAAAACGAATAGACAAGCTGGACAGAAAAAGTAGCAACAAAAGCAAAGAAACACTTATCTAAGCAGAGCAGCAGGCCACAGGAAAGATCCAGAAGCTCAGGTCCAACACTGGAACATTGACAAGGAGCAAGGAAGACAGAATCAGGTGGAGTTAAATAACAAAGCAGCCAACGAGCTCACCAGAACACCTGAGGGAGGAAGCTCAGAAGCTGCAGTACCACTTGTGACCACAGGAGTGAACTCAGCCACAGAATTCACAACAGTTACCCGATGTTTACCCTGGTTACCGGCATCGTTGGTCGCTGGAGAGCGGTCTGTGTGACAGCTCTCCAGCGACCAAACAGCGACGCTGCAGCGATCCGGATCGTTGTCGGTATCGCTGCAGCGTCGCTAAGTTTGACGGTACCTTTACATTAAGGCCCTTTTTGTCTTGTAAATATTTAACTTAAAGTGATTAAAAAACCTGTTTGCTAGTTATTTTTCAGCACCACTGATGGACTGTATAACACCTCTAGTTAATGGAGCCAAGCTGTGATTACAAACCTAGCCAACAACAGAAGTGGTGCTTTTTCTGTAGAAAAATAGCAGCCGTATTGTGGTTTCTTGAGGATTGTTAGTATCCTAAAATGAGTTGTAGCGGCCTAAAACTCATTTCAGGATACTCGCAAACCACAAGACAATATATTTCCTTCAATGACATAAGTAGAAATTGCCATTATGTGTGTAAAATGGGGGTGTGTTGTGAATGTGCAAATAATATATTGTGCAGCAGATGTGATACAATTAGATAAAGGACATAAATTTACCTTGTGATAACTATCAACATTTGGGTAATTATAAGACATTTATTATTATTATTATTATTATTATTATTAATATTGTGGGCTCATAATAAATGTCTCTTTTACATACGTTATAAAAGTGGTTGGTGTAACCTCTATGCCCAGTCGGTCTTACATATGCTTTCTTTAGGTAAGAGCATTTGATATACAATGATCACTTTGTCAATAGAATAGCACTTTGTATAGAATAATAATCTACTGTATATCAACAACCCTTAAATCAATAAATGTATAAATACAATAATTACATATTCTAATATCATACACACTTGTATGATCAAAATGACTACTATAGTACCATACACACCCTGAATCATAAAACAACATGTCCAGATAAACAAAGTGCCTGGAAAATATGATGGAGTGACTATTGAGTTTTATATACACCAATAGACCACTCATTTAGTGCGAAAAGTACAGCAATAATACACTATGAGCCAGTTAGTGCTTTAAATTGCAGATGCAAAGTGTAAAATACATTGCAAAGAGCAGCCAATTATACACACTGCCCACATAGTGTCATACTGTGCTTACGTAGTGCTATAATGTGCCACATAGTGTCAGGGTAGCCAGAGAGTGCCATGCTTTGCCAATATAGTCACATTGTCCACCCATAGTGCTATACTGTAACCAGATAGCATCAAATGAGGCATAGAATTGGCATAATTTGTCCACAAAGTGTAAGCTAGAAATGTCTCATCATCATTCCACTGAGGAATGAGTTTGAGTCGCGTTCCCTGACATTCTTGTTTTGGACGCAAATTCAAAGACTTTAAGATTCGATTTGCAGTTTGCAAAAAAAGAAGGAAAAAAAAATCCCCTGCACTATTCCCCACCCTGCAGAAGCATCTGAGAGCGGGCTCAGGTTTTTTGCATGGCAGTACAGGCCTCACCATAATGGTCTGCAGCCATGACATCTACCACAAAGAAAGAACCAAAACAATGTCCAATAGTGAAGAATATAAAACAAAATTTATTAAAACATGTGACAATGTGGTAGAGTGGGAAAAGAATACCAAAATGTATAAATTAATAAAGTGCATGTGCATAATTCATGAGGTAATTCATGAGGTGGCAAAGAACAATGAAAAAAATGAAATAAAGTTGATGTATAATCCTGCAATCTATGTGATGCCAGCGTAATGCAAACCAATGTGCTGCAAAATGAGGAAAGAAGGAAAAGCCACCTGGTATTTACCTGCTATAGTTGGAAGTAGTCCCTAGGTGCGCCCTGCCCCGACGCGCGTTTCGGCGTCTGCCTTCGTCAGATGCATCCCTGTGCGCGTTGCATGCAGATGCATCCCCGTGCATCGTTTTGACGTGCCAACTGAACACGGCGGGGTTCGGCGGGCACGTCAAAACGACGCACAAGGACGCATCTGCATACAACGCATGTCCCTGCATACACAATGTTAAATATAGGTATGCAAGACGCATGCGGATCTTAAGGAAATAAGTACGCTGGCCTAGCTGCGCACAGACACGCTAATTTGAAACCGGCCTTACTCCTCTCCCCATGGGTATTTTCCAAGCAATTACAAGATCTCCAGTATTGATATTCATTTGAATTTATTTGCCACAAATCAAATTTTGGGGGAAGATTTGGTTGTACTCCTCACTTAGGCTCCTGTGCAGATGCACAAGTTTCACCAGTGATAGGTTCACCCCTGTGAAGAAGGATGAAACAGGTATAACTACTATGCTTATTGCGTTAGACTGTACTTTCTGGTTTCTTTAGATCTGCTTCGTCTTATCCACTTGCAGAATCTGAGTAAGGTAACTAGAATATTGGATATCCATATGTGTGTTATTTGGTGATAATACAGAGTATATGGCTATAAATTAATTCTTCAAAGCTGATGCATTCAGAAATTAAATAGCAGAAGTTGCACTTTAGACCTTATTGTGGGGGATGCATTTATAAGCCAAGCAACTGCAATTGCACTTTGTACATTGTATACCTAGATAGCATTAGTATTGTCCTCTTAGTGGGAACTCATGCTCTCCTTTGTATGTTTGTTTGCTTTTATTATGAATTGGTGAGGAAAAACTTCCTCTAATGACTTTTGTGAAACGCTCTACATTTTATGACATTTTGTCCTATGTGATGGATGGAATAAATGTATTATTTATTTCTACAGTATTTTAGAGTCACTGGTGAAATGAATGCATACTTTACCCATACTACTTCTGATAAGCTGAATTTAGAAAAAGTACACCTATCAATTAGCAATTAATCTTGAAATAATGTTAAAATTGGGAGATAATACTCTAAAACTAAATATATTAATGCATGTCTATTGATCATCAAGTTTGGGAATTGCCCTACCATAAGCCTGGAACATGTAAACAATAAGGAATATATAGAATTTTTCTATATAGAATTATGCAGATCTAGCATGTAACTTTCCAGGCTGTGTCAAAATGATTATTTTATATTATTATATTTATATTACCGTATATACTCGAGTATAAGCCGACCCGAGTATAAGCCGACCTCCCTAATTTTGCCCCCAAAACTGGGAAAACTTAATGACTCGAGTATAAGCCTAGGGTGGAAAATGCAGCAGCTACCGGTAAATGTCAAAAGTAAAAATAGATACCAATAAAAGTAAAATTAATTGAGACATCAGTAGGTTAAGTGTTTTTGAATATTGATATTGAATCAGGAGCCCCATATGATGTTCCATAAAGTTTATGATGGGCCCCATAAGATGCTCCATATTAAAATATGCCCCATATAATCCTGCATAAAGGTTAATAATGGCCCCATAAGATGCTCCATAGACACATTTTCCCAATATAATGCTGCACAAATGTTGATTATGGTCCCATAAGATGCTCCATAAGGATATTTACCCCATATAATGCTGCACAAACGTTGATTATGGCCCCATAAGATGCTCTATACAGACACTTGCCCCATATATATATATCCACAACCTGTCTCCTCCATACATCTATGACCTCGTCTCCCGGTACTTACCTACCCGCAACCTCCGATCCTCACAAGATCTCCTACTCTACTCCCCTCTTATCTCCTCTTCCCACAATCGTATACAAGATTTCTCTCGCATATCACCCCTACTCTGGAACCCTCTTCCACAACACATCAGACCCTCGCCTACCATCGAAACCTTCAAAAAGAACCTGAAGACCCACCTCTCCCGACAAGCCTACAACCTGCAGTAACCACCGATCGACCAAACCGCTGCATGACCATCTCTACCCTCACCTACTGTATTCTCACCCATCCCTTGCAGATTGTGAGCCTTCGCGGGCAGGGTCCTCATTCCTCCTGTACCAGTTATGACTTGTATTGTTTAAGATTATTGTACTTGTTTTCATTATGTATACCCCTCCTCACATGTAAAGCGCCATGGAATAAATGGCGCTATAACAATAAATAATAATAATAATAATAATATAGTGCTGCACAAACGTTATGGCCCCATAAGATGCTCTATACAGACACTTGCCCCATTTGCTGTTGCTGCCATAAAAAAAAAATCACATATTCACCTCTCCGTCGCTCAGGCCACCGACACTTTCAATATTCACCCGACTTCGTTCCGGCGCCGCTCCATCTTCAGCATCTTCTGCACTGATGTTCAGGCAGAGGGCGCGCACTAACCACGTCATTGCGCCCTCTGACCTGAGCGTCACTGCAGAAGACGCTGAAGACAGAGCGGCACCAGGAACGGGGAACAGGTGAATATCGCGCAGCGCAGCGCTTTCCTCCCCACTATACTCACCTGCTCCTGGCTCGGTGCAGTCCCTGGTTCCCCGGCGCTGCTGCTTCTTCCTCTACTGAGCGGTCACCATTACCGCTCATTACAGTAATGAATATGTGGCTCCACCCCTATGGGAGGTGGAGCCGCATATTCATTACTGTAATGAGCGGTACCATGTGACCACTCAGTACAGGAAGAAGCTGCCGGGGAAAAGACGTGCGGGGACCACGCCAGGAGCAGGTGAGTATAATTAGACAGCCCCCGCTCCCCCTCTCCTGCCGACCCCTGGGTATGACTCGAGTATAAGCCGAGAGGGGGACTTTCAGCCCCAAAAATGGGCTGAAAATCTCGTCTTATACTCAAGTATATACGGTATATTGTTTTAATGTAAAATTAATTTAATGTTATACTGTATCTGTATGTGTACAGTGATTACATATATATTGTAGGGATTCATGCTCTCAGGCTGGCATTAGGTAGCATTCACACAGGCACTGGATTATTTTGACAAAACAATGGGACATTCATTTCCACAGGTTGCACTGCACCAAAACAAAATCATAAACATAAAACTACAGCTTTGTCACGGTGCTAACTAACCAATATAGATCCTGACTACTCATACACGGCTGTGCTCGTCACAATCCAGTTAAACACAACAGCTATTGTCCATAGCAACCACTAATACTTGCTGCTTGGTGCACACGGCTTGTGCAGTTTCTTCTCAGTGAGATATTACAGCGTGTCTCTCTCTTTAACTCCAACACAAATCCACTCTGGATAGCTTCCTGCAGCTGACTGACAAAGGTGAACACAAAGCCTGGTTATATGCAGATCCAGCCAGGTGCAAATAATCAGGGCCTACAGAGCTAGGTGTCACACTGTGATCAGGGGCGGACACTGACAGCTTGGGGTCCCTGTGCAAGAAATGTGTCTGTGCCCCCCTCCTTTTATGGCGACAATTATATAAGTATATGTATAGCCACACACACATACATGTATATATAAAGTACAGACCAAAAGTTTGGACACACCTTCTCATTTAAAGATTTTTCTGTATTTTCATGACTATGAAAATTGTAAATTCACACTGAAGGCACCAAAACTAAGAATTAACACATGTGGCATTATATACTTAACAAAAAAGTGTGAAGCAACTGAAAATATGTCATATTCTAGGTTCTTCAAAGTAGCCACCTTTTTTTTTGCTTTAATGACTGCTTTGCACACTCTTGGCATTCTCTTGATGAGCTTCAAGAGGTAGTCACCGGAAATGGTTTTCACTTCACAGGTGTGCCCTGTCAGGTTTAATAAGTGGGATTTCTTGCCTTATAAATGGGGTTCGGACCATCAGTTGTGTTGAGCAGAAGTCTGGTGAATACACAGCTGATAGTCCTACTGAATAGACTGTTAGAATTTGTATTATGGCAAGAAAAAAGCAGCTAAGTAAAGAAAAACGAGTGGCCATCATTACTTTAAGATATGAAGGTCAGTCAGTCCGAAAAATTGGGCAAACTTTGAAAATGTCCCCAAGTGCAGTGGCAAAAACCATCAAGCGCTACAAAGAAACTGGCTCACATGAGGACTGCCCCATGAAAGGAAGACCAAGAGTCACCTCTGCTTCTGAGGATAAGTTTTTCCGAGTCACCAGCCTCAGAAATCGCAGGTTAACAGCAACTCAGATTAGAGACCAGGTCAATGCCACACAGAGTTCTAGCAGCAGACATATCTCTTCAACAGCTGTTAAGAGGACACTTTGAGCAGCAGGCTTCCTTCATTATTATTATTATTATTATTTATTTATATAGCACCATTGATTCCATGGTGCTGTACATGAGAAGGGGTTACATACAAGTTACAAATATCACATACAGTAAACAAACTAACAATGACGGACTGATACAGAGGGGCGAGGACCCTGCCCTTGCGGGCTTACATTCTACAGGATTATGGGGAAGGAGACAGTAGGTTGAGGGTTGCAGGAGCTCCGGTGTTGGTGAGGCGGTAGCTCCGGTGTTGGTGAGGCGGTAGCTCCGGTGTTGGTGAGGCGGTAGCTTCGTTGGTGATGAGGTAGCAGCGGTGTCAGTGCAGGCTGTAGGCTTTCCTGAAGAGATGAGTTTTCAGGTTCCGTCTGAAGGATCCGACTGTGGTTGATAGTCGGACGTGTTGGGGCAGAGAGTTCCAGAGGATGGGGGATATTCGGGAGAAGTCTTGGAGGTGATTGGATGAGGAGCGAATAAGTGTGGAGGAGAGAAGGAGGTCTTGGGAGGACCGGAGGTCACGTGAGGGAAGATATCGAGAGATTAGTTCAGAGATATATGGAGGAGACAGGTTGTGGATGGCTTTGTAGGTCAGTATTAGCAATTTGAACTGGATACGCTGAGGGAATGGGAGCCAGTGAAGAGATTTGCAGAGGGGGGGAAGCGGAGGAGTAGCGAGGAGAGAGATGGATTAGTCGGGCAGCAGAGTTAAGGATGGACTGGAGAGGTGCAAGGATGTTAGCAGGGAGGCCACAGAAAAGGATGTTGCAGTAGTCAAGGCAGGAAATGATGAGGGCGTGCACAAGCATTTTAGTAGATTGGGGGTTGAGGAAAGGACGGATCCTGGAGATATTTTTGAGCTGGAGGCGACAGGAGGTGGAAAGAGCTTGGATGTGTGGTTTGAAGGACAGGGCAGAGTCGAAGGTTACTCCGAGGCAGCGGACTTCGGGTACAGGGGAAAGCATGATGTCATTGACTGCGATAGATAGGTCAAGTAAGGAAGATTTGTGGGATGGAGGAAAGATGATGAGTTCAGATTTGTCCATGGTAAAATAGCTGCTAGGAAACCACTGCTAAGGACAGGCAACAAGCAGAAGAGACTTGTTTGGGCTAAATAACACAAGAAATGGACATTAGACCAGTGGAAATCTGTGCTTTCGTCTAATGAGTCCAAATTTGAGATCTTTAGTTCCAACCACCGTGTCTTTGTGCGACGCAGAAAAGGTGAACGGATGGACTCTACATGCCTGGTTCCCACCATGAAGCATGGAGGAGGAGGTGTGATGGTGTGGGGGTGCTTTGCTGGTGACACTGTTGAGGATTTATTCAAAATTGAAGGCATACTAAACCAGCATGGCTACCACAGCATCTTGCAGCGGCATGCTATTCCATCCGGTTTGCTTTTAGTTGGACCATTATTTACTTGTCAACAGGACAATGACACCAAACACACCTCCAAGCTGTGTAAGGGCTATTTGACCAAGAAGGAGAGTGATGGGGTGCTATGCCAGATGACCTGACCTCCACAGTCACCAGACCTGAACCCAATTGAGATGGTTTGGGTTGAGCTGGACCGCAGAGTGAAGGCAAAAGGGCCAACAAGAGCTAAGCATCTCTGGGAACTCCTTCAAGATTGTTGGAAGACCATTCCCGGTGACTACCTCTTGAAGCTCATCAGGAGAATGCCAAGAGTGTGCAAAGCAGTCATCAAAGCAAAAGGTGGCTACTTTGAAGAACCTAGAATATAAGACATATTTTCAGTTGTTTCACACTTTTTTGTTAAGTATATAATTCCACATGTGTTAATTCATAGTTTTGATGCCTTCAGTGTGAATGTACAATTTTCATAGTTATGAAAATACAGAAGAATCTTTAAATGAGAAGGTGTGTCCAAACTTTTGGTCTGTACTGTACAGTGGGTACGGAAAGTATTCAGACCCCTTTAAATTTTTCACTCTTTGTTTCATTGCAACCATTGGGTGAACTCAAAAAAGTTCATTTTTTTCTCATTAAGGTACAGTCTGCACCCCATCGTAACTGAAAAAACAGAAATGTAGACATTTTTGCAAATTTAATAAAAAAGAAAATGTGAAATATCACATGGTCATAAGTATTCAGGCCCTTTGCTCAGACACTCATATTTAAGTCACATTCTGTCCATTTCCTTGTGATCCTTCTTGAGATGATTCTACTCCTTCATTGGAATCTAGCTGTGTTTAATTAAACTGATAGAACTTGATTTGGAAAGGCACAAACTTTTGTATATAACACCTCACAGCTCACAGTGCATCTCAGACCAAATGAGAATCATGAGGTCAAAGGAAATGACCAAGCATCAAAGAGACAGAATTATGGCAAGGCACACATCTAGCCAAGGTTACAACAGAATTTCTGCAGTACTCAAGGTTCCTGAGAGCACAGTGGCCTCCATAATCCTTAAATGGAAAAGGTTTGGGACCACCAGAAGTCTTCCTAGACCTGGCCATCCAGCTAAACTGCAGCCCTCCACCAGTCGGGCCTTTAAGGCAGAGTGGCCCAACGCAAGCGTCTCCTTAGTGCAAGACACATGAAAGTCCGCATAGAGTTTGCTAAAATACACATGAAGGACTCCCAGCCTATGAGAAATAAGATTCTCTGGTCTGATGAGATGATGATAGACCTTTTTGGTGATAATTCTAAGCGGTATGTGTAGAGAAAACCAGGTACTGCTCATCACCTGCCCAATACAATCCCAACAGTGAAATATGGTGGTGGCAGCATCATGCTATGGGGTGTTTTCAGCTGCAGGGACAGGACGACTGGTTGTCATTGAATGAAACATGAATTCAGCCAAGTACAGAAATATCCTGGATGAAAACCTCTTCCAGAGTGCTCTGGACCTCAGACTTGGCCGAAAGTTCACCTTCCAACAAAGCAATGACCCTAAGCACACAGCTAAAATAACAAAGGAGTGGCTTCAGAACAACTCTGTGGCCATTCTTGACTGGCCCAGCCAGAGCTCTGACCTAAACCCAATTGAGCATCTCTGGAGAGACCTGAAAATGGCTGTCCACCAACTTTTACCATCCAACCTGACGGAACTGGGGAGGATCTGCAAGGAAGAATGGCAGAGGGTCCCCAAATTGAGGTGTGAAAAACTTGTTGAATTATTCTCAAGAAGACTGTACTAGCTCAAAAGGTGCTTCTACTCAATACTGAGCAAAGGGTCTGAATACTTATGACCATGCGATATTTCAGTTTTTCTTTTTTAAAAATTTGCAAACATTACTACATTTCTGTTGTTTTTTTCAGTCAAGATGGGGTGCAGAGTGTACATTAATGAGAAAAAAATGAACTTTTTTGAATTTACCAAATGGTTGCAATGAAACAAAGAATGAAAAATGTTAAGGGGTCTGAATACTTTCTGTACCCACTGTGTACATACTTGTGTGTGTGTAGTACTGTGTACATACTTGTGTGTGTGTGTAGTACTGTGTACTTACTTGTGTGTGTGTGTAGTCACAACAAATGTATGAATAAACCTACAAATGGAGTATATGATGACATCTGGATAGAGATAATACGTTATTGATTAATACATTATTGATACTGTTCTTAGGCTACGTTCACATTAGCGTCATGCGACGCTGCGTCGCCGACGCACGGCAACGCATGCGTCATGCGCCCCTATCTTTTACATTGGGGACGCATGCGTTGCGTTGTCGTGCGTTTTCGGTAAAACGCACGACGCATGCGTCGTTTCACCGCACCTGGGTGGCGTCGGAGACGCGACAATGTTGCATTTTTCGAGCGTCTAAAAAACGCATGCGTCGCACTTGCGTCGCTCGTGCGTCGACATTGCATTAAAATCTCCATTGAAACACATTGACAACGCACTTGCGTCGCATGTGTGCGTCGTGCATGCGTTGTACGACGCATGCGTCGTTACATAAAATTGAACAAAAAGGTGTCTAGACAGTGTCTAGACAGTGCAAACAGTAGATAAACATCCCCCCTATATAAAGAAAATGTTTGGATTGTTTGTCACTTCTACTGCAGCATCTTGAGGCAAGAAATCCATCACCAGAACACTTCTACACATCCCAGAACACTTCTACTTATCCGCTGTCCAGAGATGTAAGTATACAATGATTCTGTGCATTTTCTACATGTGGTTTAAAATTATTTTTGCAAGTTGTGTTTTATATTCTGCACTGTGGTTAAAGATATTGTTGTATTTTTAGTCTGGTTGTGATGTATGGCGTTGTATAGGATGGCGTTTCATTGTGTCTGCGGCCTTGATGATTGTTCTTTTCAGGATAGAATTTTATTTTCAATTTTTTGGTTTGGTGGTGTTTTTTGTATTCAGTTGTGATGTTTAAAAATTGCGTTATATGATGGCGTTTAATAGTCTCCGGCCCTGACGGTTTTATTGTAAAGTATGGTAGTGCATAGAATGATTATGCGCCCTTTTACATGTAATAATTTTTTTATTGCAAGTTGTGTAGTTCTGCACTGTGGTTGTGTAAAGACATTGTTGTATGTTTCTGGCTGTGATGTATGGCGTTGTATGCCCTTCTATTGTCTCCGGCCCTGTCGGTTTTATTGTAAAGTATGGTGTTTTTAAATATTTACATTTTTTTCCTTTCAAAAATCTATTGTGTTTTTGGGGTTTCTTGCTCCGTGGATTACTGTACTTTAAAAAAAAAAAAAACTTTTGGTATTACAACATGGGGTCTGTTGTAGATCTTATCTTTAGGCTTTAGTTTAATCTGGCATTGGGTTGTCTCAGCCATTGTTTCTTTAATTTAATCAATGTGGCAGTGTTGTTTGCTCAGCGTTAGGTTGGAGTGCAATGTTGTTTGTGGTTTAAATGCCTTTTTTTTTTTTTTTTTTTTATATTGCTGGATTGTGCATAGGAGCATAGGAACAATTATTTTGTTCTTTATTTCAGAATTGAATTAATAGTCATGGCCAGCGGCAGTGATTCCAGCACCCCACCGCTGAGGAGTGAGGTGAGTACATGATCTACTATTACTATATTCGCTTTCATTTGTAGATGGGTCACTCAACTTTTTGGTAAACTATTTTGCAGGCTTCTTCAAGTGAGGAGGAGAGCCAGGAGGAAGAGAGGGAGCAGGAGCAGAGACCGGAGCAGGAGCAGAGACCACGGGGCCAAGCTGTGGTTGCAGGACGGAGAGTAAGTTTTTTTTTAAACTTTTTTTTTTTTTTTTTTTTTGGGCGGGTATGGGGGGTGGCGGGATGGGGTGGTGTTGTGTGTGGTAGGTGGCGGTGGAGGAGGTAGGGTCAACATTTATTTATCTTGCAACAATTAATATTTTCCATTTTTTCTAGGTTTCACAACGGGCCCTGGATGAACCCCTCAACATCGACCTCATGGTGGCATCCATAGAGGAACGGGGCCCGTTGTGGGACAGCCGTGACCCCCGGCACGCGGACCAGGGCATATTACGGTGTATGTGGAAAGAGGTGGCACAATTGCTGTGGGATGGCTTCGACAGCGCTTCCCCCACGGTCAAAGCTAGTTTTCGTAAGTATTTCCAAAATGCTGCTGTGACCCATCATGCTAGGATTACACAACCGTCTGTGATGTCTTCTATTGGTATTGCACACGGTTGCGTAATCGTTGTCAATATATTCTCTAAATTTTGTTGTGTTTTTTTATTTATTTATACACAGTTCGAAAACTGCGGACCAGATGGCGCTCCATGAAGGACCGTTTCAAGAGGGGCCTGAAAAAGGAAGGACAGGCCCGTAGTGGTGCAGCGGCTTCAAGGACCTCGGTTTACAAGTATAACCGTATACTGCAATTCTTGAGACCGGTCCTTGAAAGCAGAGAGTAAGTCTAGTACCTATGCACACACCTAGTTTTTACAACATGCATATTCACATACTACATTCCAGCCACTTAGCTTATTGCCCAGCCATTTATTTTGGCAAGTACAAAGTATTTAAACAAAAAAAAAAAGGTGAGTTCACCGAGGCGTGAAAAGTAAAAAATACATACTTTTATCCTCTTCAATCATAAGCAGAGGATGAAAAATCAGCACAATACCATAGACACTATCTACGCGTTTCAGGTGGCAGGGAACATCAGACCTGAAACACGTAGATAGTGTTTTTATTGTATTGTGCAGATGTTTCATCCTCTGCTTCTGATTGAAGTGAATAAAGTATTTTGTTTTTACTTTTCACGCCTCGTTGACCTCGAATTTATATTCATTTCTGGTATTCTCACACTTTACACAGCAGCTCCCTTCTGGGATTACTACAATGGTGAGCGTGACTTACTAGTAATGTCCCTGAAATCGGAAGTATACAGAACACAGAAAGCTAGTAGATTGGCCATGCCCAGCCAATATTTCATAGGGGATTAGTATAGTACCTATCCAGGTGTATCCCCGATTTAGTTATACACAAATAATTAAAATATTATAGACACGCCATACATTCCACTGCAAGGCAGGTTATGTTCCCATGCTTGCTCAGCTCAAAGGACCTGTGATGACGTCTCGGTCACATGACCGTGACGTCATGGCAATTCCAACGTAAGCATAATTGTCTGGCGTTAAATCGCAATCATGGGTGACTATTTGGAATAAAATAAATGTGTTTTTTTTAATATTGATGGTGCATATGCAGTGTCAAGATTAAAAATAGGTTAATATTAATGGCGGTAATGGATACCTGGCGGTAAAGTTAATTAATGACGCCTGTGAAATTTGATATTTAGTATACTAATGCTTTCCTTATGTTTTCACAGAACACACAGCAGCACCCGCGAGCCTGTCCGACCCTCTGGAGCGGTCCTTTGTGAAGCGCCATCTCAAGCCTCGCAGCCATCCCACAGCGAGAGCAGGTCTGCACCACCACAATCTGGCGAACCGGCAGCCGGTCCATCAGATGTTCCCCTGGCCGAGGCCTCTGTCGCTCCTTCCTTCGGGTCTTCCCGACAGCGTCAGCGGGCCTCGGACAGGGCGCCCATGCCCGAATTTTTACATTTGAGTACCGTCTTTCAGAATGGTTTCAAGGCGCTGTGCGATAAAATGTCAAATATCGAGCGGCGTCTTGAAAACATCGAAACGGATCTCGCGAGGCCGGCGAAACATTTTTTTAATGCCCTTCACAACGGGATGGTTGAACATCTTACGCCGGAACTCCAGATTTCGGTCATGCAGGGCTGCAACAATCTTTATGTCACTGCTCTGCAGCAGGCTCGGGTCATGCAGTCAGCGACAAATGCGCCCACAGTACCATCGCTGGCTGCCATGACTCCGACTCCTGCTGCAGAGCACCACCACAGAGGTCCGCGTGACGAGGGCCACCGCCACCGCCACCACAGAACAGAGCCCCAAAGGTCGGAGCAAGACCGGCCTTCAAGGGCACACGGGCACAGACGGGAAGCCGACCCACACACAGAGGGAGAGAGGAGGAAAAAAAAGAAGACCAAGACGACGACGACTAGCACTACGACCTTGGCTATGGCTGCTCCCACAACTACCACCAGAACACAGCCTGGGTCGACCCGGAGCACACCAAGTACCCAGGCTGGGTCTACACGGAGCACACCCAGTACCCAGCCTGGGTCTACAAGGAGCACACCGTCAACACAGCCTGGGTCGACCCGGAGCCGGAGTAGCCAGCCAAGGACACTGGTCGTCGTCCCTCCTCCTCCTCCCTCACCTGCTTTGGAAGTATCCCAACAGTGGATGGATGTCGGCATCCCGTCAAGTATCATTGAATATGCTGCTGCTTCCTCCCCCTCGTCCTCCTCCTCCTCGTCCTCCTCCTCGGTCTCTTCCACACCCACCAGAAGTGAGGGATATCAATCCCCTTTAGTTGTGGATGTAGGTACCCCGTAATGTTATGTCCCTAATTTTTTTTCCTGTCCCAAAATAAAAAATTTATTTGGTTTACAAAAAATTGTTTTTTATTGTCTCAAATAAAGTTTTCACCAAATGACACCTTGCGCCGTATACACAAATATTGTCTTTGTAACACCTGATGTGCAATGTCTGACAATATTTTTTAGTTTTTTTTTTATTAATTGTTTTATAGGCCTGGCGCTCATTGTACTATCAGCTGTTACAAACACAACCAGCATTGCTCAATATGTCAAGTTTAAAATGTACCATCACACAACGATTTCAGTATAGATAAAGTTGGTTTATTTGTGTAACCAACGTTATCTTTTCTGTAATCGTAAAACGATAGAGCCCCTGCTGTGAGATTTTGGGTGTCAACGAATGATTATGATTTTTTTTTGTTACCCACGCTGTCATTGTTGGATCGGCGAGTTAGACACCGATCAAGCGATGTCTTTATTTTAAAATAGGTAATATTGGGTTACTAGCGCAGTGTTTTAAACACTCAAATAAAAATTAAAAAATACCCCACAAATCAAAAAAGGTGTCAACCACGTCCCTCGCCGTCATCTTTCCGCAATTACTTACACTGTGATTCCCGCCCGTAAATCAGAGCACACCGTTAATAATAAACGCTGTACTGTGGTTTAGGGCTGGCACAGTACGGAAAGCTGACGGCGATGGACGTGTCACACACCGTAATAAAATGTTGTTTTGTATTTTTAATAACTACATTTACAATGGTAAACATCGTGAGTGCGGCCATGCGCTTCATAACATTTCCCAGATTACACGGGACTTGCTCTTTTTGGGTTGCTGGAGAGCTGGCTGTGTGACAGCTCTCCATCAACCACACGACCAATAAACAACGATCACGGTCCGGTGGTATCACTGGTAGTTATCGTTGTAGAATAGTTTTATTAATGTACCTTAAAGGGAACCTGTCACCTGAATTTGGTGGGACTGTTTTTGGCTCATATGGGCAGAGTTTTGGGGTGTTCCAGTCCCACAAAATACAGGTGACTGGTTCCCTTTAAAATATTGGTCAGGTGAGGTGGAAGCAATGTTCACAGTGTCGCCACTATTTGACTCTGGACAAATTCTACCATCCTGAGTACAATAGTGTTAACTCTGTAGAGTTTTGCAAACATGATAGTTTCCCTCCTTGTCAAGCCAGGTTCCATATGAAAATAGTCTTCAGTATTAATTATGGTTAACAAGGTGGGAGCCGATGAAGTTTTATACGTCAAAACTATGGTACTCACGGCTGCAAATTTTATTGTTTTGTCACAGTCCATTTGGGTACTGGTGCACTGCTCACATAAATTTTGTGGGACAATCATTACTTTCAATAAAATAGGATTTTTTACAATTACTATGGAAAAACGGATGGGAGATTTGTTTTGTGAAAACGGAAAGGCGGAAAGGCACAATAAACTTTATTAACAAACACAACGCATTCGACAATCGGGTGACATTAATAACCAAACATATGATGGTTACATGGGCTCCTCAGTGTTTACATAACATCATAACAACACGTTGAATTACACCATTTGATCTTGCCAAGAAACACGGCCAACATCGGAAACAAAATATGCAGCAAATTGGTCCCTCATATGAGCAATCTCCAAAGTTGTCCGCAGAGGATGAGCTTGATAATCAGGCAATGGATTTTGTATGGGTTCATCGAGTTCAACGTTGACTCTCTCTTTATCAATAATAAAATTGTGTAGAACCACACACGCCTTCACCACCTCATCCACTGTCTCAATTTTCAAATTTATTGCGGATCCTAAGATACGCCATTTGGACACCAGAATGCCAAAGGCGCACTCCACAGTTCTTCGGGCCCTGGACAGTCTATAATTAAAAATACTTTTTGTGCGGTCCAACCCCCGACTAGAGTACGGTTTAAGTAGGTTGCCACACATTTGAAAAGCCTCATCCCCAACCACAACAAATGGCAGGGCCGGGCCTTCGGTGTTAGGAAGAGGTCGTGGATGGGGGAAATTAAAATTGTTCTCGTATAATCTTCGGCCCATGTCAGACTCCTTAAATGTCCGTGAATCATTTGCACGACCAAACGCTCCAATGTCCACAGCGAGAAACCTGCAGTCCGCACCTGCAATTGCCATCAGCACGGTGGAAAAGTATTTTTTATAATTATAAAAAAGAGATCCACTTCTTGAAGGCTTGGTAATCCTAATGTGCTTGCCATCCACGGCTCCGATACAGTTAGGGAAATCACAAACTTTTTCAAATTTTTGGGCGTTGGCATGCCATAATTCTCTTGTAGGGATGGGTAAAAATTCCTCCCTGAGGTTGTCCCACAATGCGCGGCATGTGTCTGCAATAATACCCGACAGTGTTGAGACTCCAATCCGAAACTGGAAATGCAGTGATCTCAATGTCTCTCCGGTAGCCAGGAAACTGACAAGAAGAAAAATAAATAAATAAATTTAATTAATTTAATTGTTATGAAAGAATTTTTCATTTTTAATTACAATCCCCCACCCCAAAAAACAAAAACACGTTAATTTAAAAAGTGGCAAGAACATATAAATCCTTCACATTCCATTACGTACAGTAGAGTCACCAGCAGACGTTCCTCAGGGGAAATCGATTTACGGAGCTGCGTGTCCTGCCTGGAAATGGCTCCTTCCACCAGACGCAGCAGATATCGGAAGCTGTCTTTTGACATCCTGGTGTACTCAAAATATTTGTCCTGGTTCTCATTTAATTCGCCAAAAAGACAATGGTACACTCCACGACTCTCTCGGACTTCCACTATAGGGTGTAGCCAAAAACGCCGACGACTCCTTCTCCGTTGTTTGTCTCTTTTCCTCTGTTCTTGACAGGCAAAAGCATAAGCTATAGCAAGGGCTAATTCCAGCTGAAAAGTGAGGTAGATACTCTCCATGGAACGATCCATCTTGATGCTCTATGGTTGGAAATAATGTATGCCGGGGTATATATACCACTATTACATTAATACCCACCCCCATCTACCCATTGGTGGCATTATCGATTGTCTAGACACTAGACCCACCCTCTTCTATTCATTGGTGGTGTTTAGAGTTGAGCGACCTTGACCTTTTTAGAGTCGAGCCGGGTTTTGCGAAACCCGACTATGTCCAAAGTCGGGTCGAGTGAAATCGGCCGATTATGACGTAAAGTCGGGATCGACCGAAACACGAAACCCAATGCAAGTCAATGGGGCAGCATAGTCGGCAGTGAGTGGGGGCCAGGAAAACACCTAGAGTGGCCATTTTAATGTCAAAACCATCCATTCTTCTTAATGAAGCTTGTCAAGCGTAATTTACCTTATAATAATTGGAAGGCATTTGAAATTGGGGGTCATTTGGCTAAAGTTGTGGGGGGTAGGGCTGGTTCAAGTAATTAGTGGGCCCAGGAAATCTGGACCACGTCACGGCAGTGGAGCAGGGAGAGGTAAGTATTTCAACTTTGCAAGTGCTGTGAACCTGAGCAAGCAGGGGGGGCCCACTCGTTGGCATTGGCACTGGCACAGGGCCCCTCAAAGTACAGCGGTGTGTTTGCACGGCGGGGGCGCCTCCCACCGGCAGCAACACTTTTGCGTACTATGAGAGGCCCTGTGCCAGTGACGTCGCCAACTAGTATTCCTCCCCCCACCTGATGAAGGAACCTGCACTTTCATCTGCACCTTCCTCTTTGTCCCCGTGTAAGGTGGTATGGTATGCGGGAAGAGCAACCTGACTTTCAGCAGGGTCACAATGTTGTTGTGTAGCGTGCACGGGGAATGTTGCGTTATGGGTCAATGTACCAGCAGACTCATCTATCACTGGCTGGGCAATGGGCACGATGAAGTGGAAACACAGATATAGGCCCAAAGAAGAAAGTGGGCTAAATGCAGTTCAAAATTGGTAACACAGGAATAACCAGGGGGCATTGCAGTGGAGGACAACTGGAATGAGAGGCTGACACAGAGAGTAGGGCCAAATCAGTAAGTAGTCGAAATGCAGTTCAAAATTGGCAACCGTAGTAAACAGGCGGCACAGCTTTGTTCAGTGGAGGAGAACAGCAAGGAGTGGCAGACACCGATAGTAGGCCCCAAACCAACTAGTACGCCAAATGCAGTTGTTCCATTTAACCACAATTTAATGAGAGCCTGAAGATAGAAGCTCAGGAAAGGCAACCTGGGGAACACCTTGGAGTGTAACACACCATCTCTCTCCACCCCATACCCATTTTGTATGGCCTAATGCAGTGTACTTTTCTACAACTACTAAACGAGAGTCGGAAGACCGAAGCAATGGCAAGGAAACCTGGGGAACACCTTAGAGTGTAACACACCCTCTCTCTACACCCCATACCCAATTTGAAGGTCTAATGCAGTGTAGTTTCCAAGAACTACTAAACGAGAGCCGGAAGATCGAAGCTCAGGAAAGGCAACCTGGGGAACACCTTGGAGTGTAACACACCCTCTCGCTACACCCCATACCCAATTTGAAGGCCTAATGCAGCGTAGTTTCCAACAACTACTAAACGAGAGCCGGAAGATCGAAGCTCAGGAAAGGCAACCTGGGGAACACCTTGGAGTGTAACAAACCCTCTCTCTACACCCCATACCCAATTTGTAGGCCTAATGCAGCGTAGTTTCCGACAACTACTAAACGAGAGCATGAAGATCGAAGCTCAGGAAAGGCAACCTGGGGAACACCTTGGAGTGTAACACACCCTCTCTCTACACCCCATACCCAATTTGTAGGCCTAATGCAGCGTAGTTTCCGACAACTACTAAACGAGAGCCGGAATATCGAAGCTCAGGAAAGGCAACCTGGGGAACACCTTGGAGTGTAACACACCCTCTCTCTACGCCCCATACCCAATTTGTAGGCCTAATGCAGCGTAGTTTCCGACAACTACTAAACGAGAGCCGGAATATCGAAGCTCAGGAAAGGCAACCTGGGGAACACCTTGGAGTGTAACACACCCTCTCTCTACACCCCATACCCAATTTGAAGGCCTAATGCAGTGTAGTTTCCAAGAACTACTAAACGAGAGCCGGAAGATCGAAGCTCAGGAAAGGCAACCTGGGGAACACCTTGGAGTGTAACACACCCTCTCGCTACACCCCATACCCAATTTGAAGGCCTAATGCAGCGTAGTTTCCAACAACTACTAAACGAGAGCCGGAAGATCGAAGCTCAGGAAAGGCAACCTGGGGAACACCTTGGAGTGTAACAAACCCTCTCTCTACACCCCATACCCAATTTGTAGGCCTAATGCAGCGTAGTTTCCGACAACTACTAAACGAGAGCATGAAGATCGAAGCTCAGGAAAGGCAACCTGGGGAACACCTTGGAGTGTAACACACCCTCTCTCTACACCCCATACCCAATTTGTAGGCCTAATGCAGCGTAGTTTCCGACAACTACTAAACGAGAGCCGGAATATCGAAGCTCAGGAAAGGCAACCTGGGGAACACCTTGGAGTGTAACACACCCTCTCTCTACGCCCCATACCCAATTTGTAGGCCTAATGCAGCGTAGTTTCCGACAACTACTAAACGAGAGCCGGAATATCGAAGCTCAGGAAAGGCAACCTGGGGAACACCTTGGAGTGTAACACACCCTCTCTCTACACCCCATACCCAATTTGAAGGCCTAATGCAGTGTAGTTTCCAAGAACTACTAAACGAGAGCCGGAAGATCGAAGCTCAGGAAAGGCAACCTGGGGAACACCTTGGAGTGTAACACACCCTCTCGCTACACCCCATACCCAATTTGAAGGCCTAATGCAGCGTAGTTTCCAACAACTACTAAACGAGAGCCGGAAGATCGAAGCTCAGGAAAGGCAACCTGGGGAACACCTTGGAGTGTAACAAACCCTCTCTCTACACCCCATACCCAATTTGTAGGCCTAATGCAGCGTAGTTTCCGACAACTACTAAACGAGAGCATGAAGATCGAAGCTCAGGAAAGGCAACCTGGGGAACACCTTGGAGTGTAACACACCCTCTCTCTACACCCCATACCCAATTTGTAGGCCTAATGCAGCGTAGTTTCCGACAACTACTAAACGAGAGCCGGAATATCGAAGCTCAGGAAAGGCAACCTGGGGAACACCTTGGAGTGTAACACACCCTCTCTCTACGCCCCATACCCAATTTGTAGGCCTAATGCAGCGTAGTTTCCGACAACTACTAAACGAGAGCCGGAATATCGAAGCTCAGGAAAGGCAACCTGGGGAACACCTTGGAGTGTAACACACCCTCTCTCTACACCCCATACCCAATTTGAAGGCCTAATGCAGTGTAGTTTCCAAGAACTACTAAACGAGAGCCGGAAGATCGAAGCTCAGGAAAGGCAACCTGGGGAACATCTTGGAGTGTAACACACCCTCTCGCTACACCCCATACCCAATTTGAAGGCCTAATGCAGCGTAGTTTCCAACAACTACTAAACGAGAGCCGGAAGATCGAAGCTCAGGAAAGGCAACCTGGGGAACACCTTGGAGTGTAACAAACCCTCTCTCTACACCCCATACCCAATTTGTAGGCCTAATGCAGCGTAGTTTCCGACAACTACTAAACGAGAGCATGAAGATCGAAGCTCAGGAAAGGCAACCTGGGGAACACCTTGGAGTGTAACACACCCTCTCTCTACACCCCATACCCAATTTGTAGGCCTAATGCAGCGTAGTTTCCGACAACTACTAAACGAGAGCCGGAATATCGAAGCTCAGGAAAGGCAACCTGGGGAACACCTTGGAGTGTAACACACCCTCTCTCTACGCCCCATACCCAATTTGTAGGCCTAATGCAGCGTAGTTTCCGACAACTACTAAACGAGAGCCGGAATATCGAAGCTCAGGAAAGGCAACCTGGGGAACACCTTGGAGTGTAACACACACTCTCTCTCTACACCCCATACCCAATTTGAAGGCCTAATGCAGTGTAGTTTCCAAGAACTACTAAACGAGAGCCGGAAGATCGAAGCTCAGGAAAGGCAACCTGGGGAACACCTTGGAGTGTAACACACCCTCTCGCTACACCCCATACCCAATTTGAAGGCCTAATGCAGCGTAGTTTCCAACAACTACTAAACGAGAGCCGGAAGATCGAAGCTCAGGAAAGGCAACCTGGGGAACACCTTGGAGTGTAACAAACCCTCTCTCTACACCCCATACCCAATTTGTAGGCCTAATGCAGCGTAGTTTCCGACAACTACTAAACGAGAGCATGAAGATCGAAGCTCAGGAAAGGCAACCTGGGGAACACCTTGGAGTGTAACACACCCTCTCTCTACACCCCATACCCAATTTGTAGGCCTAATGCAGCGTAGTTTCCGACAACTACTAAACGAGAGCCGGAATATCGAAGCTCAGGAAAGGCAACCTGGGGAACACCTTGGAGTGTAACACACCCTCTCTCTACACCCCATACCCAATTTGAAGGCCTAATGCAGTGTAGTTTCCAAGAACTACTAAACGAGAGCCGGAAGATCGAAGCTCAGGAAAGGCAACCTGGGGAACACCTTGGAGTGTAACACACCCTCTCGCTACACCCCATACCCAATTTGAAGGCCTAATGCAGCGTAGTTTCCAACAACTACTAAACGAGAGCCGGAAGATCGAAGCTCAGGAAAGGCAACCTGGGGAACACCTTGGAGTGGAACACACCATCTCTCTACACCCCATACCCAATTTGAAGGCCTAATGCAGAGTAGTTTCCAAGAACTACTAAACGAGAGCCGGAAGATCGAAGCTCAGGAAAGGCAACCTGGGGAACACCTTGGAGTGTAACACAACGTCTCTCTACACGACGGAAGGGCTGATTCTTAGGAAGGAAGGCTGTTGGAAATAAGCATTGCGCGTCCGAGGGTGATTATATTCTTATTAGGTATATACTCACCCTCGGACGCGCCCTGCTTCTTTATTTGGAATGAATGTTTATTTGCAATGTGGTGTTGACTTTCTCTATTATTTTGGTAATTAATGATTTTATTATTTTCATTATTTTGCATCTTCTCGGCAATAATATAAAGAAGACGCGACAGGACAACACTCGGTGGATGCCATATGTGTGTTTTCAATTTAAAAAAACTTTCAGTTAACTACTTGCAGGAGAAAGTAATTGTAGCTGGTGGCCATTTTTAGTACTGTACCAGATTTTAGTTGTGTGTTTGTTTTTAATGTTAAAATGTCTGCATTTGATATCTCACCAGTATTTTCTTTTTTATAAGCAAAATACTTATTTTTATATTTTCTGATGTTGGTTCCAGGGGTACACGGCCAGCAGTGCCCTGGTCAGTGTAGTAGTAGTTGAAAGAATGGACCGCAGACAGGCATCGAAGGCCTAAAATAATAACACATGGCTGTAGGCAATTTTAAATTGGTTCCAGGGGTACACGGACAGCAGTGGTGTGGTCAGTGGAGGCCTAGTGGAAGGAGTGACCGCAGACAGGCATCGAAGGCCTAAAATAATAACACATGGCTGTAGGCAATTTTAAATTGGTTCCAGGGGTACACGGGCAGCAGTGACCTGGTCAGTGTAGTAGTAGTTGAAAGAATGGACCGCAGACAGGCATCGAAGGCCTAAAATAATAACACATGGCTGTAGGCAATTTTAAATTGGTTCCAGGGGTACACGGACAGCAGTGGTGTGGTCAGTGGAGGCCTAGTGGAAGGAGTGACCGCAGACAGGCATCGAAGGCCTAAAATAATAACACATGGCTGTAGGCAATTTTAAATTGGTTCCAGGGGTACACGGACAGCAGTGGTGTGGTCAGTGGAGGCCTAGTGGAAGGAGTGACCGCAGACAGGCATCGAAGGCCTAAAATAATAACACATGGCTGTAGGCAATTTTAAATTGGTTCCAGGGGTACACGGGCAGCAGTGACCTGGTCAGTGTAGTAGTAGTTGAAAGAATGGACCGCAGACAGGCATCGAAGGCCTAAAATAAAAAAATTGGGCTGGCTGTAGGCAATTTTAAATTGGTTCCAGGGGTACACGGGCAGCAGTGACCTGGTCAGTGTAGTAGTAGTTGAAAGAATGGACCGCAGACAGGCTTAGAAGGCCTAACATAACAAACTTGGGCTGGCTGTAGGCACTTTTAAATTGGTTCCAGGGGTACACGGGCAGCAGTGGTCTGGTCAGTGGAAGTCTAGTGGAAGGAGTGACCGCAGACAGGCTTCCAAGGCCTAACATAACAAACTTGGGCTGGCTGTAGGCACTTTTAAATTGGTTCCAGGGGTACACGGGCAGCAGTGGTCTGGTCAGTGGAAGTCTAGTGGAAGGAGTGACCGCAGACAGGCTTCCAAGGCCTAACATAACAAACTTGGGCTGGCTGTAGGCACTTTTAAATTGGTTCCAGGGGTACACGGGCAGCAGTGGTCTGGTCAGTGGAAGTCTAGTGGAAGGAGTGACTGCAGACAGGCTTCCAAGGCCTAACATAACAAACTTGGGCTGGCTGTAGGCACTTTTAAATTGGTTCCAGGGGTACACGGGCAGCAGTGGTCTGGTCAGTGGAAGTCTAGTGGAAGGAGTGACCGCAGACAGGCTTCGAAGGCCTAACATAACAAAATTGGGCTGGCTGTAGGCACTTTAAATTGGTTCCAGGGGTACATGGGCAGCAGTGTATGGTCAGTGGAAGTCTAGTGGAAGGAGTGACGGCAGACAGTCTTCGAAGGCCTAACATAACAAAATTGGGCTGACTGTAGGCACTTTTAAATTGGTTCCAGGGTAACACGGCCAGCAGTGGCCTGGTCAGTGTAGTAGTTGTAGAAAGAAGGGACCGCAGACAGGCTTCGAAGGCCTAACATAACAAAAATGTCAAAACAATGGTATTGTCAGTGCCAGGCATTGAAGGATGTCAGCGGCTAGACTACACATTGGTGAAGCTGTGAGAGATAATTTTGCTAGTGGTAGAGCACTGTTTGAGCTGGGGGGGGGAACTGTCTTGTGGCCGGCGGTACAGGCACAGGGCCCCTCATATTACAACGGTGTGTCTGACGTTGGGTGCGCACCACCACCGCCAGAGACACTTTATTGTACTATGAGGGACCCAGTGGCAGTGCCGTCGACCAAAAGCGGCCACACCCACCTCTTCAGACAAACAGCACTCTCAAGGGTCCAAGCGCAAAGTGGCGATAGCACGGCCCCGTGTGGGGAGTTTGGCCATTTCGTGAGGTGGAAACATGTCGTATGCTGGACAATCAGGTGAAGAAAATTACGAGATTGGAAAAGTCATTCAGAATAGTCCACAGGCAAGACCTTTTCATAGGAAAGCTAGGTGTCAGCCGGGCAGGGTGGGGCAAAAGATTTTGAAATCCAGTTGTGGTTCATTTTAATGAAGGTTAGATCATCTACATTTTGGGTAGCCAGACGAGTCCTTTTTTCTGTTAGTATTGAACCTGCAGCACTGAATACTCTTTCTGATAGGACACTAGCTGCCGGGCAAGCAAGCTCCTGCAATGCATATTCTGCCAATTCTGGCCAGGTGTCTAATTTGGATGCCCAGTAATCAAATGGGAATGACGGTTGAGGGAGAACGTCGATAAGGGATGAAAAATAGTTTGTAACCATACTGGACAAATGTTGTCTCCTGTCACTTTGAATTGATGCTGCAGTACCTGTCCTGTCTGCGGTCATAGAAAAATCACTCCACAACCTGGTCAGAAAACCCCTCTGTCCAACGCCACTTCTGATTTCTGCCCCTCTAACACCTCTGGTCTGCTGGCCCCTGGAGCTCGTGTGAGAACGATCACGGGCGCTGTGTGCAGGGAATGCCAGAAGCAAACGGTCAACAAGAGTTGATTGTTTTGTTGCTAATATTAGTTCCAAGTTCTCATGTGGCATAATATTTTGCAATTTGCCTTTATAGCGAGGATCAAGGAGGCAGGCCAACCAGTAATCGTCATCGTTCATCATTTTTGTAATGCGTGTGTCCCTTTTGAGGATACGCAAGGCATAATCCGCCATGTGGGCCAAAGTTCCCGTTGTCAAATCTGCGGTTGTGCTTGGTTGAGGGGCAGTTGCAGGCAAATCTACGTCACTTGTGTCCCTCAAAAAACCAGAACCCGGCCTTGCCACGCCACCAATTTCCCGTGCCCCCGGGAAAGCTTCCTCATTAAAAATATACTCATCCCCATCATCCTCCTCATCCTCCACCTCCTCTTCGCCCGGTACCTCGTCATGTACACTGCCCTGACCAGACAATCGCTGACTGTCATCAAGGCTTTCCTCTTCCTCTGGTGCAGACGCCTGATCCTTTATGTGCGTCAAACTTTGCATCAGCAGACGCATTAGGGGGATGCTCATGCTTATTATGGCGTTGTCTGCACTAACCAGCCGTGTGCATTCCTCAAAACACTGAAGGACTTGACACATGTCTTGAATCTTCGACCACTGCACACCTGACAACTCCATGTCTGCCATCCTACTGCCTGCCCGTGTATGTGTATCCTCCCACAAAAACATAACAGCCCGCCTCTGTTCGCACAGTCTCTGAAGCATGTGCAGTGTTGAGTTCCACCTTGTTGCAACGTCTATGATTAGGCGATGCTGGGGAAGGTTCAAAGAACGCTGATAGGTCTGCATACGGCTGGAGTGTACAGGCGAACGGCGGATATGTGCGCAAAGTCCACGCACTTTGAGGAGCAGGTCGGATAACCCCGGATAACTTTTCAGGAAGCACTGCACCACCAGGTTTAAGGTGTGAGCCAGGCAAGGAATGTGTTTC
This sequence comes from Ranitomeya imitator, assembly GCF_032444005.1. Lineage (NCBI taxonomy): Eukaryota > Metazoa > Chordata > Amphibia > Anura > Dendrobatidae > Ranitomeya > Ranitomeya imitator. The sequence continues at coordinate 170,380,474 of NC_091285.1, read as the reverse complement.
AGTTGGGAAAGGGAGATGGCAGCCATGAAATTCCTTCCGTTATCACTCACTACCTTGCCTGCCTCAAGATCTACAGTGCCCAGCCACGACTGCGTTTCTTGCTGCAAGAACTCGGACAGAACTTCCGCGGTGTGTCTATTGTCGCCCAAACACTTCATAGCCAATACAGCCTGCTGACGTATGCCAGTAGCTGCCCCATAATGGGAGACCTGGTGTGCAACAGTGGCAGGTGCGGATGGAGTGTTTGTGCGACTGCGGTCTGTGGACGAGCTCTTGCTTCTGCAGGAGGACGAGGAGGAGGAGGAGGAGGGGGTGCGAACGGCTACAGACAACTGTTTACTAGACCGTGGGCTAGGCAGAACTGTCCCAAACTTGCTGTCCCCTGTGGACCCTGAATCCACCACATTTACCCAGTGTGCCGTGATGGACACGTAACGTCCCTGGCCATGCCTACTGGTCCATGCATCTGTTGTCAGGTGCACCTTTGTGCTCACAGATTGCCTGAGTGCATGGACGATGCGCTCTTTAACATGCTGGTGGAGGGCTGGGATGGCTTTTCTGGAAAAAAAGTGTCGACTGGGTAGCTCGTAGCGTGGTACAGCGTAGTCCATCAGGTCTTTGAAAGCTTCGCTTTCAACTAACCGGTAGGGCATCATCTCTAACGAGATTAGTCTAGCTATGTGGGCGTTCAAACCCTGTGTACGCGGATGCGAGGCTAAGTATTTCCTTTTTCTAACCATAGTCTCATGTAGGGTGAGCTGGACTGGAGAGCTGGAGATCGTGGAACTAGCGGGGGTGCCGGTGGACATGGCAGACTGAGAGACGGTGGGAGATGGTATTGTTGCCGCCGGTGCCCTAGATGCAGTGTTTCCTACTACGAAACTGGTGATTCCCTGACCCTGACTGCTTTGGCCTGGCAAAGATACCTGCACAGATACAGCAGGTGGTGCGCTAAATGGTGGTCCTACACTGCCGGAAGGGATGTTGCGTTGATGACTAGCTTCATTGGCCGAGGGTGCAACAACCTTAAGGGACGTTTGGTAGTTAGTCCAAGCTTTCAAATGCATGGTGGTTAAATGTCTATGCATGCAACTAGTATTGAGACTTTTCAGATTCTGACCTCTGCTTAAGGAAGTAGAACATTTTTGACAGATGACTTTGCGCTGATCAATTGGATGTTGTTTAAAAAAATGCCAGACTGCACTCTTTCTAGCATCGGATACCTTTTCAGGCATTGCAGACTGAGCTTTAACCGGATGGCCACGCTGTCCTCCACCAGGTTTTGGCTTTGCCACGCGTTTTGGGCAAGATACGGGCCCGGCAGATGGAACCTGTGGCGATGTTGATGCCTGCTGCGGCCCCTCCTCCTCCTCTGCTTCAGAACTGCTGCCGCCTGCACCCTGTTCCCCCAATGGCTGCCAATCGGGGTCAAGAACTGGGTCATCTAATAACTCTTCTTGTACCTCCTGCGCAACTTCGTCTGTGTCACCGTGTCGTTCGGTGGTATAGCGTTCGTGATGGGGCAACATAGTCTCATCAGGGTCTGATTCTTGATCAGCACCCTGCGAGGGCAATGTTGTGGTCTGAGTCAAAGGACCAGCATAGTAGTCTGGCTGTGGCTGTGCGTCAGTGCACTCCATGTCAGATTCAATTTGTAATGGGCATGGACTGTTAACTGCTTCACTTTCTAAGCCAGGGACGGTATGTGTAAAGAGCTCCATGGAGTAACCCGTTGTGTCGCCTGCTGCATTCTTCTCTGTTGTTGTTTTTGCTGAAGAGGACAAGGAAGTGACTTGTCCCTGACCGTGAACATCCACTAACGACGCGCTGCTTTTACTTTTACCAGTTTCACGAGATGAGGCAAAAGAGCTAGAGGCTGAGTCAGCAAGATAAGCCAAAACTTGCTCTTGCTGCTCCGGCTTTAAAAGCGGTTTTCCTAATCCCAGAAAAGGGAGCGTTCGAGGCCTTGTGTAGCCGGACGACGAACCTGGCTCCACAGCTCCAGACTTAGGTGCAATATTTTTTCCCCCACGACCACCTGATGCTCCACCACTACCACTACCCTCATTACCAGCTGACAATGAACGCCCCCGGCCACGACCTCTTCCACTAGACTTCCTCATTGTTTTAAAAACGTAACCAAACTAACGTTATTTGTTGCAGTCACACAACTTACACGGTGAGCTATAACTTCAGTATGATTTAGCTACCCCTTTACAGGTTGGTGAGACCACAGCGAAAATCAGGCCCAATGTTACACACTCTTTTTTTGGTGGCTGCAAATTAGAGAGATGCCCCACACGCAGGACTGTCACTGAAGCACAAATGTTAATATTAATGTCACACTATTATTTTTTTTTTATTTTTATTTTTTTCAGGAACACTTTAGAAACCCCCCAAAAAAAAAAAATAGATTTTTGCAGGGAGAATTTAGAAAACAAATGTAACAAACTATATGCTTTCTATGGGCCACTGAGTGAGAGATGACGCACACAGGAATCAGGAGTGGCACACAAGCCCAGAGGCCAATATTTTTCTACCAATGATTGATGGAGTTATTTTCTCTGGTAGATTTTGGAACCCAAATCAAGGAAAAAAAATGTAGGCTTTCTATGGACCACAATTGGAGAGAGAGAGAGAGAGAGATGGCACACCCAGGAGTCAAGACTGGCACACAAGCAGAAAGGCCAATATTAATCTCCCACTGTTTTTTTTTTTTTTTTTTTTTTTTTTTTTTCAGGGAGACTTTAGAAAAAAAAATAATAAAAAAAATATGATTTTATCAGGAAGAATTTAGAAACCAAATAAAATAAAATGATTTTTTCAGGGAGAATTTATAAAACAAATAAAAACAAAAATAGGCGTTCTATGGCCCACTGACTGAGAGATGACGCACACAGGAGTCAGGAGTGGCACACAAACCCAGAGGCCAATATTTTTCTACCAATGATTGATGTAGTTATTTTCTCTGGTAGATTTTAGAACCCAAATCAAGGAAAAAAAATGTAGGCTTTCTATGGACCACAATTGGAGAGAGAGAGAGAGAGAGAGAGAGAGAGAGAGAGAGAGAGATGGCACACCCAGGAGTCAAGACTGGCACACAAGCAGAAAGGCCAATATTAATCTCCCACTGTTTTTTTTGGTTGTTTTTTTTTTTTTTTTTTCAGGGAGACTTTAGAAAAAAAAATAATAAAAAAAATATGATTTTATCAGGAAGAATTTAGAAACCAAATAAAATAAAATGATTTTTTCAGGGAGAATTTATAAAACAAATAAAACCAAAAATAGGCGTTCTATGGCCCACTGACTGAGAGATGACGCACCCAGGAGTCAAGACTGGCACACAAGCAGAAAGGCCAATATTAATCTCCCACTGTTTTTTTTGGTTGTTTTTTTTTTTTTTTTTTCAGGGAGACTTTAGAAAAAAAAATAATAAAAAAAATATGATTTTATCAGGAAGAATTTAGAAACCAAATAAAATAAAATGATTTTTTCAGGGAGAATTTATAAAACAAATAAAACCAAAAATAGGCGTTCTATGGCCCACTGACTGAGAGATGACGCACCCAGGAGTCAAGACTGGCACACAAGCAGAAAGGCCAATATTAATCTCCCACTGTTTTTTTTTTTTTTTTTCAGGGAGACTTTAGAAAAAAAAATAATAAAAAAAATATGATTTTATCAGGAAGAATTTAGAAACCAAATAAAATAAAATGATTTTTTCAGGGAGAATTTAGAAAACAAATAAAACCAAAAATAGGCGTTCTATGGCCCACTGACTGAGAGATGACGCACACAGGAGTCAGGAGTGGCACACAAACCCAGAGGCCAATATTTTTCTACCAATGATTGATGTAGTTATTTTCTCTGGTAGATTTTAGAACCCAAATCAAGGAAAAAAAATATAGGCTTTCTATGGACCACAATTGGAGAGAGAGAGAGAGAGAGAGAGAGAGAGAGAGAGAGATGGCACACCCAGGAGTCAAGACTGGCACACAAGCAGAAAGGCCAATATTAATCTCCCACTGTTTTTTTGGTTGTTTTTTTTTTTTTTTTTTCAGGGAGACTTTAGAAATAAAAATAATAAAAAAAATATGATTTTATCAGGAAGAATTTAGAAACCAAATAAAATAAAATGATTTTTTCAGGGAGAATTTAGAAAACAAATAAAACCAAAAATAGGCGTTCTATGGCCCACTGACTGAGAGAGAGAGAGAGATGGAACGCTTAGTACTGGCACACAAGCCCAAAGGGCAATATTAATCTCCCTTTTTTTTTCCAGGGAGAATTTCTAAAACCCAAAAAAAAAATAAAATAGGCTTTCTATGGCCCACTATTTGTGAGAGAGATGGGACGCTCAGGACTGGCACAGATGGCACGCTCAGGACTGGCACAGAAGCCCAGAGGCCAATATTAATCTCCCTTTTTTTCTGGGAGAATTTATAAAACCAAAAAAATATTTAAATAGGCTTTCTATGGCCCACTATTTGTGAGAGAGATGGCACGCTCAGGACTGGCACAGATGGCACGCTCACAACTGGCACACAAGCCCAGAGGCCAATATTAATCTCCCTTTTTTCAGGGAAAATTGATAAAACAAAAAAAAAAATTAAATAGGCTTTCTATGGCCCACTATTTGTGAGAGAGATGGCACGCTCAGGGCTGGCTGGCACAGATGGCACGCTCAGGACTGGCACACAAGCCCAGAGGCCAATATTAATCTCCCTTTTTTTCTGGGAGAATTTATAAAACCAAAAAAATATTTAAATAGGCTTTCTATGGCCCACTATTTGTGAGAGAGATGGCACGCTCAGGACTGGCACAGATGGCACGCTCACAACTGGCACACAAGCCCAGAGGCCAATATTAATCTCCCTTTTTTCAGGGAAAATTTATAAAACAAAAAAAAAAATTAAATAGGCTTTCTATGGCCCACTATTTGTGAGAGAGATGGCACGCTCAGGGCTGGCACAGATGGCACGCTCAGGACTGGCACACAAGCCCAGAGGCCAATATTAATCTCCCTTTTTTTCAGGGAGAATTTATAAAACCAAAAAAAAAAATAAATAGGCTTTCTATGGCCCACTATTTGTGAGAGAGATGGCACACTCAGGACTGGCACACAAGCCCAAAGGCCAATATTAATCTCCCACTGTATTTTTATCAGGGAGAATTTATACACCCCACAAAAAAAAATACAGAAAAATGAAAAGGCTTTCTATGGCCCACTATGTGAGAGAGATGGCACACACAGGGATGGCACTCTAGCAGAAATGCCAAATTGCCAATCTTAATCTCCCACCAAAAAAAAAAAAAAAAAAAAAACAGGGAATGTCCTACAATTACTATCTCCCTGCCTGCAGTAATCTCAGCCAGGTATGGCAAGCAGCTACTATCTCCCTGCCTGCAGTAATCTCAGCCAGGTATGGCAGGCAGCAATAAGGAGTGGACTGATGCACAAATGAAATAAAAAGTGTGGACAAACAAAAAAGATAGCTGTGCAGAAAGGAAGGAACAAGAGGATTTGTGCTTTGAAAAAAGCAGTTGGTTTGCACAGCGGCGTACACACAGCAATGCAGCTATCAGGGAGCCTTCTAGGGCAGCCCAATGAGCTACAGCGCTGAGGGGAAAAAAAAAAAAAAAAAAACTTCCACTGTCCCTGCACACCGAGGGTGGTGTTGGACAGTGCAAATCGCTGCAGCACAAGCGGTTTTGTGGTTAATGGACCCTGCCTAACGCTATCCCTGCTTCTGACAAAGCGGCAGCAACCTCTCCCTAAGCTCAGATCAGCAGCAGTAAGATGGCGGTCGGCGGGAACGCCTCTTTATAGCCCCTGTGACGTCGCAGACAGCAAGCCAATCACTGCAATGCCCTTCTCTAAGATGGTGGGGACCAGGACCTATGTCATCACGCTGCCCACACTCTGCGTTTACCTTCATTGGCTGAGAAATGGCGCTTTTCGCGTCATTGAAACGCGACTTTGGCGCGAAAGTCGCGTACCGCATGGCCGACCCCGCACAGGGGTCGGATCGGGTTTCATGAAACCCCGACTTAGCCAAAAGTCGGCGACTTTTGAAAATGTTCGACCCGTTTCGCTCAACCCTAGTGGTGTTATCTAGTGTCTAGACACTAAATTGTGTGTAAAGATCTAATCAGTGTTTGACAACGCATGCGTCGTAAAACGCTGCGTTTTTGTAAAAACGCACCAAAAACGCACCAAAAACGCTGCGTTTTACGACGCATGCGTCCGACGCTTGCGTCACAAAAGTTGCGTTTTTGCGTGCGTTTCCGATGCGTCGTGCGTTGCGTCGGCGACGCAGCGTCGCATGACGCTAATGTGAACGTAGCCTTAGTAACACATGGGAATGATCACGTGGGCCTTTCTTTTTACAGTAATGGCTATCAATGTATATATAACCACATTCTCCATCCATATATAATCTTTACTAAAGTAAGATAATTTTTACATACCAATGTTCTTGTTCGCAAATATTTTCAAAGTCAAAATATAAAATAATCACCAAAGTATTTTTAATAATAAAGAATTGGATCAAGTACAGGAATAGAAAAATCCGCAAACTGTGTCCGGTCAATTGTTTTACGCCTGATCTGGACATAACCAATGCAAAAAATTCTGCATGCAAAATTGAACTGATATGCTAAATGACTAGAAACCACAATGCCGGAGGGCATAAATGGAAACAAGGCCTAACATAGCTCGTCTGTGGACACCACTGCTAGATTATGCTACTTTCCTCAGTTATTTTACATGGTACATTCATATGTATATGCCTGTGGCGTTAGCGGGTGATAATAAAGCAGCATGATCCTCTATTATCTCGGAAGTCAGACAATCATTACAGAATGTTACCATTATCCTCCATGGAGAACCATTGTTAGTAATGTGCAGTATTTCATGGCTGGTATCAGAGAAGGCCTCGCTGACATGTTTGCTCGATACACTTTCTGATGAAAACTCTGATTAGGATTACAGAGGCCATAGTCATCTCAGATTTCCATGGCAACCACCGAAAAATCTCATAGTTCGTTCTAATATGCTAATTAACGAAAACACCATACATCAAACAATCGGTCTCCTATATTTGCACTGTAAAGCACCTCTGTTCCTGGCGCATACATTACACACAGCTGAACAATGGGTGTAAGGCTCTTTTTACACAGGATGATGTCTCGCATTTATTGAATGAAATCTTTAGATGCAGAATTTACTGTTAATAATGCATCCTGGTGCCACTGGCAATATTTACTTCCCAGCTTTATACTATATGCATCAGAAACCTATACAAAATGTTCAGCCCAGTATCGACAGGACAGATGATCTATTAATTAGGCACCCATGAACGGAAAGGACCAGAAATCATCACTGTACGGTATACAGGCTGCCTCTTTCTGAATGAGATGGCTGAATATAATCATGCAGCAAAGCTCTGTGTAGTTCTGGAAATAGCAGGGCTTACTTTAATGGGATTTCTGGCTCTGGGCCCCAGCTGCTCTGCACAAACCTGCTTTCTGGGAGTGTGTATGTATGTGTTCCCTCTCCAGCAATGACTATTTCCTAACATGGGGAAAACTGGAAAGCACATTTGTTCCGAGGCAGATACAACCCTTGTATTTTACATAAGAAAGCGGAGGGGGTGGTTGATAGAAACCTGTCTGTTTGCATTTACAAATTATTTATAGGGCTGAGAGATCACAAAGCTAGTGGTGCAACTTTAGGCTCGCCGTACACATTATATGGTTGGGTCGATGGTTCGACTGTCAGCCATCTTGCCCGGCTCTACACAGTGCTCAATCAGATGTGCACTCCTATGTACGGTAATCCATGAGTGAGTTGCCACACAATCAGATATGCCAGTTCAATATTTCTCCCTGTACGGGGCTCCCATAGACTTTAGACTATCATCCAAACCTGTTGATATCAGCAGGTTCCTCTGACATTAGTCTAATGTATATCTGGAGGATTTGGGTTCAGGTCATTCTGATGAGACATCCTACATAGTGTAGAGGACAGGGCAGTAGAATGTATTTTTCTGTGGGCCTTGTATACACTTCTACACAGGTGCAATTTGCATTGGCCTGTACAGTCTATATGGAATTACCATCAGCAAAAGGTGACAGCTTGTGTGGGATCTATATAGAATGCCGTGCTCAGATATTACAACCCAAGGTCACCTTAAGGGCTCGCTCACACAAGTGTATAACAAGGACGAGTGCAATCTGATGTTTTGTCAGATAGCACTTGACCCAATGTTATAGTATGGGGTAGTGGAGATCTGCTATTTTTTTCTCATTCTGATTCGGCATGAGAAGACAGTTGTAGCATGCTGTGAGTGCCTCCGATAATCGGATCACGCGCACCCATAAAAGTATTGAACTGCACTGGAATGTTATCCGAGTGCAGTCACAGAGACAATGAAGAAGATGGAGAAATTAAGTTCTCCATCTTCTCCGCACCTGTGATGCAATTGTCTTATGTGAGAGTAGCGGATCACAGTAAGGTGACACCAGCCCAAACTCTGACAGAGTTTCAACTGAGTGTCATTAGCATAATCTGCCCTGATTCTCCCCTATGAGAGAATCTACGGCCATGTGACTCCATCCTTAATGTTCTAGCTTTCTGTCTGCTGTGATATTATCCATATTAGTACCGTAATTGAGATATTAAACAATTCCTTTCTCACAATGAGGTCCGTTAATGTATACAGATCCTTAGCAACCTTCTAACGTACGTTATGTGCTTCACCAATGGTGATCACTAAATGCTTTAAATGAATGGAAATTATACCTTTTATACCTTGTCTGTTCTATTTATCAAAAAACTGACAGACCGTAGACGATCATAAGTCAACTTTAGAACGGGATGTTTTGAGCAGGACCTAATGGTCCCTTCATTGGTAAGGCCTGAGCTCACTAGAGGATCTATGGTCTTCTGATGCCTTAATACAAGCATTGAAATCATGCCATTTAACGGAACCATTTTCAGTAAGCAACACTGTCCATTTAATAAAGAAAATGGTATCTTTCCACTTGAGTCTAATATTCTGTGTGAAAACTGCCAGTCACAGGCGTTGGCTGAAAGTATATATGAAAAAGACTTTATTAGAAACATAGACTGCCAAAAACAAGTTAAAAACAGTTAAAAACCTACTACTCCTACACCTGGTGTTGCTGATAATGCCACTGATGGGAGTACTCATCAGCCAGGGCCTGTGCAATAATTAAATTAAAATGGCATGGGATCACTTCTATTTGTGATAACCAGCGCAGGGAGAACTGACCCCTCTTAAACAGCAGTGCCCTTGTAATACAACACACGATCTTCACTCTGCCAATATAAACTTACATTTAAGTGATTGATCAGCAATCTATTGAAAGTAGCTGTCTCATTCTTTAGTGAGAGACTGGGCAGATATTCCATCTCTAAATTGTGCCTAAATTGCCAGTGGCTGTGAGAGACCTACTAGTCATGTATAGGGTTGAGCGAAACGGGTCGTTCATTTTCAAAAGTCGCCGACTTTTGGCAATGTCGGGTTTCATGAAACCCGATCCGACCCCTGTGCGGGGTCGGCCATGCGGTACGCGACTTTCGCGCCAAAGTCGCGTTTCAATGACGCGAAAAGCGCCATTTCTCAGCCAATGAAGGTAAACGCAGAGTGTGGGCAGCGTGATGACATAGGTCCTGGTCCCCACCATCTTAGAGAAGGGCATTGCAGTGATTGGCTTGCTGTCTGCGGCGTCACAGGGGCTATAAAGGGGCGTTCCCGCCGACCGCCATGTTACTGCTGCTGATCTGAGCTTAGGGAGAGGTTGCTGCCGCTTCGTCAGAAGCAGGGATAGCGTTAGGCAGGGTCCATTAACCACCAAACCGCTTGTGCTGTAGCGATTTCCACTGCCCAACACCACCTTCGGTGTGCAGGGACAGTGGAAGCTACATTTTTATTTTTTTTTCCCTCAGCGCTGTAGCTCATTGGGCTGCCCTAGAAGGCTCCCTGATAGCTGCATTGCTGTGTGTACGCCGCTGTGCAAACCAACTGCTTTTTTCAAAGCACAAATCCTCTTGTTCCTTCCTTTCTGCACAGCTATCTTTTTTGTTTGTCCACACTTTTTATTTAATTTGTGCATCAGTCCACTCCTTATTGCTGCCTGCCATACCTGGCTGAGATTACTGCAGGGAGATAGTAATTGTTGGACACTCCCTGGTTTTTTTTTTTTTTTGTGGGAGATTAAGATTGACATTTCTGCTAGAGTGCCATCCCTGTCTGTGTCATCTCTCACTCAGTGGGCCATAGAAAGCCTATTTATTTTTTTGCTTGATTTGGGTTATAAAATCTACCTGAAAAAATCACTACATCAATCAGTGGGAGAAAAATATTGGCCTCAGGGCTTGTGTGCCACTCTTGACTCCTGTGTGTGCCACCTCTCAGTCAGTGGGCCATAGAAAGCCTATTTATTTTTTTGCTTGATTTGGGTTCTAAAATCTACCTGAAAAAATCACTACATCAATCAGTGGGAGAAAAATATTGGCCTCAGGGCTTGTGTGCCACTCCTGACTCCTGTGTGCATCATCACTCACTCAGTGGGCCATAGAAAGCCTATTTTTTTTTTTTGCTTTATTTGGGTTCTAAATTCTACCTGAAAAAATCAATAAATCAATCAGTGGGAGATTAATATTGGCCTTTGGGCTTGTGTGCCAGTCCTAAGCGTGCCATCTCTCTCTCTCAGATAGTGGGCCATAGAAAGCCTATTTATTATTTTTTTTATTGGGTTTATACATTTTCCCTGGAAAAAAAAAAAAAGTGGGAGATTAATATTGGCCTCTGGGCTTGTGTGCCAGTCCTGAGCGTGCCATCTCTCTCACAAATAGTGGGCCATAGAAAGCCTATTTATTTATTTTTTTTTGGTTTTATAAATTCTCCCTGAAAAAAAAAAGGGAGATTAATATTGGCCTTTGGGCTTGTGTGCCAGTCCTAAGCGTGCCATCTCTCTCTCTCAGATAGTGGGCCATAGAAAGCCTATTTATTATTTTTTTTATTGGGTTTATAAATTTTCCCTGAAAAAAAAAAAAGTGGGAGATTAATATTGGCCTCTGGGCTTGTGTGCCAGTCCTGAGCGTGCCATCTCTCTCACAAATAGTGGGCCATAGAAAGCCTATTTATTTTTTTGGTTGATTTGGGTTCTAAATTCTACCTGAAAAAATCAATAAATCAATCAGTGGGAGATAAATATTGGCCTCTGGGCTTGTGTGCCACTCCTGACTCCTGTGTGCGTCATCTCTCACTCAGTGGGCCATAGAAAGCCCATTTTTTGTTTTATTTGTTTTATAAATTCTCCCTGAAAAAATCATTTTATTTTATTTGGTTTCTAAATTCTTCCTGAAAAAAATCATTTTTTCTTATTATTTTTTTTTTCTAAAGTCTCCCTGGAAAAAAAAAAAAAAATCAAATCAGTGGGAGATTAATATTGCCCTTTCTGCTTGTGTGCCAGTCTTGACTCCTGGGTGTGCCATCTCTCTCTCTCTCTCTCTCTCTCTCTCCAATTGTGGGCCATAGAAAGCCTTTTTTTTTTTTTTAGCTTGATTTGGGTTCCAAAATCTACCTGAAAAAATCACTACATCAATCATTGGGAGAACAATATTGGCCTCTGGGCTTGTGTGCCACTCCTGACTCCTGTGTGCGTCATCTGTCACTCAGTGGGCCATAGAAAGCCTATTTTTTCTTTTATTTGTTTTCTAAATTCTCCCTGAAAAAATCATTTTATTTTATTTGGTTTCTAAATTCTTCCTGAAAAAATCATTTTTTTTTATAATTTTTTTTTTCTAAAGTCTCCCTGGAAAAAAAAAAAAATCAAATCAGTGGGAGATTAATATTGCCCTTTCTGCTTGTGTGCCAGTCTTGATTCCTGGGTGTGCCATCTCTCTCTCTCTCTCTCTCCAATTGTGGGCCATAGAAAGCCTATTTTTTTTTTTAGCTTGATTTGGGTTCCAAAATCTACCTGAAAAAATCACTACATCAATCATTGGGAGAACAATATTGGCCTCTGGGCTTGTGTGCCACTCCTGACTCCTGTGTGCGTCATCTGTCACTCAGTGGGCCATAGAAAGCCTATTTTTTCTTTTATTTGTTTTCTAAATTCTCCCTGAAAAAATCATTTTATTTTATTTGGTTTCTAAATTCTTCCTGAAAAAATCATTTTTTTTTAATTATTTTTTTTTCTAAAGTCTCCCTGGAAAAAAAAAAATCAAATCAGTGGGAGATTAATATTGCCCTTTCTGCTTGTGTGCCAGTCTTGACTCCTGGGTGTGCCATCTCTCTCTCTCTCTCTCTCTCCAATTGTGGGCCATAGAAAGCCTATTTTTTTTTTTTAGCTTGATTTGGGTTCCAAAATCTACCTGAAAAAATCACTACATCAATCATTGGGAGAACAATATTGGCCTCTGGGCTTGTGTGCCACTCCTGACTCCTGTGTGCGTCATCTGTCACTCAGTGGGCCATAGAAAGCCTATTTTTTCTTTTATTTGTTTTCTAAATTCTCCCTGAAAAAATCATTTTATTTTATTTGGTTTCTAAATTCTTCCTGAAAAAATCATTTTTTTTTATTATTTTTTTTTTCTAAAGTCTCCCTGGAAAAAAAAAAAAAATTAAATCAGTGGGAGATTAATATTGCCCTTTCTGCTTGTGTGCCAGTCTTGACTCCTGGGTGTGCCATCTCTCTCTCTCTCTCTCCAATTGTGGGCCATAGAAAGCCTATTATTTTTTTAGCTTGATTTGGGTTCCAAAATCTACCTGAAAAAATCACTACATCAATCAGTGGGAGATAAATATTGGCCTCTGGGCTTGTGTGCCACTCCTGACTCCTGTGTGCGTCATCTGTCACTCAGTGGGCCATAGAAAGCCTATTTTTTCTTTTATTTGTTTTCTAAATTCTCCCTGAAAAAATCATTTTATTTTATTTGGTTTCTAAATTCTTCCTGAAAAAATCATTTTTTTTTATTATTTTTTTTTCTAAAGTCTCCCTGGAAAAAAAAAAAACAATCAAATCAGTGGGAGATTAATATTGCCCTTTCTGCTTGTGTGCCAGTCTTGACTCCTGGGTGTGCCATCTCTCTCTCTCTCCAATTGTGGGCCATAGAAAGCCTATTATTTTTTTAGCTTGATTTGGGTTCCAAAATCTACCTGAAAAAATCACTACATCAATCAGTGGGAGATAAATATTGGCCTCTGGGCTTGTGTGCCACTCCTGACTCCTGTGTGCGTCATCTCTCACTCAGTGGGCCATAGAAAGCCTTTTTTTGTTTTATTTGTTTTCTAAATTCTCCCTGAAAAAATAATTTTATTTTATTTGGTTTCTAAATTCTTCCTGAAAAAATCATTTTATTCTATTATTTTTTTTTCCTAAAGTCTCCCTGAAAAAAAAAAAAAATCAAATCAGTGGGAGATTAATATTTACATTTGTGCTTCAGTGACAGTCCTGCGTGTGTGGCATCTCTCTCATTTGTTGCCACCAACAACAGAGTGTGTAACATTGTGCCTGATTTTCGTTGTGGTCTCACTCACCTGTAAAGGGGTAGCTAAATCATACTGAAGTTATAGCTCACCGTGTAAGTTGTGTGACAGCAACAAATACCGTTAGTTTGGTTACGTTTTTAAAACAATGAGGAAGTCTGGTGAAAGAGGTCGTGGCCGGGGGCGTTCATTGTCAGCTGGTAATGAGGGTAGTGGTAGTGGTGGAGCATCAGCTGGTCGTGGGAAAAAAAATATTGCACCTAAGTCTGGAGCTGTGGAGCCAGGTTCGTCGTCTGGCTACACAAGGCCTCGAAAGCTCCCTTTTCTGGGAGTAGGAAAACCGCTTTTAAAGCCGGAGCAGCAAGAGCAAGTTTTGGCTTATCTTGCTGACTCAGCCTCTAGCTCTTTTGCCTCCTCTCGTGAAACTGGTAAATGTCAAAGCAGCGCGTCGTTAGTGGATGTTCACGGTCAGGGACAAGTCGCTTCCTTGTCCTCTTCAGCAAAAACAACAACAGAGAAGAATGCAGCAGGCGACACAATGGGTTACTCCATGGAGCTCTTTACACATACCGTCCCTGGCTTAAGGCCCCGTCACACATAGCGACGCTGCAGCGATACCGACAACGATCCGGATCGCTGCAGCGTCGCTGTTTGGTCGCTGGAGAGCTGTCACACAGACAGCTCTCCAGCGACCAACGATCCCGAGGTCCCCGGTAACCAGGGTAAACTTCGGGTAACTAAGCGCAGGGCCGCGCTTAGTAACCCGATGTTTACCCTGGTTACCATCCTAAAAGTAAAAAAACAAACGCTACATACTTACCTACCGCTGTCTGTCCTCGGTGCTCTGCTTCTCTGGTCTGGCTGTGAGCACAGCGGCCGGAAAGCAGAGCGGTGACGTCACCGCTCTGCTTTCCGGCTGACCGGCGCTCACAGCCAGACCAGAGAAGCACAGCGCCGAGGACAGACAGCGATAAGTAAGTATGTAGCGTTTGTTTTTTTACTTTTAGGATGGTAACCAGGGTAAACATCGGGTTACTAAGCGCGGCCCTGCGCTTAGTTACCCGATGTTTACCCTGGTTACCAGCGAAGACATCGCTGAATCGGCGTCACACACGCCGATTCAGCGATGTCAGCGGGACCTCAACGATCAAAAAATGGCCCAGGCCATTCCGACACGACCAGCGATCTCACAGAATGGGCCTGATCGCTGGTACGTGTCACACATAGCGAGATCGCTACTGAGATCGCTGTTGCGTCACAAAACTTGTGACTCAGCAGCGATCTCGCTAGCGATCTCGCTATGTGTGACGGGGCCTTTAGAAAGTGAAGCAGTTAACAGTCCATGCCCATTACAAGTTGAATCTGACATGGAGTGCACTGATGCACAGCCACAGCCAGACTACTATGCTGGTCCTTTGACTCAGACCACAACATTGCCCTCGCAGGGTAATGATCAAGAATCAGACCCTGATGAGACTATGTTGCCCCATCACGAACGCTACACCACCGACCGACACGGTGACACAGACGAAGTTGCACACGAGCTACAAGAAGAGGTAATAGATGACCCAGTTCTTGACCCCGATTGGCAGCCATTGGGGGAACAGGGTGCAGGCGGCAGCAGTTCTGAAGCGGAGGAGGAGGGGCCGCAGCAGGCATCAACATCGCAACAGGTTCCATCTGCCGGGCCCGTATCTTGCCCAAAACGCGTGGCAAAGCCAAAACCTGTTGGAGGACAGCGTGGCCATCCGGTTAAAGCTCAGTCTGCAATGCCTGAAAAGGTATCCGATGCTAGAAAGAGTGCAGTCTGGCATTTTTTTAAACAACATCCAATTGATCAGCGCAAAGTCATCTGTCAAAAATGTTCAACTACCTTAAGCAGAGGACAGAATCTGAAAAGTCTCAATACAAGTTGCATGCATAGACATTTAACCACCATGCATTTGCAAGCCTGGACTAACTACCAAACGTCCCTTAAGGTTGTAGAACCCTCGGCCAATGAAGCTAGTCAGCAACGCAACATCCCTTCCGGCAGTGTAGGGCCACCATTTTCCGCACCACCTGCAGTATCTGTGCAGGTTTCTTTGCCAGGCCAAAGCAGTCAGGGTCAGGGAATCACCAGTTTCGTAGTAGGAAACACTGCATCTAGGGCACCGGCGGCAACAATACCATCTCCCACCGTCTCTCAGTCTGCCATGTCCACCGGCACCCCCGCTAGTTCCACGATCTCCAGCTCTCCAGTCCAGCTCACCCTACATGAGACTATGGTTAGAAAAAGGAAGTACTTAGCCTCGCATCCGCGTACACAGGGTTTGAACGCCCACATAGCTAGACTAATCTCGTTAGAGATGATGCCCTACCGGTTAGTTGAAAGCGAAGCTTTCAAAGCCCTGATGGACTACGCTGTACCACGCTACGAGCTACCCAGTCGACACTTTTTTTCCAGAAAAGCCATCCCAGCCCTCCACCAGCATGTTAAAGAGCGCATCGTCCATGCACTCAGGCAATCTGTGAACACAAAGGTGCACCTGACAACAGATGCATGGACCAGTAGGCATGGCCAGGGACGTTACGTGTCCATCACGGCACACTGGGTGAATGTTGTGGATGCAGGGTCCACAGGGGACAGCAAGTTTGGGACAGTTCTGCCTAGCCCACGGTCTAGGAAACAGTTGGCTGTAGCCGTTCGCACCCCCTCCTCCTCCTCTTCGTCCTCCTGCAGAAGCGAGAGCTCGTCCACAGACCGCAGTCGCACAACCACTCCATCCGCAGCTGCCACTGTTGCACACCAGGTCTCCCATTATGGGGCAGCTACTGGCAAACGTCAGCAGGCTGTATTGGCTATGAAGTGTTTGGGCGACAACAGACACACCGCGGAAGTTCTGTCCGAGTTCTTGCAGAAAGAAACGCAGTCGTGGCTGGGCACTGTAGATCTTGAGGCAGGCAAGGTAGTGAGTGATAACGGAAGGAATTTCATGGCTGCCATCTCCCTTTCCCAACTGAAACACATTCCTTGCCTGGCTCACACCTTAAACCTGGTGGTGCAGTGCTTCCTGAAAAGTTATCCGGGGTTATCCGACCTGCTCCTCAAAGTGCGTGGACTTTGCTCACATATCCGCCGTTCGCCCGTACACTCCAGCCGTATGCAGACCTATCAGCGTTCTTTGAACCTTCCCCAGCATCGCCTAATCATAGACGTTGCAACAAGGTGGAACTCAACACTGCACATGCTTCAGAGACTGTGCGAACAGAGGCGGGCTGTTATGTTTTTGTGGGAGGATACACATACACGGGCAGGCAGTAGGATGGCAGACATGGAGTTGTCAGGTGTGCAGTGGTCGAAGATTCAAGACATGTGTCAAGTCCTTCAGTGTTTTGAGGAATGCACACGGCTGGTTAGTGCAGACAACGCCATAATAAGCATGAGCATCCCCCTAATGCGTCTGCTGATGCAAAGTTTGACGCACATAAAGGATCAGGCGTCTGCAGCTGAGGAAGAGGAAAGCCTTGATGACAGTTAGCCATTGTCTGGCCAGGGCAGTGTACAGGACGAGTTAGCGGGCGAAGAGGAGGAGGAGGATGAGGAGGATGATGGGGATGATTATATTTTTAATGAGGAAGCTATTCCGGGGCCACTGGAAATTGGTGGCGCGGCAAGGCCGGGTTCTGGTTTTTGGAGGGACACAAGTGACGTGGATTTGCCTGAAACTGCCCCTCAACCAAGCACAACCGCAGATTTGAGAACTGGAACCTTGGCCCACATGGCGGATTATGCCTTACGTATCCTCAAAAGGGACACACGCATAACTAAAATGATGAACGATGACGATTACCGGTTGGCCTGCCTCCTTGATCCTCGCTATAAAGGCAAATTGCAAAATATAATGCCACATGAGAACTTGGAACTAATATTAGCAACCAAACAATCAACTCTTGTTGACCGTTTGCTTCTGGCATTCCCTGCACACAGCGCCCGTGATCGTTCTCACACGAACTGCAGGGGCCAGCAGACCAGAGGAGTTAGAGGGGCAGAAATCAGAAGTGGCGTTGGCCAGAGGGGTTTTCTGACCAGGTTGTGGAGTGATTTTGCTATGACCGCAGACAGGACAGGTAGTGCAGCATCAATTCAAAGTGACAGGAGACAACATTTGTCCAGTATGGTTACAAACTATTTTTCATCCCTTATCGATGTTCTCCCTCAACCGTCATTCCCATTTGATTACTGGGCATCAAAATTAGACACCTGGCCAGAATTGGCAGAATATGCATTGCAGGAGCTTGCTTGCCCGGCAGCTAGTGTCCTATCAGAAAGAGTATTCAGTGCTGCAGGTTCAATACTAACAGAAAAAAGGACTCGTCTGGCTACCCAAAATGTAGATGATCTAACCTTCATTAAAATGAACCACAACTGGATTTCGAAATCTTTTGCCCCACCTTGCCCGGCTGACACCTAGCTTTCCTATGAAAAGGTCTTGCCTGTGGACTATTCTGAATGACTTTTCCAATCTCGTAATTTTCTGCACCTGATTGTCCAGCATATGACATGTTTACACCTCACTAAATGGCCAAACTCCCCACACGGGGCCGTGGTATCGACACTTGGCACCAGCACCCGTGAGAGTGCAGTTTGTCTGAAGAGGTGGGTGTGCCCGCTTTTGGTCGACGGCACTGCCACTGGGTCCCTCCTAGTACAATAAAGTGTCTCTGGCGGTGGTGGTAAGCACCCAACGTCAGACACACCGTTGTAATATGAGGGGCCCTGGGCCTGTACCGCCGGCCACAAGACAGTTCCCCCCCCAGCTCAAACAGTGCTCTACCACTTGCAAAATTATCTCACAGCTCCACCAATGTTTAGTCTATGCGCTGACATCCTTCAATGCCTGCCACTGACAATACCATTGTATTGACATTTTTGTTAAGTTAGGCCTTCGAAGCCTGTCTGCGGTGACTCCTTCCACTATGCCTCCACTGACCACACCACTGCTGCCCGTGTACCCCTGGAACCAATTTAAAATTGCCTACAGCCATGTGTTATTATTTTAGGCCTTCGATGCCTGTCTGCGGTCACTCCTTACAATATGCCTCCACTGACCACACCACTGCTACCCGTGTACCCCTGGAACCAATTTAAAATTGCCTACAGCCAGCCCAATTTTTTTATTTTAGGCCTTCGATGCCTGTCTGCGGTCCGTTCTTTCTACTACTACTACACTGACCAGGCCACTGCTGCCCGTGTTCCCCTGGAACCAATTTAAAATTGCCTACAGCCATGTGTTATTATTTTAGGCCTTCGATGCCTGTCTGCGGTCACTCCTTCCACTAGGCCTCCACTGACCACACCACTGCTGCCCGTGTACCCCTGGAACCAATTTAAAATTGCCTACAGCCAGCCCAATTTTTTTATTTTAGGCCTTCGATGCCTGTCTGCGGTCCGTTCTTTCTACTACTACTACACTGACCAGGCCACTGCTGCCCGTGTTCCCCTGGAACCAATTTAAAATTGCCTACAGCCATGTGTTATTATTTTAGGCCTTCGATGCTTGTCTGCGGTCACTCCTTCCACTAGGCCTCCACTGACCACACCACTGCTGCCCGTGTACCCCTGGAACCAATTTAAAATTGCCTACAGTCAGCCCAATTTTTTTAATTTTAGGCCTTCGATGCCTGTCTGCGGTCCGTTCTTTCTACTACTACTACACTGACCAGGCCACTGCTGCCCGTGTACCCCTGGAACCTATTTAAAAGTGCCTACAGCCATGTGCTATTATTTTAGGCCTTCGATGCCTGTCTGCGGTCACTCCTTACAATATGCCTCCACTGACCACACCACTGCTGCCCGTGTACCCCTGGAACCAATTTAAAATTGCCTACAGCCAGCCCAATTTTTTTATTTTAGGCCTTCGATGCCTGTCTGTGGTCCGTTCTTTCTACTACTACTACACTGACCAGGCCACTGCTGCCCGTGTACCCCTGGAACCAATTTAAAATTGCCTACAGCCATGTGTTATTATTTTAGGCCTTCGATGCCTGTCTGCGGTCACTCCTTCCACTAGGCCTCCACTGACCACACCACTGCTGCCCATGTACCCCTGGAACCAATTTAAAATTGCCTACAGCCAGCCCAATTTTTTTATTTTAGGCCTTCGATGACTGTCTGCGGTCCGTTCTTTCTACTACTACTACACTGACCAGGCCACTGCTGCCCGTGTTCCCCTGGAACCAATTTAAAATTGCCTACAACCATGTGTTATTATTTTAGGCCTTCGATGCCTGTCTGCGGTCACTCCTTCCACTAGGCCTCCACTGACCACACCACTGCTGCCCGTGTACCCCTGGAACCAATTTAAAATTGCCTACAGCCAGCCCAATTTTTTTATTTTAGGCCTTCGATGCCTGTCTGCGGTCCGTTCTTTCTACTACTACTACACTGACCAGGCCACTGCTGCCCGTGTTCCCCTGGAACCAATTTAAAATTGCCTACAGCCATGTGTTATTATTTTAGGCCTTCGATGCCTGTCTGCGGTCACTCCTTCCACTAGGCCTCCACTGACCACACCACTGCTGCCCGTGTACCCCTGGAACCAATTTAAAATTGCCTACAGTCAGCCCAATTTTTTTTATTTTAGGCCTTCGATGCCTGTCTGCGGTCCGTTCTTTCTACTACTACTACACTGACCAGGCCACTGCTGCCCGTGTACCCCTGGAACCTATTTAAAAGTGCCTACAGCCATGTGTTATTATTTTAGGCCTTCGATGCCTGTCTGCGGTCACTCCTTACAATATGCCTCCACTGACCACACCACTGCTGCCCGTGTACCCCTGGAACCAATTTAAAATTGCCTACAGCCAGCCCAATTTTTTTATTTTAGGCCTTCGATGCCTGTCTGTGGTCCGTTCTTTCTACTACTACTACACTGACCAGGCCACTGCTGCCCGTGTTCCCCTGGAACCAATTTAAAATTGCCTACAGCCATGTGTTATTATTTTAGGCCTTCGATGCCTGTCTGCGGTCACTCCTTCCACTAGGCCTCCACTGACCACACCACTGCTGCCCGTGTACCCCTGGAACCAATTTAAAATTGCCTACAGCCAGCCCAATTTTTTTATTTTAGGCCTTCGATGCCTGTCTGCGGTCCGTTCTTTCTACTACTACTACACTGACCAGGCCACTGCTGCCCGTGTTCCCCTGGAACCAATTTAAAATTGCCTACAACAACCATGTGTTATTATTTTAGGCCTTCGATGCCTGTCTGTGGTCACTCCTTCCACTAGGCCTCCACTGACCACACCACTGCTGCCCGTGTACCCCTGGAACCAATTTAAAATTGCCTACAGCCAGCCCAATTTTTTTATTTTAGGCCTTCGATGCCTGTCTGCGGTCCGTTCTTTCTACTACTACTACACTGACCAGGCCACTGCTGCCCGTGTACCCCTGGAACCAATTTAAAATTGCCTACAGCCATGTGTTATTATTTTAGGCCTTCGATGCCTGTCTGCGGTCACTCCTTACAATATGCCTCCACTGACCACACCACTGCTGCCCGTGTACCCCTGGAACCAATTTAAAATTGCCTACAGCCAGCCCAATTTTTTTATTTTAGGCCTTCGATGCCTGTCTGTGGTCCGTTCTTTCTACTACTACTACACTGACCAGGCCACTGCTGCCCGTGTACCCCTGGAACCAATTTAAAATTGCCTAAAGCCATGTGTTATTATTTTAGGCCTTCGATGCCTGTCTGTGGTCACTCCTTCCACTAGGCCTCCACTGACCACACCACTGCTGCCCGTGTACCCCTGGAACCAATTTAAAATTGCCTACAGCCAGCCCAATTTTTTTATTTTAGGCCTTCGATGCCTGTCTGCGGTCCGTTCTTTCTACTACTACTACACTGACCAGGCCACTGCTGCCCGTGTTCCCCTGGAACCAATTTAAAATTGCCTACAACCATGTGTTATTATTTTAGGCCTTCGATGCCTGTCTGCGGTCACTCCTTCCACTAGGCCTCCACTGACCACACCACTGCTGCCCGTGTACCCCTGGAACCAATTTAAAATTGCCTACAGCCAGCCCAATTTTTTTATTTTAGGCCTTCGATGCCTGTCTGCGGTCCGTTCTTTCTACTACTACTACACTGACCAGGCCACTGCTGCCCGTGTTCCCCTGGAACCAATTTAAAATTGCCTACAGCCATGTGTTATTATTTTAGGCCTTCGATGCCTGTCTGCGGTCACTCCTTCCACTAGGCCTCCACTGACCACACCACTGCTGCCCGTGTACCCCTGGAACCAATTTAAAATTGCCTACAGCCAGCCCAATTTTTTTATTTTAGGCCTTCGATGCCTGTCTGCGGTCCGTTCTTTCTACTACTACTACACTGACCAGGCCACTGCTGCCCGTGTTCCCCTGGAACCAATTTAAAATTGCATAAAGCCATGTGTTATTATTTTAGGCCTTCGATGCCTGTCTGCGGTCACTCCTTCCACTAGGCCTCCACTGACCACACCACTGCTGCCCGTGTACCCCTGGAACCAATTTAAAATTGCCTACAGCCAGCCCAATTTTTTTATTTTAGGCCTTCGATGCCTGTCTGCGGTCCGTTCTTTCTACTACTACTACACTGACCAGGCCACTGCTGCCCGTGTTCCCCTGGAACCAATTTAAAATTGCCTACAGCCATGTGTTATTATTTTAGGCCTTCGATGCCTGTCTGTGGTCACTCCTTCCACTAGGCCTCCACTGACCACACCACTGCTGCCCGTGTACCCCTGGGACCAATTTAAAATTGCCTACAGCCAGCCCAATTTTTTTATTTTAGGCCTTCGATGCCTGTCTGCGGTCCGTTCTTTCTACTACTACTACACTGACCAGGCCACTGCTGCCTGTGTTCCCCTGGAACCAATTTAAAATTGCCTACAGCCATGTGTTATTATTTTAGGCCTTCGATGCCTGTCTGCGGTCACTCCTTACAATATGCCTCCACTGACCACACCACTGCTGCCCGTGTACCCCTGGAACCAATTTAAAATTGCCTACAGCCAGCCCAATTTTTTTATTTTAGGCCTTCGATGCCTGTCTGTGGTCCGTTCTTTCTACTACTACTACACTGACCAGGCCACTGCTGCCCGTGTACCCCTGGAACCAATTTAAAATTGCCTAAAGCCATGTGTTATTATTTTAGGCCTTCGATGCCTGTCTGCGGTCACTCCTTCCACTAGGCCTCCACTGACCACACCACTGCTGCCCGTGTACCCCTGGAACCAATTTAAAATTGCCTACAGCCAGCCCAATTTTTTTATTTTAGGCCTTCGATGCCTGTCTGCGGTCCGTTCTTTCTACTACTACTACACTGACCAGGCCACTGCTGCCCGTGTTCCCCTGGAACCAATTTAAAATTGCCTACAACCATGTGTTATTATTTTAGGCCTTCGATGCCTGTCTGCGGTCACTCCTTCCACTACGCCTCCACTGACCACACCACTGCTGCCCGTGTACCCCTGGAACCAATTTAAAATTGCCTACAGCCAGCCCAATTTTTTTATTTTAGGCCTTCGATGCCTGTCTGCAGTCCGTTCTTTCTACTACTAGTACACTGACCAGGCCACTGCTGCCCGTGTACCCCTGGAACCAATTTAAAATTGCCTACAGCCATGTGTTATTATTTTAGGCCTTCGATGCCTGTCTGCGGTCACTCCTTCCACTAGGCCTCCACTGACCACACCACTGCTGCCCGTGTACCCCTGGAACCAATTTAAAATTGCCTACAGCCAGCCCAATTTTTTTATTTTAGGCCTTCGATGCCTGTCTGCGGTCCGTTCTTTCTGCTACTACTACACTGACCAGGCCACTGCTGCCCGTGTTCCCCTGGAACCAATTTAAAATTGCCTACAGCCATGTGTTATTATTTTAGGCCTTCGATGCCTGTCTGCGGTCACTCCTTCCACTAGGCCTCCACTGACCACACCACTGCTGCCCGTGTACCCCTGGAACCAATTTAAAATTGCCTACAGCCAGCCCAATTTTTTTATTTTAGGCCTTCGATGCCTGTCTGCGGTCCGTTCTTTCTACTACTACTACACTGACCAGGCCACTGCTGCCCGTGTTCCCCTGGAACCAATTTAAAATTGCCTACAGCCATGTGTTATTATTTTAGGCCTTCGATGCCTGTCTGCGGTCACTCCTTCCACTAGGCCTCCACTGACCACACCACTGCTGCCCGTGTACCCCTGGAACCAATTTAAAATTGCCTACAGCCAGCCCAATTTTTTTATTTTAGGCCTTCGATGCCTGTCTGCGGTCCGTTCTTTCTACTACTACTACACTGACCAGGCCACTGCTGCCCGTGTTCCCCTGGAACCAATTTAAAATTGCCTACAGCCATGTGTTATTATTTTAGGCCTTCGATGCCTGTCTGCGGTCACTCCTTCCACTAGGCCTCCACTGACCACACCACTGCTGCCCGTGTACCCCTGGAACCAATTTAAAATTGCCTACAGCCAGCCCAATTTTTTTATTTTAGGCCTTCGATGCCTGTCTGCGGTCCGTTCTTTCTACTACTACTACACTGACCAGGCCACTGCTGCCCGTGTTCCCCTGGAACCAATTTAAAATTGCCTACAGCCATGTGTTATTATTTTAGGCCTTCGATGCCTGTCTGTGGTCACTCCTTCCACTAGGCCTCCACTGACCACACCACTGCTGCCCGTGTACCCCTGGGACCAATTTAAAATTGCCTACAGCCAGCCCAATTTTTTTATTTTAGGCCTTCGATGCCTGTCTGCGGTCCGTTCTTTCTACTACTACTACACTGACCAGGCCACTGCTGTCTGTGTTCCCCTGGAACCAATTTAAAATTGCCTACAGCCATGTGTTATTATTTTAGGCCTTCGATGCCTGTCTGCGGTCACTCCTTCCACTAGGCCTCCACTGACCACACCACTGCTGCCCGTGTACCCCTGGAACCAATTTAAAATTGCCTACAGCCAGCCCAATTTTTTTATTTTAGGCCTTCGATGCCTGTCTGCGGTCCGTTCTTTCTACTACTACTACACTGACCAGGCCACTGCTGCCCGTGTTCCCCTGGAACCAATTTAAAATTGCCTACAGCCATGTGTTATTATTTTAGGCCTTCGATGCCTGTCTGCGGTCACTCCTTCCACTAGGCCTCCACTGACCACACCACTGCTGCCCGTGTACCCCTGGAACCAATTTAAAATTGCCTACAGCCAGCCCAATTTTTTTATTTTAGGCCTTCGATGCCTGTCTGCGGTCTGTTCTTTCTACTACTACTACACTGACCCGGCCACTGCTGCCCGTGTTCCCCTGGAACCAATTTAAAATTGCCTACAGCCATGTGTTATTATTTTAGGCCTTCGATGCCTGTCTGCGGTCACTCCTTCCACTAGGCCTCCACTGACCACACCACTGCTGCCCGTGTACCCCTGGAACCAATTTAAAATTGCCTACAGCCAGCCCAATTTTTTTATTTTAGGCCTTCGATGCCTGTCTGCGGTCCGTTCTTTCTACTACTACTACACTGACCAGGCCACTGCTGCCCGTGTTCCCCTGGAACCAATTTAAAATTGCCTACAGCCATGTGTTATTATTTTAGGCCTTCGATGCCTGTCTGCGGTCACTCCTTCCACTAGGCCTCCACTGACCACAGCACTGCTGCCCGTGTACCCCTGGAACCTATTTATAATTGCATAGAGCATCCTTTTTTTAATAGTAGGCGTACAAAGTCTGTCTGCGGTTCACTATTGAAATTGTCCTCCACTGCCCAGAGCACTGCAGCTTGTGTACCCCTGTAACTTTTTTCTGCTGCAGTGAGCCACATTTTTGGTTTGAGTCCTACTACCTGTGTCTGTCTGCGCCACTCAATTCAGCTGTGTTCCTTTGAAAAAAGCTGAGCGTCAATAGTCTTGTTTTCAGCCTCTAGGAATTTTAAAACTGCATTGGGTGTACAACTTTGGTAGGGCCTACTAACAGTGTCTGCCTCCCCAAGGTGTTCCCCAGGTTTCCTCTCCATTGCTTCAATCTTCATGCTCTCGTTTAGTAGTTGTTGGAAACTACGCTGCATTAGGCCTACAAATTGGGTATGGGGTGTAGAGAGATGGTGTGTTACACTCCAAGGTGTTCCCCAGGTTTCCTCTCCATTGCTTCAATCTTCATGCTCTCGTTTAGTAGTTGTTGGAAACTACGCTGCATTAGGCCTACAAATTGGGTATGGGGTGTAGAGAGATGGTGTGTTACACTCCAAGGTGTTCCCCAGGTTTCCTCTCCATTGCTTCGATCTTCATGCTCTCGTTTAGTAGTTGTTGGAAACTACGCTGCATTAGGCCTACAAATTGGGTATGGGGTGTAGAGAGATGGTGTGTTCCACTCCAAGGTGTTCCCCAGGTTTCCTCTCCATTGCTTCGATCTTCATGCTCTCGTTTAGTAGTTGTAGAAAACTACACTGCATTAGGCCTACAAATTGGGTATGGGGTGTAGAGAGATGGTGTGTTCCACTCCAAGGTGTTCCCCAGGTTTCGTCCACATTGCTTCGGTCTTCCGACTCTCGTTTAGTAGTTGTAGAAAACTACACTGCATTAGGCCTACAAATTGGGTATGGGGTGTAGAGAGACGGTGTGTTACACTCCAAGGTGTTCCCCAGGTTTCGTCCACATTGCTTCGATCTTCCGACTCTCGTTTAGTAGTTGTTGAAAACTACACTGCATTAGGCCTACAAATTGGGTATGGGGTGTAGAGAGATGGTGTGTTCCACTCCAAGGTGTTCTCCAGGTTGCCTTTCCTGAGCTTCGATCTTCATGCTCTCGTTTAGTAGTTATTGGAAACTACGCTGCATTAGGCCTACAAATTGGGTATGGGGTGTAGAGAGATGGTGTGTTCCACTCCAAGGTGTTCCCCAGGTTTCCTCGCCATTGCTTCGATCTTCATGCTCTCGTTTAGTAGTTGTTGGAAACTACGCTGCATTAGGCCTACAAATTGGGTATGGGGTGCAGAGAGATGGTGTGTTCCACTCCAAGGTGTTCCCCAGGTTTCCTCTCCATTGCTTCGATCTTCATGCTCTCGTTTAGTAGTTGTTGGAAACTACGCTGCATTAGGCCTACAAATTGGGTATGGGGTGTAGAGAGATGGTGTGTTCCACTCCAAGGTGTTCTCCAGGTTGCCTTTCCTGAGCTTCGATCTTCATGCTCTCGTTTAGTAGTTGTTGGAAACTACGCTGCATTAGGCCTACAAATTGGGTATGGGGTGTAGAGAGATGGTGTGTTCCACTCCAAGGTGTTCCCCAGGTTTCCTCTCCATTGCTTCGATCTTCATGCTCTCGTTTAGTAGTTGTAGAAAACTACACTGCATTAGGCCTACAAATTGGGTATGGGGTGTAGAGAGATGGTGTGTTCCACTCCAAGGTGTTCCCCAGGTTTCGTCCACATTGCTTCGGTCTTCCGACTCTCGTTTAGTAGTTGTAGAAAACTACACTGCATTAGGCCTACAAATTGGGTATGGGGTGTAGAGAGACGGTGTGTTACACTCCAAGGTGTTCCCCAGGTTTCGTCCACATTGCTTCGATCTTCCGACTCTCGTTTAGTAGTTGTTGAAAACTACACTGCATTAGGCCTACAAATTTGGTATGGGGTGTAGAGAGATGGTGTGTTACACTCCAAGGTGTTCTCCAGGTTGCCTTTCCTGAACTTCTATCTTCAGGCTCTCATTAAATTGTAGTTAAATGGAACAACTGCATTTGGCGTACTAGTTGGTTTGGGGCCTACTATCGGTGTCTGCCACTCCTTGCTGTTCTCCTGGTTTCCTGTCCTGAAATTCCATTTTCAGGCTCTCGTTAAGTAGTTGTTAATGTTAGACTGCATTTGGCCTACTAGTTGGGTTGGGGCCTACTATCGGTGTCTGCCACTCCTTGCTGTTCTCCTCAACTGAACAAAGCTGGGCCGCCTGTTTACTACGGTTGCCAATTTTGAACTGCATGTCGACTACTTACTGATTTGGGCCTACTCTCTGTGTCAGCCTCTCATTCCAGTTGTCATCCACTGCAATGCCCCCTGGTTAGTCCTGTGTTACCAATTTTGAACTGCATTTAGCCCACTTTATTCTTCGGGCCTATATCTGTGTTTCCTCCTCATCCTGCCCATTGCCCAGCCAGTGATAGATGAGTCTGCTGGTACATTGACCCAGAACGCAAAATTCCCCGTGCACGCTACACAGCAAGATTGTGACCCTGCTGAAAGTCAGGTTCCTCTTCACGCATACCATACCACCTTACACGGGGACAAAGAGGAAGGTGCAGATGAAAGTGCAGGTTCCTTCATCAGGTGGGGGGAGGAATACTAGTTGGCGACGTCACTGGCACAGGGCCTCTCATAGTACGCAAAAGTGTTGCTGCCGGTGGGAGGCGCCCCCGCCGTGCAAACACACCGCTGTACTTTGAGGGGCCCTGTGCCAGTGCCAATGCCAACGAGTGGGCCCCCCCTGCTTGCTCAGGATCACAGCACTTGCAAAGTTGAAATACTTACCTCTCCCTGCTCCACTGCCGTGACGTGGTCCACATTTACTGGGCCCACTAATTACTTGAACCAGCCCTACCCCCCACAACTTTAGCCAAATGACCCCCAATTTCAAATGCCTTCCAATTATTATAAGGTAAATTACGATTGACAAGCTTCTTTAACAAGAATGGATGTTTTTGCCATTAAAATGGGCAGTGTAGGTGTTTTCCTGGCCTCCACTCACTGCCGACTATGCTCCCCCATTGACTTGCATTGGGTTTCGTGTTTCGGGCGATACCCGACTTTTCGCGATAATCGGCCGATTCCACGCGACTCGACTTCTAAGATAGTCGGGTTTCGCGAAACACGGCTCGACTCTAAAAAGGTCAAGGTCGCTCAACCCTAGTCATGTAGCTTTTGATCTACACTGTGGTTACCCATGTTCTGTATAATCTCAGCACCACAGTGTAACAGGATAGGGCTTTATTCATTCCTTCCTTTATTTCATAATTTTTCTAATATGCTTTTATCCCATAGAGAAACCCAGGGCCTGCTCCAGGTTTTCATGGGCCCTGGGCGAAAGAGTCCCGGTGGGCCCCTTTGACACATACCACAATTCATAATGCACGGATACGGCAGAGAAATATAGGTATAGTACAATGCCAAAGATTTCACTTACTTCTTACATTACATGAGTGATATCTATTGTGCATTCTACATTAGCTCAGAAACCAGACAGTATAGTCCTCTATACAGAATAATGAGCCCCATATATTGCTCCAAACAGAATAATGAGCCCCATATATTGCCCCATACAGTATAATGGCCCCATATAGTGCTCCATACAGTATAATTGGCACCACATAGTCCTCTATACAGAATAATGAGCCCCATATATTGCTCCAAACAGAATAATGAGCCCAATATTATGCTCCATACAGAATAATGAGCACCACAGAGTACTCCATACAGAATGAGCCGCATATATTGCTCCATACGGAATTGACCCCATATAATGCTCCATACAGTACAGTGAGCCACATATAATTCTCCATACAGTATATGATCGGCTCCATACAGTATACTGAGTCCCATATATTGCTCCATACAGAATGGGTCCCATATAATGCTCCAAAAATAATTGGCCACATAAGATGCTCCACGTATAATGGGCCCAATATAATGCTCCATATATAATTGGCCATATAAAATGCTTCATATATAATTAGTCCCATAAGATGTTTCATATATTATTGGCCCCATATACTGCTCCATATGTAATTTGCCCCATATACTGCTCCATATTGAATTGGCCACATAACATAGTAACATAGTAACATAGTTAGTAAGGCCGAAAAAAGACATTTGTCCATCCAGTTCAGCCTATATTCCATCATAATAAATCCCCAGATCTACGTCCTTCTACAGAACCTAATAATTGTATGATACAATATTGATCTGCTCCAGGAAGACATCCAGGCCTCTCTTGAACCCCTCGACTGAGTTCGCCATCACCACCTCCTCAGGCAAGCAATTCCAGATTCTCACTGCCCTAACAGTAAAGAATCCTCTTCTATGTTGGTGGAAAAACCTTCTCTCCTCCAGACGCAAAGAATGCCCCCTTGTGCCCGTCACCTTCCTTGGTATAAACAGATCCTCAGCGAGATATTTGTATTGTCCCCTTATATACTTATACATGGTTATTAGATCGCCCCTCAGTCGTCTTTTTTCTAGACTAAATAATCCTAATTTCGCTAATCTATCTGGGTATTGTAGTTCTCCCATCCCCTTTATTAATTTTGTTGCCCTCCTTTGTACTCTCTCTAGTTCCATTATATCCTTCCTGAGCACCGGTGCCCAAAACTGGACACAGTACTCCATGTGCGGTCTAACTAGGGATTTGTACAGAGGCAGTATAATGCTCTCATCATGTGTATCCAGACCTCTTTTAATGCACCCCATGATCCTGTTTGCCTTGGCAGCTGCTGCCTGGCACTGGCTGCTCCAGGTAAGTTTATCATTAACTAGGATCCCCAAGTCCTTCGCCCTGTCAGATTTACCCAGTGGTTTCCCGTTCAGTGTGTAATGGTGATATTGATTCCCTCTTCCCATGTGTATAACCTTACATTTATCATTGTTAAACCTCATCTGCCACCTTCCAGCCCAAGTTTCCAACTTATCCAGATCCATCTGTAGCAGAATACTATCTTCTCTTGTATTAACTGCTTTACATAGTTTTGTATCATCTGCAAATATCGATATTTTACTGTGTAAACCTTCTACCAGATCATTAATGAATATGTTGAAGAGAACAGGTCCCAATACTGACCCCTGCGGTACCCCACTGGTCACAGCGACCCAGTTAGAGACTATACCATTTATAACCACCCTCTGCTTTCTATCACTAAGCCAGTTACTAACCCATTTACACACATTTTCCCCCAGACCAAGCATTCTCATTTTGTGTACCAACCTCTTGTGCGGCACGGTATCAAACGCTTTGGAAAAATCGAGATATACCACGTCCAATGACTCACCGTGGTCCAGTCTATAGCTTACCTCTTCATAAAAACTGATTAGATTGGTTTGACAGGAGCGATTTCTCATAAACCCATGCTGATATGGAGTTACACAGTTATTCTCATTGAGATAATCCAGAATAACATCCCTCAGAAACCCTTCAAATATTTTACCAACAATAGAGGTTAGACTTACTGGCCTATAATTTCCAGGTTCACTTTTAGAGCCCTTTTTGAATATTGGCACCACATTTGCTATGCGCCAGTCCTGCGGAACAGACCCTGTTGCTATAGAGTCACTAAAAATAAGAAATAATGGTTTATCTATTACATTACTTAGTTCTCTTAGTACTCGTGGGTGTATGCCATCCGGACCCGGAGATTTATCTATTTTAATCTTATTTAGCCGGTTTCGCACCTCTTCTTGGGTTAGATTGGTGACCCTTAATATAGGGTTTTCATTGTTTCTTGGGATTTCACCTAGCATTTCATTTTCCACCGTGAATACCGTGGAGAAGAAGGTGTTTAATATGTTAGCTTTTTCCTCGTCATCTACAACCATTCTTTCCTCACTATTTTTTAAGGGGCCTACATTTTCAGTTTTTATTCTTTTACTATTGATATAGTTGAAGAACAGTTTGGGATTAGTTTTACTCTCCTTAGCAATGTGCTTCTCTGTTTCCTTTTTGGCAGCTTTAATTAGTTTTTTAGATAAAGTATTTTTCTCCCTATAGTTTTTTAGAGCTTCAATGGTGCCATCCTGCTTTAGTAGTGCAAATGCTTTCTTTTTACTGTTAATTGCCTGTCTTACTTCTTTGTTTAGCCACATTGGGTTTTTCCTATTTCTAGTCCTTTTATTCCCACAAGGTATAAACCGCTTACACTGCCTATTTAGGATGTTCTTAAACATTTCCCATTTATTATCTGTATTCTCATTTCTGAGGATATTGTCCCAGTCTACCAGATTAAGGGCATCTCTAAGCTGTTCAAACTTTGCCTTCCTAAAGTTCAATGTTTTTGTGACTCCCTGACAAGTCCCCCTAGTGAAAGACAGGTGAAACTGCACAATATTGTGGTCGCTATTTCCTAAATGCCCAACCACCTGCAGATTTGTTATTCTGTCAGGTCTATTAGATAGTATTAGGTCTAAAAGTGCTGCTCCTCTGGTTGGATTCTGCACCAATTGTGAAAGATAATTTTTCTTGGTTATTAGCAGAAACCTGTTGCCTTTATGGGTTTCACAGGTTTCTGTTTCCCAGTTAATATCCGGGTAGTTAAAGTCCCCCATAACCAGGACCTCATTATGGGTTGCAGCTTCATCTATCTGCTTTAGAAGTAGACTTTCCATGGTTTCTGTTATATTTGGGGGTTTGTAACAGACCCCAATGAGAATTTTGTTACCATTTTTCCCTCCATGAATTTCGACCCATATGGACTCGACATCCTCATTCCCTTCGCTAATATCCTCCCTTAAAGTGGACTTTAGACAAGACTTTACATAGAGACAAACCCCTCCTCCTCTCCGATTTTTACGATCCTTTCTAAACAGACTGTAACCCTGTAAGTTAACTGCCCAGTCATAGCTTTCATCTAACCATGTCTCGGTTATTCCCACTATGTCAAAGTTACCTGTAGATATTTCTGCTTCTAGTTCTTCCATCTTGTTTGTCAGGCTTCTGGCGTTTGCGAGCATGCAGTTTAGAGGATTTTGTTTTGTTCCAATCTCCTCGCTGTGGATTGTTTTAGAAATGTTCTTACCTCCCTTCTGAGTATGTTTTCCTGGGTCGTCTTTGTTCGAGTCTAATGTTTTTCTTCCCGTCCCCTCTTCTTCTAGTTTAACGCCCTCCTGATGAGTGTAGCGAGTCTTCTGGCGAATGTGTGTTTCCCAGGTTTGTTGAGGTGTAGTCCGTCTCTGGCGAGGAGTCCATCATACCAGTAATTCACACCGTGGTCCAGGAATCCAAATCCTTGTTGTCTGCACCATCGTCTTAGCCAGTTGTTTGCATCAAGGATCCTGTTCCATCTCCTGGTGCCATGCCCGTCTACTGGAAGGATAGAAGAAAAAACTACCTGCGCATCCAGTTCCTTTACTTTCTTCCCCAACTCTTCAAAGTCCTTGCAGATTGTCGGTAGGTCCTTCCTTGCCGTGTCATTGGTGCCAACATGTATCAGAAGAAATGGGTGGACGTCCTTGGAGCTGAAGAGCTTTGGTATCCTATCGGTCACATCCTTGATCATCGCACCTGGAAGGCAGCATACTTCTCTTGCAGTTATGTCCGGTCTGCAGATGGCTGCTTCGGTGCCTCTCAGTAGTGAGTCTCCCACCACCACCACTCTTCGTTGCTTTTTGGCTGTACTTTTTGCTGTCACTTGTTGCTGTGTGCCCTTTTCTTTTTTGCTTGCTGGTATTGCTTCATTCTTAGGTGTGCCATCTTCATCCTCTACAAAGATTTGATATCGGTTCTTCAGTTGTGTGGTTGGTGATTTCTCCATGGTCTTCTTGCTTCTTTTGGTCACATGCTTCCACTCATCTGCTTTTGGAGGTTCTCTGACACTTTTTGCACCTTCTGTGACCAGTAGAGATGCTTCTGTTCTGTCTAGAAAGTCTTCATTCTCTTTGATGAGTTTCAAAGTTGCTATTCTTTCTTCCAGACCCCGCACCTTTTCTTCTAAAAGGGCCACTAGTCTACACTTCTGACAGGTGAAATTGGATTCTTCTTCTGGTCGATCTGTGAACATGTAGCACATGCTGCAGCTCACCATGTAGGTTGTCACATCTGCCATGTTGCTCCTAGATCCTGCTGACTTGCTGTGTGTTTTCCTTCTTGTGTAATCTACTCAGCCAAGCTCTCTTGCAATAATGATGCTCCATATTAAATTGGCCACATAAGATGCTCCATATTAAATTGGCCCCATATAATGCTCCCTGCAGAATTGGCTTCATAAGATGCTCCCTATATTATTGGCCCCATAAGATGCTCCATATAGAATTAGCCCCATATAATGCTCCATATATGGGCCCCTTCTGATGATCCCCATATATTGCTCCAAATATATATAAAAAAAAAAATGAAATACTCACCTCTCGTTGCTTGTCGCTGCTCTGCTCTGGACTCCTCACCGTCAGCGTCTTCCTGCTCTGTGCTGCGACTGCTCAGGCAGAGGGCGCGCACTGGTGACATCATCTCGCCCTCTGACCTGAACGTCACAGTCAGAGGATGGAAGACGCTGCAGCGCTGGAACCAGGAGAGGTAAGTATCGCAAGTGCCGGGGCCCGGAGTAGACGGGGGGTCCACTCGCGGGGGCCGGCACTATAGCGCACCAGTATCCCTGATGGTGAGTGGGCCCCCTACCTGCTCAGGGCCCCGGCACTTGCCCGGGTGCACCGGGTGCTGACGCCAGCCCTGGAGAAACCTATGGAAAAGTGAATGAAAAGAGTCACATCTAAAGCATACTGGACTTGTTAAAAAAGCCAGGGATCCTAAAACTGAACAAAACTCCACAAATAATGTGTGTGTTTCAATTTTTTTTTTACTTACTTAAAGTCAACATCTGGCACAGAGTTTTTGTCACAAAAATAGGCCTGTCAACACATACCCTCAATTCATCAAACATTTAAATCAGCAAATTGACATAAAAAAGCTTTGAAAAGTCAAATTTTATGCGCAACTCGCAGTTGTGCAAACATTTTGCAACTTTTAGCATTCTAAGGCTAGGTTCACACTTGCGTTGTGCAGTCCGTACAACAAATCCATTAAACGGACCGCACTAACACAAGTGCTGACTTTGGCACTGCGCTAGCGCAGATGGAGCATCTGCTAGCTCCATCTGCGCCAGCAGTGTGCTAGCAGTGACGGACCCGGAAACGCTGCAGCCCACGTCTCGGATCCGTCACTCAATGACGGCACATCGCAAGCGCACGCCCACAGCGCAAGGCAAGATTGATTTGTGCAGGCATGTACTACGGAGGACAGAGAATGAACTTCAATCCAATATTGCAGCCAGCATGCAGCCAGCGGGTAAGGAAAGGGTGAATCAAACACCCGAAAACCCCGCCTCCATGGCTGAAGATTGTTCCCACCAAATTCAGGTGACAGTGTCCCTTTAAGAAATGAGCACCTCTTAATGAATCAGGAGCATCTGTTGGTCTATAAATCTAACTTCAGACATGCACAATTTAGCATTTTTTTCCCTTTATTTAGCCTAAAAAAATGCATGTGAAATTTTTTTACATGTTTCCTTTTTTGGAATTTTTTTTTTTATCATGAGTGTTAATGTGTTTCATAGATCATGTGATTCCAATATTCCAGTAAAAACTGCGATTTGCAATGTCAAATCACAATGGAAAATGCACCACAATGCAATACAATACACTGTGTTTAATTTAATCTCCCTATAGGAGAAAAATGCCGTGGATTGGCAGAAAAAAAATCCAACCCTACAACATGCTCCGACTTTGAGAAAAGCCACATACAGAAAAAACATCCGGCCTCGATATTTTTTGCAGTCAGAAAATACCAGGAAAAGCATCACTAAAATGCTGCAAATTAAAGTATTCTAGAAAATTATAATTGCCATTAGACTGCTAGAGGACTGCAGGCACGCTACTTTGATTTGATATTACCATCAGGTCTTGCGCTAATGAAAGTAATTTCGTAATTATGAAAAAAAATAAATAAACATATTCAGGAATTTCTGCATATAAAATATTATCATATACATGCTTAGATTCATCAAAGCCATGAACCTGTTTAAAGAATCCCCCACATACAGTGCTGCCTTCCCTGGGAAACAGCACTGTTCTGCTCCTCTTCTCAGTGACGCCACAGCTCTTCAGGCTGTGATCCTTAAGGTACTGTCACACTAGACGATATCGCTAGCGATCCGTGACGTTGCAGCGTCCTCGCTAGCGATATTGTCCAGTGTGACAGGCAGCAGCGATCAGGCCCCTGCTGTGCTGTCGCTGGTCGGGGAAGAAAGTCCAGAACTTTATTTCGTCGCTGGACTCCCCGTAGACATCGCTGAATCGGCGTGTGTGACACCGATTCAGCGATGTCTTTGCTGGTAACCAGGGTAAACATCGGGTAACTAAGCGCAGGGCCGCGCTTAGTAACCCGATGTTTACCCTGGTTACCATCCTAAAAGTAAAAAAACAAACAGTACATACTTACCTACAGCCGTCTGTCCTCCAGCGCTGTGCTCTGCTCTCCTCCTGCTCTGGCTGTGAGCGTCGGTCAGCCGGAATGCAGAGCGGTGACGTCACCGCTCTGCTTTCTGGCTGCCCGGCGCTCACAGCCAGACCAGAGAAGCAGAGCGCCGAGGACAGACGGCTGTAGGTAAGTATGTAGCGTTTGTTTTTTTACTTTTTAGGATGGCAACCAGGGTAAACATCGGGTTACTAAGCGCGGCCCTGCGCTTAGTTACCCGATGTTTACCCTGGTTACCGGGGACCTCGGGATCGTTGGTCGCTGGAGAGCTGTCTGTGTGACAGCTCTCCAGCGACCAAACAGCGACGCTGCAGCGATCCGGATCGTTGTCGGTATCGCTGCAGCGTCGCTATGTGTGACGGTACCTTTAGACCCTAAAGAGTGGTGATGTCACTGAGAAGAGGAGCAGAACGCTGCTGGGTCGCCGGGAGAGCGGTGGTAGGTGACTATAAAAAAGAAATGCTAAAATCTGACTTGAAAAATATTTAAAAGTCTCCAGTCTCTCAATTCTAAATATTTTTCTATCTACTGGCTAACAAGGTACCAAGATATATTTCTTTCCTGTATTAAAATCTGACTTGTAATTCAAATTATTATTATTTCCTAATGAAGTAGAGCAATCCTAGGCTTCCCAATTGCAATCCTTTCAAAATGTATGATTTTGTAAATAATTATCGAAACTAGATTTTTTAAATTATATAACTGTATCAGTAAGTTATAAATGTAGAAGAATCCACTGTATGTTAATGTGTATTCCAGAATACTTGCCATGTGAAAAGTGAGACTGATAAATGGCAGAGCTCTTCTACACCATATTTTCCAATTATGTGCTGCTCACTAGCAAGAAATAAAATGCAGAAAGAGAGATTAATTGTGAGTGAATTTCGCATTAAAGTCTCCGAAAATCCTTAATCCAGGAATGATTACTTTTATCTGGAGAGAAATATCCAGCTGAGTCAGTCCAGGTCTACACACTTTAATCTATGAACTCCTAGGGAGATGAGCTGCAAGGGACCATTTAGACACACAAAATAATAAGGTACAAGCTTTCTTTTTAGAAAATCGTGTTTCCTGATTACTGGCCTATCTAAGCAGGCCAGAAATCATCCGACAAATCAAGAAAACATTCATTGATCGGGTGAGATGATTTATAAGCAGGCTTAGAAAAAAAATCAAATTTTTTGTCGCTAATACAGGTCAATGGTTACGTCTCTAACTGTGTCTCCCTGTTTCGGGGCATGCGGCAAGGATGTCCAGTGTCCCCAATGTGGTATGCAGGTGCAATAGAGCCAAGATGAGCCATTATCCTCTCCAACCCAGAGATTCAATGGTTTCTCTAGGGCTTAATACATGGCAAACTTAGTGTCTATCCTGACAACACTCTGCAGGATGTTGGTGTGTCCCTGTTTAGTGACGCTGAATGTGACTGACAATTATGGCCTTATTTCATGGCCTAGAAATCACATTGGACATTTTTTGTACCCTTCTAGTAGACATGACAGCTACCAGACAGGCCTCTCTCTTACCTTTGCAATGGGTCACCTATTCAGGATTCAGGATTTTTTTTTAAATTTGGGAGACGTCTATGCCATAAACATCCTTCCTCTATTCTTGTTAATTCAAGCTAAAATAAGTTGATGGGAGAAGTTACCCCTGTCAGTCATGGCTCACATGGCATAACCATAATTTTAAGCAACCTAATATTATGATTGTCCCATAAATACTTTACATCTTTTAATTGTCCCCAATATATATCAACTTGAAAACAATCAGTAAACGTAACTCCATTTCCCCTGCCTTTATTTAGCAGGATCTGGATTTACCAGATCAAAGATATATTTTTTGGTAGCCAGCTTTCCTATATACTGTATGTAGGTAGGATGAGAAGGACTTCTAAAACCCTTGTCATTATAGTCTGACCCTATGACCCAGAGATTACATACACCTATTGCACAAATTGTTTTTAACTTCCACAATGATTCCTCAAATGCACTGCCGATTCCCGATCCTCAGGAAGTCTATATTGGTCTGGGCCATTGTCCGTAACCTTTCCCGTACACTGTCACATGACAGTGATATACCTCTCTGGTATAACGGTATCCTTACTGAATTATTAGTGCTGTTGGACCCATCAATATTCGGACACAACTCCTATTACTGCATGCTCTTCTACTGATTGAAAGAACTAAGCCATCCAATGTAGGGGCAAGACCAGACTGGAAAGAAGATGTAGGTCCTATGTCTGATGAGCTTTAGAGACACCAAGGTTGGTTTTTTCCCCTAGTTACTCTATATCTCACACTCCACGTATTGTACCACCGGAATGAGAAAAGTTTAGCCTTGTTCCTCAATGTGTGTCCCAGGTGTCTGCAAGGGCCCAGAGACATTCTCCCGCCTTCCGTGTCATTGTCCAGAGATTGGGGGACACAAGACTTTTTGCTTTTTGTACATTGACCCTGAGCAGTGCCCTATGACTTCAGAAAGGCTGTTTCTAATTGACTCCTTATTTTTTCTTGGAAGTGTGTAGGTATGCACTGGATGTCTCAAAGAACACCCACCATTTCCAAGTGTAAATCAGCAGGGAATCTTTGCCTTCCTTTTAAGAAAAGTATTTATACACTCCAGGGCTCCGTTGATAAGTTTGTCAAAACCTATGGTAGATGTGCCGAGTACCCCCTAATTGCCTGACCGGTTTGGATTGTTTATTGGGCAATCAATCCCTATAGCTGGAGGCAGAGTTTCATAGAATCATAGAATGGTAGAGTTGGAAAGGATCTCCTGGGTCATCGTGTCCAACCCCCTGCTCAATGCAGGATTCACTAAACCATCTCAGACAGATGTCTGTCCAGCCTCTGTTACAGGCAGTTTAGAGGATAGGGGTTCTGGGCTTTTTGGTCCTCTGACAGTTCCTAGGTTTCTCCAGGTCCACTTTTTATATTTACATAACCAACAGCATGAGCAGACACACTGCAGAAGCAGTTGATTTTTCTGATTTTATGGTTAGATTTTTTTTCTT
This sequence comes from Ranitomeya imitator, assembly GCF_032444005.1. Taxonomy (NCBI): domain Eukaryota; kingdom Metazoa; phylum Chordata; class Amphibia; order Anura; family Dendrobatidae; genus Ranitomeya; species Ranitomeya imitator. Next base: position 170,341,710 of record NC_091285.1, on the reverse strand, counting down.
TTTTACCTAGGTTTGCTTAACGTACATATTCATGCTAAAAGCTATTGTATTTTGTATAAGGCACATTTTGATCATTTCATCGTCCACTTCTTTGTATACCGGTCCCTTCTGGTTGTACACTACATATCCATTTGACTCATTCTTCTACTGTATTTAAAGGGTTGTCTGGTATTAGGATACAAGTCTGCAGTCATTCTATGTTACTGAAGACTTGTGAATCCTCACATTGCACTCATTGCACACTGCTAGGATTCTCTGATGGGTGCTATCGCCGGGAGCGAGCAGTCATGTGACCAAAGTACCGTATATGATCTGTATACTTACGTGTTGTGAATTTGCTTTTTGGCTCCCTCTAGTGGTTACTAGTTTTTTGACTCTGGTTTTTCTGTCTTTCCTTTTATCCGCACCTGGGTCGTTAGTTAGGGGCGTTGCTTTATAAGCTCCCTGGACACTCAGTTCTATGCCTGGCAACGTAGTTATCAGAGCTAATCTGCTGTGCTTTTGTCTACTGATCCTGGTCCGGTTATTCAGCTAAGTCATTTACTTTGCTTTTTGCTATTTGTTTTTGGTTTTGTATTTTTGTCCAGCTTGTTCCTAATCTGTATCCTGACTTTTGCTGGAAGCTCTAGGGCGCTGGTGTTCTCCCCCCGGACCGTTAGACGGTTCGGGGGTTCTTGAATTTCCAGTGTGGATTTTTGATAGGGTTTTTTGTTGACCATATAAGTTACCTTTCTATATTCTGCTATTAGTTAGCGGGCCTCTCTGTGCTAAACCTGGTTCATTTCTGTGTTTGTCATTTCCTCTTACCTCACCGTTATTATTTGTGGGGGGCTTCTATCCTGCTTTGGGGTCCCTTTCTCTGGAGGCAAGAGAGGTCTTTGTTTTCCTCTACTAGGGGTATTTAGATTCTCCGGCTGGCGCGAGTCATCTAGGATCAACGTAGGTATGACCCCCGGCTACTTCTAGTGTTGGCGTTAGGAGTAGATATATGGTCAACCCAGTTACCATTGCCCTATGAGCTGGATTTTTGTATCTTGCAGACTTCCACGTTCCTCTGAGACCCTCGCCATTGGGGTCATAACAGTTTGCCAGGCCTATATTAAATGTTTAATGCATTGCAAAAGAGGGATTATAAGAAAGAAGATTCTGAGTTTTTTTTTCTCCTCTCTCATTTTTTTTTTTTTTTTCTTCATCCCCTTTACCTCAGAGTGGCTTATGCTTGCTGCAGACATGAATGTCCAGACCTTGATTACAAGTGTGGACCAGCTGGCTACTCGTGTGCAGGGCATACAAGATTATGTTATCAGAAGTCCTGGGTCAGAACCTAAGATACCGATTCCTGAACTGTTTTCCGGAGACAGGTTTAAGTTTAGGAATTTCAAGAATAATTGTAAATTGTTTTTGTCCCTGAGACCCTGTTCATCTGGAGACTCCGCTCAGCAAGTAAAAATTGTTATTTCGTTCTTACGGGGTGACCCTCAAGATTGGGCTTTTTCGCTGGCGCCAGGAGATCCGGCATTGGCTGATATTGATGCGTTTTTTCTGGCGCTCGGTTTACTTTATGAGGAACCCAATCTTGAGATTCAGGCAGAAAAGGCCCTGCTGGCTATGTCTCAGGGGCAGGACGAGGCTGAAGTGTATTGCCAAAAATTTCGGAAATGGTCCGTGCTGACACATTGGAACGAGTGTGCACTGGCCGCTAATTTTAGAAATGGTCTTTCTGATGCCATTAAAGATGTTATGGTGGGTTTTCCCATTCCCACAGGTCTGAATGATGCTATGGCACTGGCTATTCAAATTGACCGGCGATTGCGGGAGCGCAAGACCGCAAATTCCCTCATGGTGTTGTCTGAACAAACACCTGATTTAATGCAATGTGATAGAATCCTGACCAGAAATGAGCGGAAAATTCATAGACGCCGGAATGGCTTGTGCTACTACTGTGGTGATTCTTCACATGTTATCTCAGCATGCTCTAAACGTATAGCTAAGGTTGTTGGTCCGGTCACCGCTGGAAATTTGCAACCTAAATTTATTCTGTCTGTAACTTTGATTTGCTCACTGTCGTCTTATCCTGTCATGGCGTTTGTAGATTCAGGTGCTGCCCTGAGTCTTATGGATCTGTCATTTGCTAAGCGCTGTGGTTTTACTCTTGAACCATTAGAAAATCCTATTCCTCTTAGGGGTATTGATGCTACGCCATTGGCAGCAAATAAACCGCAGTATTGGACACAGGTTACCATGTGCATGACTCCTGAACACCGCGAGGTGATACGTTTTCTTGTTTTACATAAAATGCATGATTTGGTTGTTTTAGGGCTGCCATGGTTACAGACCCATAATCCCGTCCTGGACTGGAAGGCTATGTCAGTTTCTAGTTGGGGCTGTCGTGGTATTCATGGGGATATCCTGCCTGTGTCTATTGCTTCTTCTACGCCTTCGGAAGTTCCGGAGTATTTGTCTGATTATCAGGATGTCTTTAGCGAGTCCAGGTCCAGTGTATTGCCTCCTCATAGGGACTGTGACTGTGCTATAGATTTGATTCCAGGCAGTAAATTTCCTAAGGGAAGACTCTTTAATCTGTCGGTACCTGAACATACCGCTATGCGTTCGTATATCAAGGAGTCTTTGGAGAAAGGACATATTCGTCCGTCTTCTTCCCCTCTTGGTGCAGGATTCTTTTTTGTGGCTAAAAAGGACGGATCTTTGAGGCCTTGTATTGATTATCGGCTTTTAAATAAGATCACTGTCAAATTTCAGTATCCTCTGCCGCTGTTGTCTGACTTGTTTGCCCGAATTAAAGGTGCCAAGTGGTTCACCAAGATAGACCTTCGTGGTGCGTACAACCTTGTGCGCATTAAGCAAGGTGATGAATGGAAAACCGCATTCAATACGCCCGAAGGTCATTTTGAGTACTTGGTGATGCCTTTTGGGCTCTCCAATGCGCCTTCAGTTTTTCAGTCCTTTATGCATGACATTTTCCGGAAGTATCTGGATAAATTTTTGATCGTTTATCTGGATGATATTTTGGTTTTTTCTGATGATTGGGACTCGCATGTGGAGCAGGTCAGGTTGGTCTTTAAAATTTTGCGTGAAAATTCTTTGTTTGTCAAAGGCTCAAAGTGTCTCTTTGGTGTACAGAAGGTTCCCTTTTTGGGGTTTATTTTTTCCCCTTCTGCTGTGGAGATGGACCCGGTCAAGGTCCGAGCTATTCTTGATTGGACTCAGCCCTCGTCAGTTAAGAGTCTTCAGAAGTTCTTGGGTTTCGCTAACTTCTACCGTCGTTTTATCGCTAATTTTTCTAGCGTTGTGAAACCTTTGACGGATATGACCAAGAAGGGCTCCGATGTAGCTAACTGGGCTCCTGCTGCCGTGGAGGCTTTCCAGGAGTTGAAACGCCGGTTTACTTCGGCGCCTGTTTTGTGCCAGCCCGATGTCTCACTTCCCTTTCAGGTTGAGGTGGATGCTTCGGAGATTGGAGCAGGGGCCGTTTTGTCGCAGAGAGGTCCTGGTTGCTCTGTTATGAAACCTTGTGCCTTTTTCTCTAGGAAGTTTTCGCCTGCCGAGCGAAATTATGATGTGGGCAATCGGGAGTTGTTGGCCATGAAGTGGGCATTTGAGGAGTGGCGTCATTGGCTCGAGGGTGCTAAGCATCGTGTGGTGGTCTTGACTGATCACAAAAATCTGATGTATCTCGAGTCTGCTAAACGCCTTAATCCGAGACAGGCCCGCTGGTCATTGTTTTTCTCCCGCTTTGATTTTGTTGTCTCGTATTTACCAGGTTCAAAGAATGTGAAGGCCGATGCTCTTTCTAGGAGCTTTGTGCCTGATGCTCCTGGAGTCGCTGATCCTGTTGGTATTCTTAAGGATGGAGTTATCTTATCAGCTATTTCTCCGGATCTGCGACGTGTGTTGCAGAGATTTCAAGCTGATAGGCCTGAGTCTTGTCCACCTGACAGACTGTTTGTTCCGGATAAGTGGACCAGCAGAGTCATTTCCGAGGTTCATTCCTCGGTGTTGGCAGGTCACCCGGGAATTTTTGGCACCAGAGATCTGGTGGCCAGGTCCTTTTGGTGGCCTTCTTTGTCAAGGGATGTGCGGTCATTTGTGCAGTCCTGTGGGACTTGTGCTAGAGCTAAGCCTTGCTGTTCTCGTGCCAGCGGGTTGCTCTTGCCCTTGCCTGTCCCGAAGAGACCTTGGACACATATCTCCATGGATTTCATTTCTGATCTTCCGCTATCTCAGGGCATGTCTGTTATCTGGGTGATATGTGATCGCTTCTCCAAGATGGTCCATTTGGTTCCTTTGCCTAAGCTGCCTTCCTCTTCCGATCTGGTTCCTGTGTTTTTCCAGAACGTGGTTCGTTTGCACGGCATCCCTGAGAATATTGTGTCAGATAGAGGATCCCAGTTCGTTTCCAGGTTCTGGCGATCCTTTTGTAGTAGGATGGGCATTGATTTGTCGTTTTCCTCTGCTTTCCATCCTCAGACTAATGGACAGACGGAGCGAACCAATCAGACTTTGGAGGCTTATTTGAGGTGTTTTGTCTCTGCTGATCAGGACGATTGGGTGACATTCTTGCCGTTGGCTGAGTTTGCCCTTAATAATCGGGCTAGTTCCGCCACCTTGGTTTCGCCTTTTTTCTGCAACTCTGGTTTCCATCCTCGCTTTTCTTCAGGTCATGTGGAGTCTTCTGACTGTCCTGGGGTGGATTCTGTGGTGGATAGGTTGCAGCGGATCTGGAATCATGTGGTGGACAACTTGAAGTTGTCACAGGAGAGGGCTCAGCGCTTTGCCAACCGCCGCCGCGGTGTGGGTCCCCGACTACGCGTTGGGGATTTGGTATGGCTTTCTTCCCGCTTTGTTCCTATGAAGGTCTCCTCTCCCAAATTTAAACCTCGTTTTATTGGTCCTTACAAGATATTGGAAATCCTTAATCCTGTATCTTTTCGTCTGGATCTTCCTGTGTCGTTTGCTATTCACAATGTATTTCATAGGTCCTTGTTGCGGCGGTACGTTGTGCCTGTAGTTCCTTCTGCTGAGCCTCCTGCTCCGGTGTTGGTTGAGGGCGAGTTGGAGTACGTGGTGGAGAAGATCTTGGATTCTCGCCTCTCCAGGCGAAGACTTCAGTACCTGGTCAAGTGGAAGGGCTATGGTCAGGAGGATAATTCCTGGGTGGTCGCCTCTGATGTTCATGCGGCCGATTTAGTTCGTGCCTTTCATGCCGCTCATCCTGATCGCCCTGGTGGTCGTGGTGAGGGTTCGGTGACCCCTCACTAAGGGGGGGGTACTGTTGTGAATTTGCTTTTTGGCTCCCTCTAGTGGTTACTAGTTTTTTGACTCTGGTTTTTCTGTCTTTCCTTTTATCCGCACCTGGGTCGTTAGTTAGGGGCGTTGCTTTATAAGCTCCCTGGACACTCAGTTCTATGCCTGGCAACGTAGTTATCAGAGCTAATCTGCTGTGCTTTTGTCTACTGATCCTGGTCCGGTTATTCAGCTAAGTCATTTACTTTGCTTTTTGCTATTTGTTTTTGGTTTTGTATTTTTGTCCAGCTTGTTCCTAATCTGTATCCTGACTTTTGCTGGAAGCTCTAGGGCGCTGGTGTTCTCCCCCCGGACCGTTAGACGGTTCGGGGGTTCTTGAATTTCCAGTGTGGATTTTTGATAGGGTTTTTTGTTGACCATATAAGTTACCTTTCTATATTCTGCTATTAGTTAGCGGGCCTCTCTGTGCTAAACCTGGTTCATTTCTGTGTTTGTCATTTCCTCTTACCTCACCGTTATTATTTGTGGGGGGCTTCTATCCTGCTTTGGGGTCCCTTTCTCTGGAGGCAAGAGAGGTCTTTGTTTTCCTCTACTAGGGGTATTTAGATTCTCCGGCTGGCGCGAGTCATCTAGGATCAACGTAGGTATGACCCCCGGCTACTTCTAGTGTTGGCGTTAGGAGTAGATATATGGTCAACCCAGTTACCATTGCCCTATGAGCTGGATTTTTGTATCTTGCAGACTTCCACGTTCCTCTGAGACCCTCGCCATTGGGGTCATAACACTTACGGCCATATTCTGACTATTCTTGTCCTGCCTCGCTCAATACACTTACATTGAGCGAGGCCGCGCCCAACTAGTCAGTACGTGACCGCAGGTATGCAAACCATATACTTCCAGTCACACACCCGCCGCTAGCAGCCTCCTCACAGCACGCAGCGCACATGATGTGAGGATTCACAAGACTGCAGTCGTCACATAGAGTGACTGCAGACTTGTAGCCTAAGGCCGGAGAAACCCTTTAAGTATTTTATTCTGTAATCTCTTAATAAACTATGTACGGTATGTTTAAAACTAAAATAAATTATGTTCTATGCACGCAGAACATTCATGTTAACTATGGTTCTGTGCATATGGAAGTGCATTTGACCTGTCTAAACAGACCATTAACCAACCACTACTCTGCATGAAACTGATAGGTTTAAACCTAGGTATTATACACACAGTATATAGGTGTACAGCCTACATGTACACTTGTAAACAATGCCTGTTTTGGCTAAAAAAAATAAATAAATAAGCAAAAACAAAAGGATGCAAAAATTTAGTTTTCTAAGAGTTTCATCTATTATTTAGATGGAACATATCAAAGCAAAATTATCATGATGATGATTATGTAAGAAGATGGAACGGACCGGGGTACCTTTCTTGCACTGGTTCCGGAAATGCCGGGGCTGTCACCATTGTTGCACGGGGGGAAGCTTTCTGACCTGGACCGATCTTTCCACTGCTCAACAGGGAGTGTGTTGGAGATAAAAGAGGCTGTGCACTGTGCAGAGACTTGGCGGGAAGACAGCATGCGCAGCAGGGGAAGGTTGGCGCTCGATTCCTTGAGCAACGTGAAAGCGCGAGCCGGCGTTGTAGACCCCCGACTGCCAAGTACAGTGATTTTGAGCAGAAACCTGCATTGTGCCCACTGGCTCCTGCATCCAAAAGTGCCAGACGGTTTTTGCTGCGCGTGTGCCGCCTGAGACTGACGGGGTGACTTTCATAGAACTGTGTCCTACCTCACCCGTAGTGTTCTGCCAAGCTGAACCACGTACACAGAGCATCCTAGACTGTTCTTCACCCGACACGGAGACTCCAGATCCAGGACCCTGCTTGAGACAGCGATGACTCGTCTTCACCGTTACGAACCAGATCTTCAACTTCTTCAGGACTACCCCGGGATCATCATGCACCGGTTGCTAGGGCGCCACCGTAGGATATTAGGACTCTGCAGCTAAGAAGCCGACAGACTGATAAGTTTAACCACTCATAACAGCTGATTTAACTCTTGCCGTTGTTTATTTATATCCACCCCTATAATGGGTCTTTTTCCCTTGCTATGTTTACACTTTACCTCCCTGTGAGGAGTAATCCCCTTGTTATTAAATCTGTTAACCCTTGCTCTGCCTCCTGTCTGTGCATCCCGCGACCTGCTTACACTTATTCTTTATTGTGTGTTAAGGTAAGGTCCCATGGTCATTCGGCACTGGAGTCAACAAGACTTTGTCCAATGGTTGGAATCTGGATGCGATTTTGCTGTAGATATTAACCTTCTAATGGTAAAGGCTTAAATCTGCATAATTAATTGATATGCTGGAGGCTTTTCCCATCGTCATAAATGAGTAAAATTGCAAAGTGTTTGTAAAAAAGAAAAAGAAAAAAGGCAAGTTTTCAACTTACCTCTAATTGAAAATCTTAAGGGAGGGATTTCACATTTTGATGCAGTCTATCAATGGCGGTCAGTGTCCTAGTCATGGAGGGGGTGTTTACAAGCTTTGCCATACATAGAGCATAAAATCGATGTTCTGAATCTGGTCGGATCACTGGATTTGCACTCCTGCTATGCGATGCAACATTCCCATTGCTTGCAGGAGTCGATAGCACACATTTTGTTGCAGGGGCTCAGCCCTGCCACCAGTCCAAACTGTCAATTTGCTGGAGGGCAGGTGGGTTATGCTCTCCTGAAGAATGAATAAGGAGAATAACCCACATGCCCTATCAATTTATGCTGCAGATTTATCACTGTGCACAAAAAGGTGTTTGTTTGTTTTTAAAAAAAGAAGCACTCCCATGTATAATTTGCTTTATTGAATGTGTGTATGTAATGTAGTGTGAGTATATTAACATAGTCACCTACTATTGCTTTCTTCAGTGTCCAGCTCCGTTCTGATCCTCTTCTGAGTGAAGTCACTGGTATTCCAACTAGTTGGCTCCCTCTATGTTCTATGTGTGAGGCGGAAGTCACTTTTACAATTAAAGTCTATTAAAGATGTTGTCCACTACTAGGACAACCTCTTCTCATAGCCTACGCTTGGCCGCGATAAAGTAAAAAAGCCTACGTATACTCACCTCCCGTGCTGACGCCATTCCAAAATGACCTGGAGAGTATGCAAAGGCGTGACGTCACTGAGAAGAGAAAAAGAACGGTGCTGGACATTAGAGAAAGCAAGAGTAGGTGAGTATATTAATGCACTCACACTATATTACAACCACATATTCACACATTTAAAGGGATTATGTCGGCGTTATTATGTTGGCTGGCGCCTGAACGTGGCCAAATGCTGCGAGGAGAAAACAAACTTTATTCTCCCCAGAGGTATTCCTGTTTCAGCCATGGGGGCGGCGCCGATTCAGTCACCGCTTGGAGAATACTAAGTGGCTGCTGTAACCGTGCCCCCTGGCCCTGACTGACAGACGGTCCTAATGCTTTGGGTGTGGTTATAGCAGCCCCTGGCACTGGCTCTGCATTTGGGCCGGCTGTCAGTCAGGGCCAGGGGTTGGGTTTCAATCACGGGGGTAATGATGTTGTGGGTTCAGTCACCACTCTGTATACTTAGAGCGGTGACAGAACCTGCGCCGGTGCCACCCCCGTGACTGAAACGGGAACACTGCCAGGGAGAATAAAGTTAATTTTCTCCCAGCAGCGTATGGCACCGGGCAACATAACAGTGCTATTAACCTGGAGATTAACCCCATATCTGCTGGTTAGTAGTGTTTTTTTCTTGCGACAGGTTCCTTTTAGTAAAAAAAAAATATACATGGGAGTACTTCTTTAAATCACTATTAGTTTCGTATACCGTAAACCATAATTACTGCCATATATTGTATTGTAACAAAGTGTGAAATCTTTTTATATGTTGCATTCAAATTGTAGCCCATAGTAAGCTAAACATTGCAAAGATTGCTTTAAAATGGCATCCCACATCACATTTCAGTACATTATGTTGCTGCAGACATACCGCTATATATCAAAAAGAAGACTGAATTCGCAATAGCCATTACTGTGCAGAATATCTAGAAACAGACGTTAGTCATGTGATTCAGGAGAATATCTCCAGTGTTTGGTATCTGAGCAGCAGATATGTCATATTTATTATCTCCACCAGTCTGCACTGAATACACGTTGCTATTTAAAACCACTATCTATATTTAGGGAGATGGCAACTGCTGTGGTTTGTTCCTTGAAGCTGTGTGTTATTTTAAACTTATGGATGGGATCAAATTTAGCGGTAACATTTTTTAATACACATCTAAGTATAGCCCTGATGATAAAATGGCTTTATAAAATGTTCCTAAAATTTTTAGCTAACCGGCCTTGATTTAATTTATTTAATCTAGAGCACAATAGTCTGGCATTGGCATTGGTCAAAAAAATTGTATTGCTGATTGTCCGAAGTGACACAGCTGCAAAGCTTTGTGGGAGATTTTTTTTTATCACCCAGCCCTCATTTATAAACTCATCTTACTACATTCCTCAAAGGTTTACAGTTAGTTTCGTAGTGAGGAACATCAGACTTCAGAAACAAGGCCTAAAGACAGGACAGAAAGAATCTGGGTAAGAATGTTTCTGTATTTCTGTCATTCAAACAACTATTCAGGTCCACCTCTTCCCACTGTTACCTGCAGGACAGCCATAGGTCTCACCCTCATACAGGGTACATCAGCTAGCACTGCTGACTGCAGGATAGCCATAGGTCTCACCATCATAGAGTTAACATCATCTAGCCCTGCTGACTGCAGGACAGCCATATGTCTCACCATCATAGAGTTTACATCAGCTAGCCCTGCTGACTGCAGTACAACCATAGGTCTCACATCATACAGGGTACATCAGCTAGCCCTGCTGACTGCAGTACAACCATAGGTCTCACCATCATACAGGGTACATCAGCTAGCCCTGCTGACTGCAGTACAACCATAGGTCTCACCATCATACAGGGTACATCAGCTAGCCCTGCTGACTGCAGTACAACCATAGGTCTCACCATCATACAGGGTACATCAGCTAGCCCTGCTGACTGCAGTACAACCATAGGTCTCACCATCATACAGGGTACATCAGCTAGCCCTGCTGACTGCAGTACAACCATAGGTCTCACATCATACAGGGTACATCAGCTAGCCCTGCTGACTGTAGGACAGCCATAGGTCTCACCACCATACAGGGTACATCAGCTAGCCCTGCTGACTGCAGTACAACCATAGGTCTCACCATCATACAGGGTACATCAGCTAGCCCTGCTGACTGCAGTACAACCATAGGTCTCACCATCATACAGGGTACATCAGCTAGCCCTGCTGACTGCAGTACAACCATAGGTCTCACCATCATACAGGGTACATCAGCTAGCCCTGCTGACTGCAGTACAACCATAGGTCTCACATCATACAGGGTACATCAGCTAGCCCTGCTGACTGTAGGACAGCCATAGGTCTCACCACCATACAGGGTACATCAGCTAGCCCTGCTGACTGTAGGACAGCCATAGGTCTCACCACCATACAGGGTACATCAGCTAGCCCTGCTGACTGTAGGACAGCCATAGGTCTCACCACCATACAGGGTACATCAGCTAGCCCTGCTGACTGCAGTACAACCATAGGTCTCACATCATACAGGGTACATCAGCTAGCCCTGCTGACTGTAGGACAGCCATAGGTCTCACCACCATACAGGGTACATCAGCTAGCCCTGCTGACTGTAGGACAGCCATAGGTCTCACCACCATACAGGGTACATCAGCTAGCCCTGCTGACTGTAGGACAGCCATAGGTCTCACCACCATACAGGGTACATCAGCTAGCCCTGCTGACTGTAGGACAGCCATAGGTCTCACCACCATACAGGGTACATCAGCTAGCCCTGCTGACTGTAGGACAGCCATAGGTCTCACCACCATACAGGGTACATCAGCTAGCCCTGCTGACTGTAGGACAGCCATAGGTCTCACCACCATACAGGGTACATCAGCTAGCCCTGCTGACTGCAGTACAACCATAGGTCTCACATCATACAGGGTACATCAGCTAGCCCTGCTGACTGCAGTACAACCATAGGTCTCACCATCATACAGGGTACATCAGCTAGCCCTGCTGACTGCAGTACAACCATAGGTCTCACCATCATACAGGGTACATCAGCTAGCCCTGCTGACTGCAGTACAACCATAGGTCTCACATCATACAGGGTACATCAGCTAGCCCTGCTGACTGTAGGACAGCCATAGGTCTCACCACCATACAGGGTACATCAGCTAGCCCTGCTGACTGTAGGACAGCCATAGGTCTCACCACCATACAGGGTACATCAGCTAGCCCTGCTGACTGTAGGACAGCCATAGGTCTCACCACCATACAGGGTACATCAGCTAGCCCTGCTGACTGCAGTACAACCATAGGTCTCACATCATACAGGGTACATCAGCTAGCCCTGCTGACTGTAGGACAGCCATAGGTCTCACCACCATACAGGGTACATCAGCTAGCCCTGCTGACTGTAGGACAGCCATAGGTCTCACCACCATACAGGGTACATCAGCTAGCCCTGCTGACTGTAGGACAGCCATAGGTCTCACCACCATACAGGGTACATCAGCTAGCCCTGCTGACTGTAGGACAGCCATAGGTCTCACCACCATACAGGGTACATCAGCTAGCCCTGCTGACTGTAGGACAGCCATAGGTCTCACCACCATACAGGGTACATCAGCTAGCCCTGCTGACTGTAGGACAGCCATAGGTCTCACCACCATACAGGGTACATCAGCTAGCCCTGCTGACTGCAGTACAACCATAGGTCTCACATCATACAGGGTACATCAGCTAGCCCTGCTGACTGCAGTACAACCATAGGTCTCACCATCATACAGGGTACATCAGCTAGCCCTGCTGACTGCAGTACAACCATAGGTCTCACCATCATACAGGGTACATCAGCTAGCCCTGCTGACTGCAGTACAACCATAGGTCTCACCATCATACAGGGTACATCAGCTAGCCCTGCTGACTGCAGTACAACCATAGGTCTCACATCATACAGGGTACATCAGCTAGCCCTGCTGACTGCAGTACAACCATAGGTCTCACCATCATAGAGTTTACATCAGCTAGCCCTGCTGACTGCAGTACAACCATAGGTCTCACATCATACAGGGTACATCAGCTAGCCCTGCTGACTGTAGGACAGCCATAGGTCTCACCACCATACAGGGTACATCAGCTAGCCCTGCTGACTGTAGGACAGCCATAGGTCTCACCACCATACAGGGTACATCAGCTAGCCCTGCTGACTGTAGGACAGCCATAGGTCTCACCACCATACAGGGTACATCAGCTAGCCCTGCTGACTGTAGGACAGCCATAGGTCTCACCACCATACAGGGTACATCAGCTAGCCCTGCTGACTGTAGGACAGCCATAGGTCTCACCACCATACAGGGTACATCAGCTAGCCCTGCTGACTGTAGGACAGCCATAGGTCTCACCACCATACAGGGTACATCAGCTAGCCCTGCTGACTGCAGTACAACCATAGGTCTCACATCATACAGGGTACATCAGCTAGCCCTGCTGACTGTAGGACAGCCATAGGTCTCACCACCATACAGGGTACATCAGCTAGCCCTGCTGACTGTAGGACAGCCATAGGTCTCACCACCATACAGGGTACATCAGCTAGCCCTGCTGACTGTAGGACAGCCATAGGTCTCACCACCATACAGGGTACATCAGCTAGCCCTGCTGACTGTAGGACAGCCATAGGTCTCACCACCATACAGGGTACATCAGCTAGCCCTGCTGACTGTAGGACAGCCATAGGTCTCACCACCATACAGGGTACATCAGCTAGCCCTGCTGACTGTAGGACAGCCATAGGTCTCACCACCATACAGGGTACATCAGCTAGCCCTGCTGACTGCAGTACAACCATAGGTCTCACATCATACAGGGTACATCAGCTAGCCCTGCTGACTGTAGGACAGCCATAGGTCTCACCACCATACAGGGTACATCAGCTAGCCCTGCTGACTGTAGGACAGCCATAGGTCTCACCACCATACAGGGTACATCAGCTAGCCCTGCTGACTGTAGGACAGCCATAGGTCTCACCACCATATAGGGTACATCAGCTAGCCCTGCTGACTGTAGGACAGCCATAGGTCTCACCACCATACAGGGTACATCAGCTAGCCCTGCTGACTGTAGGACAGCCATAGGTCTCACCACCATACAGGGTACATCAGCTAGCCCTGCTGACTGCAGTACAACCATAGGTCTCACCATCATACAGGGTATATCAGCTAGCCCTGCTGAAGAGGTGGCCACAGATGACCTGAAGGCTTGAGACTATATTAGTTATATTTGTATGCAGCTGCCATCTGGTCACTGTACAGTATGTCAGTATTATTCAGCGCTGTATGGTTAGGGTAAAAGCACTTTTTTATGGCACAAATGCATTTATTATCCTATCAATGATATTGAATGGGTTTTCCAAGAATGGAAGAAAGAAAAACAAAAGGTAATTAACAATGATTTTCTAAATAAATTTAATTAGTAACTCACACTTGTTTTTTCTAAAGCTGTAGTCACTAAAGTACATTAAAATGGCTGTCATCTTGTCACACTGACACTAAAAGGTAATAGGCCAGGTGCCTGTGAGCATGTGCAGTAGGAAGTTTCGATAATGCAACCTTAACATAACCAGGGTGGACAGCAGTGTGGACAGCCTCTTCTTACCACAGCACCTCTTGGTAACTCTAGAATTAAATCAGAAAGACACGGTGGAAAGCAGTGTGAGCACCACTGGTATCTACAGTATTGGATTAGAAAGACATGGTGGACAGCAGTGTGAGCAGCATCTTTTTACCTCAGTACCCATGGTATCTCGAGGAATAGATCAAGAAGACATAGTGGACAGCAGTGTGTGAGCAACCTCTTTTTACGCCACCACCCAGATATCTCCAATATTAGGTCACAGAGACATGATGTACGGCAGTGTGAGCAACTAGTTTTTAACTCAGCACCCACATATCCCCAGCATTAGATCAGAAAGACATGCTGGACAGCAGTATGAGAAGCCTCTGATCACCCCAACATCCTTGGTTCCTCCAGTATTACACTAGAAAGACAGGATAGACAGCAGTGTGAGTAGCCACTTCTTTCCTCGGTCTTTGATGCCATCTTGTTTTATGCTGCAAATTTGTCCATGTTTTATTATTTTTTATTTTGTAGCATATATGTGTTTATTATTTTGTGGCGTTTTTTCACTTCTCTGCATCTATGTAGGTTTAGTTTGCTGTACAACATATTGAGGTGCTAACAGAAGGTACCACACCGGCATCCATATAATGTAAGGCCAACCCTGATTATCCAATATAGTGAGCTGCTTTCAGTAGTCCAACCTGTTTGGCTCTCAATGTCCCATGAAACATAATTTAAATGTTGCTAAATGTCCTGGAGCTCATGTTTATGCATTTTTTATTTAGCCCTCTTATTTTTAAGAATAAAAGGGTTCTCTTTCTTCCTACAGCCCCCACTGAACTAAGTAACATTACATTTAAACATTGTGACAGAGCCCAAGTCTAAACATGGACATCTCCTCCCCTCACTGTTGGTGAACACTAGGTGGATTACACAATGAAACTTTCTCCACCACAGGATGTCTATTTCTGACATGACTGAGGTAGGAGAAGTCTCATTCTTAGTGGGAAACCTCTCAATGTACTGAACAGTTAGGCCATGTGCACACGTTCAGGTTTTTTCACGTTTTTTCGGGCTAAAAACGCTATAAAAACTCATTAAATACGCATACATTATGCATTCTATCATTTAGAATGCATTCTGCATGTTTTGTGCACATGGATGCGTTTTTTTCCACGAAAAAAACGCATTGCGGTGAAAAAATGAGCATGTTCATTATTTTTGCGAATTTTCTGCGTTTTTTCCTGCAATTCTATGCATTTGGGAAAAAAAGCACAAAAACACACAAAAAACGCGTCATGCGGATTTCTGGCAGAAATGTCCGGTTTTTGTCAGGAAAATTTCTGCAAGAAATCATGACGTGTGCACATACCCTTAAAGATGGTGTTCCCACAATCCCCAAAGAGAATCCTGGCCAGTGGCCACCTCTTTTACTCCCTAGATCGGTTCAGCTATCAGGAGGGCGTAATCTAGCTAAAAGGATGAACATTGAGAAACTATGTTTTCCATATTCATCAATAATAAAATTTACCAAGTCTCAAACACATATAATATTAAGCATTCCACATCTCCTCTCTTTTACCCTCTAACCGGCATGTCTGAAGGCAACTTAAATGCATAAAGTCAACTCAATAACATAACTGATGTTCTGTTGTGCCGTGATCTAGTTTGCTAGACTTTTATAGACACAAAAATACATATATGTAAGACAAAAGGAAAGTATGTTGGAGGCTAATTTGAGGTGAACGTTTGCTTACAATTATATTGTTTGACTGGGTACATAAATGATAATTACTAAGCTGGAACAGTATGGCAGAGGAAAACTGTTAAGATATGGGCTAGTAATACCCTGCTAACAAATAAAGGAAAAAAGCAACTTAATAATAACATAACCAAAAATAATTCTGCTTCCTATGTCAAAAAACTTGAGTGCTTGAAAAGAATAGACAGTAATATGGATAATTCAAGCTGTGATGTCAGTAGTCATGTGCGACTTATCGAGCTAAAGGCCTTGGTGGTTTCTCTATAGGCAAAGCTTACTCTACGGAAGACAGTGCTGTAACCAGTGAGGGAGGCGAGAGCATGCCAAACTAGTGGACGGAACGCTGCACCCTTAGCCACACCATGGGTGCCCCAAGCACCCTCATGAGCATCTTTGACTAAACTTCGGTTTCTGCAGAATAGAGCCAGCCATTAGAATAAAGATGCTATTTTTTAGGGGCAGTATTTCACATAAGGCAATGTGTCTAGCTTATGTTGTTAGTTTGGGCTGAAGGCCCTTTAATTTCAGGATGCTGTACATATGAAAAAGGTGCAGAGTTTACAGTACCTACATATAACAATACATAAGCACATGACAATGAGTAGACACAAGTACAACAAACATGACTAGTGCGTAGGGTTATGGGATTTTGCCCAGGAGGGCTTACAATCTACAAGGGAGGTGGGAAGGAAACTGAAGGTGAGCATAGAGCTGCTCATATGGCACGGATGTAGAACATGGTTATTGTAGATTTTTCAAAAGATCTTAATCTTCAGGTTAGGTTTGAAATTTTCGAAATTGAGGGAAGGTCCAGTTAGGGTAGTGCTTTCTAGAATATATGGGATGCATACAAGAAATTTTGAGGAGGAGAGGAAAGAAGGAGGTCTGGTGAGGAATTACGATTACATGCTGAGGGCAACAATAGAGTATGTAAAAGTATGCATGTATGTAAGGGACTACGGAGCTTGGCAATGTTGACAGGACTGGCTAATCACAACTATCCCACACAGGCAGATGTTGGGGAAGATAAGCATCGGACAGTTGAAACTGGCAACTTTTGTCCTTATGAAATAGGCTGCAGCAAGAAGAGTCTTACAGTGAATTTACTCCCCTCTTCCTACTGAGAGTACATGCATGTTAAGCTAACAACCATCTAATGTGTATGGCCAACTTAAAGCACCAATGTTTTTTATTTTATTTTACCACTAGAGTGGTATAAGTTCCCGAGCCCTAGTACTATACTTACCAGCTGCCATCTTCATCTTTTATTGGTGCCGGTCGGTCTTCGGCAGGTTGTGACCTGCTGAATCACTCCAGTGTTTGCTGGGCGTTCCAGAAGTTGCGACTCAATTGAACTCTATGACAGCCAGAATAAGACCACAGCGAAGCTCCCATAGACTTGCACTGAGAGCTCCGACTTTCAGGCAGTCAATAGTTGCATTGTCATCTATGTTCTATCCACATTGTTTTTTTTACATCCACAGAACATCCACATGCCATCTTTTTTATATATTAGCAGTTAATAAAATGTACAATACCAAATACAGTTTCCTATACTAATAATTGCATTGTATCCATAAAAAGTGGATGGAATATGGATGATTGTTATGGGATGTGTTTTTTTTTTGAGCATCCGTAATTTGCATGGGCGAATTTTATTCTAAAATGGAAGAGACTAGTGCATGCAGATATGTTTCTTCAGCCTAAGTTCAAGTAAAAAACTGTATTGAACAATATTGGTTTGTATCCCGTCCATTTGCTATCGGATTTTAACAAGGACAGCGCTAATGTACTATGTATAATGCACTCAACTAAACGAGAAATAGTCCTATGATTTAGTGCATTTTTCAATGATGAATAATATGACTACATGGAATTCTGTTTTTTTGTACGTGGGGTAGATTCTAATAATAGGTATGTATCAAAGAATTGAGATTTTTGAAATACCCTACTAATATTTCATTTTATATGCAGTTTAGAATAGTGAAATATAGGATAATATAGTGACTCTCAGATAAATCTGCCAGAGTGGGAACAGACCTCCTCCTTTCTACCTCTTATAGAGGGAAGAACAGTCAGTGGGGAGGGGTGGTCTAGCACGGGTAGGTGAAAGGTATGACATTCTACCATTTTGTGAAAACTGGCAATAAAGGAGACAACTCTCAAAACAAAGCAGAAACCTACCTTTTAGAGTGTGTGCACACAATCTCTTTTCCAGGTGAGCGAACCCTATTATGACCTGGTGGTTAGGAGCACCCGGCACGACCTGATAGTTAAACTGACACAAGACAAGCTCTGGGATGTGGGAGCTCTGCTGACCGCAACCCCTAATCCTATCACACACACTAGAAATAGCCGTGGAGCGTTCCTGACTCTCCCTAGACGCCTCTTCACAGCCTAAGAGCTAGCTAGCCCTAGAGATAGAAAATAAAGCCTACCTTGCCTCAGAGAAATTCCCCAAAGGTAAAGGAAGCCCCCCACATATATTGACTGTGAGTTAAGATGAAGTCACAAACACAGAAATGAAACAGATTTCAGCAAAGGGAGGCCAGATTTACTAAACAGACAGAGGATAGGAAAGGTATCTTTGTGGTCAGCACAAAAAACTACAAAAGACCACGCAGAGTGTGCAAAAAGACCTCCGCACCGACTAACGGTGCGGAGATGCCACTCTGCATCCCAGAGCTTCCAGCTAGCAAGACAAAATCATGATATCCAGCTGGACAAGGAAACAATGAACAAATAATAACTAGCAGGAACTTAGCTTCTGCTGGAATAGACAGGTTATCAGAAAGATCCAAGAGCGAACTGAACAAATGCAGGAACATTGACAGCTGGCATGGAGTAACGATCTGAGTGGAGTTAAATAGAGCAGCCAACCACAGGATTAACCACGTCACCTGTGTAAGGAACCTCAGAAGCAGCAGCTCCACTCACAGCCACCAGAGGGAGTCCATAAACATAATTCGCCGAAGTACCATTCACGACCACAGGAGGGAGCTCGACAACAGAATTCACAACAGAACCCACTAAGTTATTCAAGTAAAGACACTTAAAAAAACACCGTTTTTTCCCCCTGAAGCATTTTTTTTACCTTATTTTTGTTATTACCTGGGTGCTTTTTAACATTTTTGACCAACGTCGTGTTTTTTTAGTTTTTTTACGGCATCTTCTTTTACTGTGGTCTTGCGGTCTGTTTATAAACTCCATTCAACAATAAAGCAAAAACAATGGCAAACTGCTCAAAAAGACACGTGGGTGTATTTTTAGCCTTCCCATTAACTTCTGATTTTAAAGTATGCATACAGTTGTTTGAAAAAGTGTGATTTCCTATTCTCTTGCAGGTTTGTCACATTTAAACGTTTCATATCATCAAACAAATTGAAATCTTAGACAAAGTTAACACAAGTAAACACAAAATGTAGTTTGTAAATGAAGGTCTTTATTATTAAGAAAAAAAATTCAAACTTAAAGGGCACTCTGTGAAACAGTGATTGCCAGCCCACCCTTAAAACATAAATTAACTGTGGTTTATCACATCTTTGGGAAGCTGTGCTAAAATTCCATAGCCACACTAAGGCCTGAATACTGCTACTCCTGTTCTCAATCAAGAAATCACTTAAATAGGACCGGCCTGACAAAATGAAGAAGATCTTCAAAAGCTAGAAATCATGCTGCGATCCAAAGAAATTCTGGAACAAATGAGAAACAAAGTAATTGAGATCTATAAGTCTGGAAAAGGTTATAAAGCCATTTCTGAAGCTTTGGAACTCCACCAAACTACAGTGAGATGCATTATCAACAAATGACAAAAACATGGAACAGTGGTGAACCTTCCCAGGAATGGAAGGAATTCCCAGGAATCCAAAGAACTGCAGGCCTCACTTGCCTCAGTGAAGGTCAGTGTTCATGACTCCACAACAAGAAAGAGACTGGGAAAAAGTGGCCTGCATGGCAGAGTTCCAAGACAAAAATCACTGCTGAGCAATAAGAACATAAAGGCTCTTATCAGGTTTACCAGAAAACATCTTGATGATTCCCAAAGTATTTGGGAGAATACTTTGTGGACTGATGAGCCAAAAGTTGAACTTTTTGGAAGGTGTATGTCCCATCACATCTGGAGTAAAAGTAAGGCCTCATTCACACGTCAGTATTTTTGCATCAGTGTTTGAATGCCAAAGCCAGGAGTGGAACTTGCACAGAAAAACTATGAGTGAAAGATTGACGCCTGTTTAGTGTTTTGGAGACAGTCCTGCTTTTGGCATAGAAACACTGATGCAAAAATACTGACATATGAATGATGCCTAACACAGCATTTCAGAAAAGGATCATCATACCAACAGTAAAATATGATAGTGGTAGTGTGATTGTCTGTGGTTGTTTTGTTGCTTCAGGACCTGGAAGACTTTGCTGTGGTAAATGGAACACTGAAGTCTGCTGTCTACCAAAAAATCCTGAAGGAGAATGTCCGGTCACCTGTTTGTGACCTCAACCTGAAGCGCACTTGGGTTATGCAGCAGTACAATGATTCAAAACAAACCAGCAAGTCCACCTCTGAATGGCTCAAGAAAAACAAAATTAAGACTTTGGAGTGGCCTAGTCAAAGTCCTGACCTTAATCCATTTGAGATGCTGTGGCATGACCTTAAAAGGGCGATTCATGCTCGGAAGCCCTCCAATGTGGCTGAATGACAATAATTCTGCAAAGATGAGTGGACCAAATTTCTCCAAAGCGTTATTGCTAGTGTTGAGCATTCCGATACCACAAGTATCGGGTATCGGCCGATACTTGCGGTATCGGAATTCCGATACCGAGATCCGATACTTTTGTGGTATCGGGTATCGGTATTGGTTCCATAGGGATGTGTAAAATAAAGAATTAAAATAAAAAATATTGATATATTCACCTCTCCGGCGGCCCCTGGACATCACGCTGGTAACCGGCAGGCTTCTTTGTTTAAAATGAGCGCCTTTAGGACCTGCGAATGACGTCGCGGCTTCTGATTGGTCACGTGCCGCTCATGTGACCGCCACGCGACCAATCAGAAGCCGCGACGTCATTCTCATTCACTAAACTCCTAATTCTAGGAATCAAGGACCTGCGAATGACGTCGCGGCTTCTGATTGGTCGCGTGGTGGTCACATGAGCGGCACGCGACCAATCAGAAGCCGCGACATCATTCGCAGGTCCTAAAGGCGCTCATTTTAAACAAAGAAGCCTGCCGGTTACCAGCGTGATGTCCAGGGGCCGCCGGAGAGGTGAATATATCAATATTTTTTATTTTAATTCTTTATTTTACACATCCCTATGGATCCCAGGGCCTGAAGGAGAGTTTCCTCTCCTTCAGACCCTGGGAACCATCAGAATACCTTCCGATACTTGGTGTCCCATTGACTTGTATTGGTATCGGATATCGGTATCGGCGATATCCGATATTTTTCGGGTATCGGCCGATACTATCCGATACCGATACTTTCAAGTATCGGATGGTATCGCTCAACACTAGTTATTGCATATGCTTGATTACAGTTACTGCTGCTAAGGGTGGCCCAGCCAGTTATTAGGTTTAGGCGGTAATCACTTTATCACCCAGGGTCATGTAGGTTTGGATTTCTTTTTCCCTTACTAATAAAGACGTTAATTTACAAAACTGCATTTTTTGATTGTGTTATCTTTGTTTAATAGTTACATTTGTTTGGTGATCTAGAACATCTAAGTGTGACAAACATGCAAAAGAATAAAATCAGGACGGGGGCAAACACTTTTTCACACAACTGTATGTTGCTTCTTTTGAAGCTAATCGTTAGCTAATCTTTTTCAAGCAGTTTTTCAACTACAATCCGCCTGAAAAAAAACATTGTGTCCACATACCTCAACTGTTCTTAAAAAAGCAGTAGTGACCTTTATGACTATTGCCATGCATGCAGAAATGAGCAAGCACATTTATCTGATAAGCAGATGTCTCCATGGGATGGCTTAGTGCAAAATCATAACAGAGGATTTAGCAGACACACAAGAAATCTGACATCCTTCGGTAGTGTCTATGGAATGTAATCCGTCAGGTACTAAATGCATGCATGGCTTGTCCTTCATTTGATATACTGACCTCTCTGCTGACTTAATAAGAGAGAAAAAAATAGGCCCTGGGCAGGTGGCACAGTTTGCCTTGACCAGTGAACAGGCAGAACCAGCAAAGGTTGCTCTTGTGAATGATGACTGGCTTCATCAAATATTTATTTTGGTTTCTCTTTATCTACAGTGCAACCGATCTGAGAATTTTGAAGTCAGACTGATATTAACTATTAAGTTACCCGACTTCTGCCTGACTAATGTCGGAAACATATAGCTCAGCAGTTATCTCCATGTAATATGAAATATCTATACACCAAAGTTGTCACGTTATTGATAAACTAAACGTCCTGGGTGATTGGACAGCAAATAACTTTTTCACTCCCGAGTGGTTTGTTGCATTTTTTTTTTCTCCCAAGAGGAATCACTTTTCATTTTTTAACCGTATGAGTACCGTACTTGGATAAGTTGTAGTTTCGAATGACAAAATTCACTTTGCCGTGTAATGTACAAGTAACACAAAATGGTAAATAAAAAATCTTTTTCTTTTTTAAAGTTTGTTTTTTGTAATGATTATTATATGGTAAAAATAATTTGGGTATATGATTATAAAATAGTCCCACTTTTATGGATGCAATTTTGATCAATATTTTAGACTTTCATGTAAACCTACCCTTGAAGACAGATGCTGGTGGCCATGTAACATAGCTGACATGGACTACTTGTGGAGTGGGTTAAGGTTAAGCTCCTGTGCCTGCCCCAACAAGCAGACCAAGGTGTGGATCAATTATGTCCATATGCGCCAATGGGTTGAAAGTATAAAGACCTAATCGGAATGGTAGAGCACCCTAAATCTGCCATATACTGTATATATACTTTCAGATAAAAAGGAGCATGTCACTACACTATTGGCATATGAATTAGTGACCCATAAATAGAGTGAACTCATGCCCAAGTAGGATCCCATTATATGGCACTCAGCCATACAAGTCAATGAGTCCATGCAAAACACTTGGATTGCGCTTAGATGACATCTGAGTGCAATCCGATTTTTTCTGTGGACTGACAGAATGGAGAAGATGGAAACATTTTTTTCCCATATTCTCCTCATTCGAGAAAATTAGATGACACTATGATCACACTCTGACCAAACTCAGTTCAGAGTGTGATTATCATAATCAGTCCGATTCACTCAGATGAGAGAATACATGGGCATGTAAAGGTTGAAAGACTCTTGTCTGGCTGCAAAAAGCGTTTACAAGCTGTGATGCTTTCAAAAAGGGATGCAACCAGGTACTAACCATGAAGGGTGCTCAATCTTTTGCATCAGCCCATTTTTCTTTTTGTAATTTTTAAAATGTAAAAGATGGAAATACATTTTTTTGTGCCTAAAATACAAAGGAAATGTGCCATCTTTAAATGTAGGCCTTTTAGAGATCATTTCATCTTCAGCTTGCTTAAAGGGAACCTGTCACCCCCAAAATCAAAGAGGAGCTAAACCCACCGTCATCAGGGGCTTATCTGCAGCATTCTGGAATGCTGTAGATAAGCCCCCGATGTATCCTGAAAGATGAGAAATAAAGGTTATACTCACCTGGGGGCGGTCCTGCTCCAATGGGCGTCGCGGTCCGTTCCAGGGCCTCCTATCTTCTTGTCTTCACGCTGCGGCTCTGGCGCAGGGGTACTTTGTCTCCCTGTTGAGGGCAGAGCAAAGTACTGCAGTGCGCAGGTGCCGAGCCTCTCTGACCTTTCCTGGCACCCGCGCACTGCAGTACATTGCTCTGCCCTCAACAGGGCAGACAAAGTACCCCTGCGCCAGAGCCGCAGCGTGAAGACAAGAAGAGGACGTCATCGTAAGAAGATGGGAGGTCCCGGACCGCAACGCCCATTGGACCGTACCGCAGCGGGACCGCACCTGGGTGAGCATAATCTAACCTCTTTTTCTCATCTTTCAGGTTACATCGGGGGCTTATCTACAGCATTACAGAACGTGGTAGATAAGCCCCTGATGCTGGTGGGCTTAGCTCATCTTTGATTTTGAGGGTGACAGGTTCCCTTTAACTGTTTACAATAACAGCAATTATGACCAGGGGTGCCCAAATTTTAAATGCCGCTGCATACACTGGTGTGATCCTAGTCTTTTATGAGTGAAGGAAATGGATCCTGACTAGTGTTGAGCATTCCGATACCGCAAGTATCGGGTATCGGCCGATATTTGCGGTATCGGAATTCCGATACCGAATTCCGATACTTCCCGCGTATCGGATACCGGAATCGGAAGTTCCCAGAATTCAAACTGAACGCAGCAGCCAATGAGGAATGATTGGAAGTGTGGGCACATCCTGTTTAGCATGGTGGGCATGTAAGTACTGGCAAGGCTTGGATTGGCTGCTGAAATGATGTCACTCTGCACTATAAAAAACGCTGCCGCCATTTTGCGCTCACTCTGCTGTGATTTCAGTTAGGGACAGGACACTGTGTTCTAACTGAGGGCCAGTCGAGCTAGCTAATTGCTTTATTTTCCTTTCCAAAGGCTAATTTAGCAAAACGCTGTGTGTTCTTCACTGTTCACCTTGCTCTTGCCTTGCAGCGCTGTTTTAACAGCGTTCTGCAAGGTCTCTGTGTGTGTGTGCAGCTCACTCTGTAGTCTGTGTGCAGCCATATACCTGGTTGTATTCAGCTCAGGGGGGGTTCACGCTGCCTCACACAGTTGTCCTTTTTTGCTCTTAGTGCAGCCTGCTGCACATTTTTTCTCAAATTTCCTATTAGTGTTTTTCCACCAGTCTCCAGCTCTATTGTGGAAAAACACTACATAGGATAAACTAGAGGGGTTTTTTTGGGCCTTGCAGCGCCGTTTACGGCTGTCTGCACGGTCTCCGTGTGAGCCCAGCTCGCCCTGTAGTCTGTGTGCAGCCATAGCCGGTTGGATTCAGCTCAGGGTTCGTTACTGCCTCATACCTTGAGAAAAATTTTACTTTTTTTCAAATAGTGCAGCCTGTTTAAAATTTGAAAAACAAAAATTCCTATTAGTGTCTTTCCACTCGTATCCAGCTAAATAGTGGAAAAACACTATATAGGATAACCTAGAGGAGGGTTTTTTGGCCTTGCAGCGCCGATTACGGCTGTCTGCACGGTCTCCGTGTGAGCCCAGCTCGCCCTGTAGTCTGTGTGCAGCCATAGCCGGTTGGATTCAGCTCAGGGTTCGTTACTGGCTCATACCTAGAGAAAAATGTTACTTTTTTTCAAATAGTGCAGCCTGTTTAAAATTTGAAAAACAAAAATTCCTATTAGTGTCTTTCCACTCGTATCCAGCTAAATAGTGGAAAAACACTATATAGGATAACCTAGAGGAGGGTTTTTTGGCCTTGCAGCGCCGTTTACGGCTGTCTGCACGGTCTCTGTGTGAGCGCAGCTCGCCCTGTAGTCTGTGTGCAGCCATAGCCGGTTGGATTCAGCTCAGGGTGCGTTACTGCCTCATACCTTGAAAAACAATTTCCTTTTTTTCAAATAGTGCAGCCAGTTTAAAATTTGAAAAAAAAAATTCCTATTAGTGTCTTTCCACTCGTATCCAGCTAAATAGTGGAAAAACACTATATAGGATAACCTAGAGGAGGTTTTTTTGGCCTTGCAGCGCCGTTTACGGCTGTCTGCACGGTCTCCGTGTGAGCCCAGCTCGCCCTGTAGTCTGTGTGCAGCCATAGCCGGTTGGATTCAGCTCAGGGTTCGTTACTGCCTCATACCTTGAGAAAAATTTTACTTTTTTTCAAATAGTGCAGCCTGTTTAAAATTTGAAAAAAAAAATTCCTATTAGTGTCTTTCCACTCGTATCCAGCTAAATAGTGGAAAAACACTATATAGGATAACCTAGAGGAGGGTTTGTTGGCCTTGCAGCGCCGTTTACGGCTGTCTGCACGGTCTCTGTGTGAGCGCAGCTCGCCCTGTAGTCTGTGTGCAGCCATAGCCGGTTGGATTCAGCTCAGGGTGCGTTACTGCCTCATACCTTGAAAAACAATTTCCTTTTTTTCAAATAGTGCAGCCAGTTTAAAATTTGAAAAAAAAAATTCCTATTAGTGTCTTTCCACTCGTATCCAGCTAAATAGTGGAAAAACACTATATAGGATAACCGAGAGGAGGGTTTTTTGGCCTTGCAGCGCCGTTTACGGCTGTCTGCACGGTCTCCGTGTGATTTAAACTAGCTCTGTAGCCCGATCTGCACAAAAAAAAAAGTAAAGTTTACCAAACACAACTTAACACTTGTGTAGGCCACATTTGAAAAATAATAAAGTTTAGTCCACACTTTACAACATTAGTGTTTCTTACACCTGTTAGGAGGAGCATTTCAGGAATAAGCACACTAAGGCCTTAGTACTTTTCTGCTTATCTTTATCTGTCAACCAAGATGAAGAGGGCAGGGAGTATGGCACGTGGGCGTGGGCGCGGAGCAGGGAGAGGAGCAGGGAGAGGACGTGGTGATTCTGTGCCTGCTGCGGGCGCCGGTGACTCGTCGTCACTCAGTTTCAGCAGGGAACAGTCCTTCATGCACAGCTTTGTCGGAGAGCGCCGTGCACCGCTGCTACGTGAAGACCAAATTGAAGCCGTTGTCGGGTGGATGGCAGCTAACGCCTCAGCATCGACTTCAGTTAGTGCCACATCCTCTCAGGCACAGAGCACTGGAGAGCAGCCATCTGTCTCTTCACCACCTGCCAAATTGGCCAGGCAGTCAGAGAGCCCAGGACAGGAGCCGTCTCTACTTCTGTTCTCTGAATCTCTTGGCTTGGAAACAGGGGGCCAGCCAAGCAGCATTGGAGAAATGGAAGAAGAGGCAGTGTGCAGTGATGCCCAAAAGCTTTATCTCTCTGACTCTGAAGAGGCAGGTGGGCCAGTGCCTCCGGTGACCACAGCGCAGTACGCATCTGATGATGAAACTCAGGTGCCGCTTTCTGATGCGTACTGTGCTGCCGAGACTACCCAGGAGGAGCAGTTGGTGGCAGAGGGTAGTGGAGATGATGAGGTCCTTGACCCATCGTGGCGTGAGGAACAGGAAGGTGGTGGGAGCAGCTCTGAGGAAGAGCTTCCCCTTACGGGCCAAAGAGGGAGAGGGAGGGGGAAGACTGCGGAGCCTGTAGCCCCCACTTTGGCACCCGTTAGGAGCCTGTCTCTTTCCAAAGCCAAAAAGGGCGCTCCCAAGACTTGCAGTGCCTGGTCCTTTTTTGACACAGTTGCAGATGACATTTGTTTTGTCAAATGCAAGCTGTGTCATCAGAAAGTAAAAAGAGGTAAAAGTGTCAGCAACCTCAATACCACAAATATGTGGAAACATGTGCGGAACAGGCACGCGGTGGAGTTACAGAAACACAGTGAAGACGTAGGCCAACCAACAGCGGCAGCTACCACCTCTTCATCTCGTGTTGCCTCATCCTCCACTGTTGTCCAGAGACCTAGTGTAATTCCACCCACAGCACCACCTTCCCAGTCATCCTCACACTCCCAGTCTACTCTACAGCCATCGGTAGTCCAGGCATGGGAGAAAAGGCGGGCATTCTCGGCCATCCACCCCCGAGCACAGGCTCTGAATGCAGGCATTGCCAAACTGTTGTCCCTGGAAATGCTCTCGTTCAGGCTGGTGGAGACTGACAGCTTCCGTGACTTGATGGCATTGGCAGTCCCACAGTACAAGGTGCCCAGCCGCTTTTACTTCAGCAGGCAGGCTGTCCCTGCCCTGCACAGGCATGTTGAGGCAAACATAAAACATGCGCTACTGAACGCCGTCAGTAGCAAGGTCCACCTCACCACCGATGCGTGGACCAGTCAGCATGGACAGGGGCGATATGTTTCCCTCACTGCCCATTGGGTTAATGTTGTTGAGCCAGGTACAGATCGTGCGAGTGGCGCAGGACGTGTCCTGCCCACTCCAAGGATTGCAGGAATCCAGTCTGTACGCATCGACTCCTCCTCTTACACCAGTTCCTCTGATTCCTCTCTGCAGGATCCGTCACAGTCCACCTCCACATGGACCCGTGAACGTTTACCTATGACCGACATGAGCACAGCCGTGGCCAAACGTCAGCAGGCCGTCTTGAAACTAGTTTCATTGGGGCATCGAAGCCACACAGCGCAGGAGCTCTGGAATGCCATCAAGCAGGAGAGCGATGTGTGGTTACTGCCAGCGAATCTCCAGCCAGGCATGGTAGTGTGTGACAATGGCCGAAATCTGGTGGCAGCTTTGGCCCTTGGCAACCTCACTCACATCCCATGTCTGGCACATGTGCTCAATTTGGTTGTGCAGAGTTTTTTGAGGGACTATCCGGATCTTGATGCCCTGCTGCACAAGGTCCGCCTAGAGTGTGCTCACTTGCGGCGTTCCAGCTTGGCCAGATCCCGCATTGCTGCTCTGCAGCGCCGATTCCGCCTTCCGGAACACCGCATCATATGTGACCTACCTACCCGGTGGAATTCCACGTTACATACAGTTAGGGCCAGAAATATTTGGACAGTGACACAAGTTTTGTTATTTTAGCTGTTTACAAAAACATGTTCAGAAATACAATTATATATATAATATGGGCTGAAAGTGCACACTCCCAGCTGCAATATGATAGTTTCCACATCCAAATCGGAGAAAGGGTTTAGGAATCATAGCTCTGCAATGCATAGCGTCCTCTTTTTCAAGGGACCAAAAGTAATTGGACAATGGACTCTAAGGGCTGCAATTAACTCTGAAGGCGTCTCCCTCATTAACCTGTAATCAATGAAGTAGTTAAAAGGTCAGGGGTGGATTCCAGGTGTGTGGTTTTGCATTTGGAAGCTGTTGCTGTGAGCAGACAACATGCGGTCAAAGGAACTCTCAATTGAGGTGAAGCAGAACATCCTGAGGCTGAAAAAAAAGAAAAAATCCATCAGAGAGATAGCAGACATGCTTGGAGTAGCAAAATCATCAGTTGGGTACATTCTGAGAAAAAAGAAATTGACTGGTGAGCTTGGGAACTCAAAAAGGCCTGGGCGTCCACGGATGACAACAGTGGTGGATGATCGCCGCATACTTAATTTGGTGAAGAAGAACCCGTTCACAACATCAACTGAAGTCCAGAACACTCTCAGTGAAGTAGGTGTATCTGTCTCTAAGTCAACAGTAAAGAGAAGACTCCATGACAGTAAATACAAAGGGTTCACATCTAGATGCAAACCATTCATCAATACCAAAAATAGACAGGCCAGAGTTAAATTTGCAGAAAAACACCTCAAGAAGCCAGCTCAGTTCTGGAAAAGTATTCTATGGACAGATGAGACAAAGATCAACCTGTACCAGAATGATGGGAAGAAAAAAGTTTGGAGAAGAAAGGGAACGGCACACGATCCAAGGCACACCACATCCTCTGTAAAACATGGTGGAGGCAACGTGATGGCATGGGCATGCATGGCTTTCAATGGCACTGGGTCACTAGTGTTTATTGATGACATAAGAGCAGACAAGAGTAGCCGGATGAATTCTGAAGTGTACCGGGATATACTTTCAGCCCAGATTCAGCCAAATGCTGCAAAGTTGATTGGACAGCGCTTCATAGTACAGATGGACAATGACCCCAAGCATACATCCAAAGCTACCCAGGAGTTCATGAGTGCCAAAAAGTGGAACATTCTGCAATGGCCAAGTCAATCTCCAGATCTAAACCCAATTGAGCATGCATTTCACTTGCTCAAATCCAGACTTAAGACGGAAAGACCCACAAACAAGCAAGACCTGAAGGCTGCGGCTGTAAAGGCCTGGCAAAGCATTAAGAAGGAGAAAACCCAGCATTTGGTGATGTCCATGGGTTCCAGACTTAAGGCAGTGATTGCCTCCAAAGGATTTGCAACAAAATATTGAAAATAAAAATATTTTGTTTGGGTTATGTTTATTTGTCCAATTACTTTTGACCTCCTAAAATGTGGAGTGTTTGTAAAGAAATGTGTACAATTCCTACATTTTCTATCAGATATTTTTGTTCAACCCTTCAAATTAAACGTTACAATCTGCACTTGAATTCTGTTGTAGAGGTTTCATTTGAAATCCAATGTGGTGGCATGCAGAGCCCAACTCGCGAAAATTGTGTCACTGTCCAAATATTTCTGGCCCTAACTGTATGTTGGAGCGGTTGTGTGAGCAGCAGCAAGCAGTTATGGAGTACCAGCTGCATCAGGCGCAAAGAAGTCGCAGTCAGCGCCGATCAGACTTCACAACCACAGAGTGGGCCACTATGAAGGACGTCTGCCAGGTTTTGTGTCCTTTTGATTATTCCACGTGGATGGCAAGTGCAGATGATGCACTAGTCAGCATGACTGTCCCCCTTATCTGCCTGCTTCAGCAAACTTTGCAAGGGTTAAGGGATGATGTGGTGGAAGAGGTGGAGGATGAGGAGTCACCTTTTCCATCAGCTTCTGGAGAGTCAGCGCCACGTGGTTCCTCACAAAGGGGTACGCAGGGGCCAATTTGTGAGGAGGATGAGGAGGAGTCAATGGAGGAGGAAGAGCTCCGTCCAGAGGAGGGAGCGACACAATTGTCCAGTGGTCAGTGTGTACAGCGAGGGTGGGGTGATGACGAGCGGGCAGAGATCATGTCTCAAGCAGGGGACAGCGTTTCTGGGCCAGTTGGCACTCTGCAGCACATGGTGGATTTCATGCTGCAGTGCCTGAGAAACGACCGCCGCATCGACCACATTCTCAACATGCCTGATTATTGGGTGTTCACCCTCCTCGATCCTCGCTACCGGGACAACGTCCAAAACCTCATCCCTGCGTTGACCCGGGAGCGTAAATTGCGGGAGTACCACGACACACTGGTGAATTCCATCATCTTCTCCTGTCCAACTGAGAGGAGTGCTGCTAGTGCTTTACAAAGCAGCTCAGTGCGTCGAGGCAGTGGGGGAGGCTCTGCCCAAAGAGGGAGCAGAAGCAGTGCCTCTGCCCAAGGCAAGCCCAGTATGGCACAACTCTGGCACACTTTTGTGTGCCCGCCCCAAATGTCTACACCATCACCGGCGGCTCCAGTCAGCAGGAGGCAACGGTTCCGTCAGATGGTGACAGACTACATGGCTTGCCCTCTTACTGTACTCCCAGACGGCTCTTCCCCGTTCAAGTTTTGGGTCTCTAAGCTGGATACATGGCCAGAGCTAAGCCAGTATGCATTAGAGGTGCTGGCTTGCCCTGCGGCTAGTGTCTTATCGGAACGTGTCTATAAGTGCCGCAGGTGGTGTACTAACAGACCGTCGCATGCGACTATCCTCCGATAACGTTGACCGGCTTACTTTCCTGAAAATGAACCAGGCCTGGATCTCGCAGGAATTTGCCACTCCTCTGCCTGGGCTCCAACACCGCCAGTTGCGGCTCAGAAGTGCAGGCTGCACAGTCAAAACATACGACCCAGTGTTATTGGGTTTCAGTAACGTCAGCTGATCCCCAGCTGTGTAGCCGGCAATGTGTCCTGCGACCGCCACGCTGGCACAACAACCTAAATGTAAGGGAACCTGTCCCCCCTCCCCCGGCGTTTGTTACTGAAAGAGCCATCTTGTGCAGCAGTAATGCTGCCCAAGGAAAAGGTAGCTCTTTTTTTTTAGCTCTTTGCACACGCAGAACTTAACACTTATAAAATGTGTTCACTGATACCGTTATACCGTCCCGGAGCTGGGACTTTCCTTCGTAATGTGACGCAGCACAGCCGTCATTCCTACCCCCTTGGTGCCATGCGCTGCCTCCTCAGCGTTGTTTTAAGCTGTCACGGAGCCTGCGCTGTTCTGTTATCCCTTGGGCATGCCCTATTTGCGCTGCCTGTCTTCTGACATAATTTGGTGTCAGGCTGGCTGCGCCTGTGCGGCCGCGCTGCCCGAGATCCCGCCTCGCAGTGTCTTCTGATTGAGTCACACTGCGGGCCTGGGATCCATGGGCATGCGCAGTGCATATCTTCCCCTCGGGCTCTCGCTCATTTCCCTCCGCCTTCTTTAGACTGTGCGCCGTCAGCTGATCCCTAGCATGCCACGGCCGTGACACCGCACAGTCTGAAGAAGAGGGAAGGAGGGGAGTGAGAGTCGAGGTTATGCACTGTGCATGCCCATGGTTCCAAGGCCCGCAGTGGGATTACGTTAGACGAGACTGCGAGGTGGGATCTGGAGCAGCGTGGACGCACAGGCACTGACAGCCTGACACCAAACTATGTCAGAAGACAGGCAGCGCTAATTGGCCATGGCCAAGGGCTAACAGAACAGCGCAGGCTCCGTGACAGCTTAAAACAACGCTGAGGAGGCAGCGCACGGCATCAAGGGGATAGGAATGACAGCTGTGCTGTGTCCCATTACGAAGGAAATTCGCACCTCCGGAACGGTTTAACGGTATAAAGGGACACATTTTTAGTGTTTACTTCGGTGTTTGCAAGGAGCATAATTAAAAGAGCAACCTTTTCCTTTTGCATCCTTAGTGCTGCACAAGATGGCTCTTTCAGCTACAAACGTCTTGGGGGGGGGTTAAAGGTTTCCTTTCAACTTGCTCCAATCAGGCTTCGGCCTGCACTCTGTTCCTCCTGCTGTCCCTGGGCTCTAACACCGCCAGTTGGTGCCTGGAAGTGCTGTGTGCACAGTCAACAGTCGCTCCTCTGTTATTGGGGTTCAGTAACGTCAGCTGATCCCCAGCTGTGTGTGCGGCAATACCTCCAATCTGCTCCTCCTGCTGTCCCTGGGCTCTAACACCGCCAGTTGGTGCCTGGAAGTGCTGTGTGCACAGTCAACAGTCGCTCCTCTGTTATTGGGGTTCAGTAACGTCAGCTGATCCCCAGCTGTGTGTGCGGCAATACCTCCAATCTGCTCCTCCTGCTGTCCCTGGGCTCTAACACCGCCAGTTGGTGCCTGGAAGTGCTGTGTGCACAGTCAACAGTCGCTCCTCTGTTATTGGGGTTCAGTAACGTCAGCTGATCCCCAGCTGTGTGTGCGGCAATACCTCCAATCTGCTCCTCCTGCTGTCCCTGGGCTCTAACACCGCCAGTTGGTGCCTGGAAGTGCTGTGTGCACAGTCAACAGTCGCTCCTCTGTTATTGGGGTTCAGTAACGTCAGCTGATCCCCAGCTGTGTGTGCGGCAATACCTCCAATCTGCTCCTCCTGCTGTCCCTGGGCTCTAACACCGCCAGTTGGTGCCTGGAAGTGCTGTGTGCACAGTCAACAGTCGCTCCTCTGTTATTGGGGTTCAGTAACATCAGCTGATCCCCAGCTGTGTATCCGGCAACGTGTCATGCGACCGCCACGCTGGCACAACTAAAATGTAAGGGGACCTGTCCCCCCCCCCCAGGCGTTTGTTACTGAAAGAGCCACCATGTGCAGCACTAATACTGCACAAGGGAAAGGTCGCTCTTGAAATTATGCTCCTTGCAAACGCTGAACTACACACTCATGTAATGTGTCCCCTCACACCGTCCAACCGTCCCGGAGGTGGGACTTTCCTTTGTAATGTGACGCAGCACAGCCGTCATTGCTACCCCCTTGGCACCGTGCACTGCCTCCTTAGCGTTGTTTGATTCCGTCATGGACCCTGCGCTGTTATGTTATCCCTTGGCCATGCACAGTTTGCGCTGCCCGTCCTCTGACATCATTTGTTGTCATCCTGGCTGCGCCTGTGCGTCCACGCTGCCCGAAATCACACCTCGCAGTGTCGTCTAATGTGATCCCACAGTGGGCCTGGTATCCATGGCCATGCGCAGTGCATATACTAGCCTCTCACTCCCCTTCTTCACGCTTCTTCAGACTAGGCGGCGTCAGCTGATCCCTAATAGCATGCCACGGCCGTGACGCCGCACAGTCTGAAGAAGCAGGAAGGAGGTGAGTGAGAGGCGATGATATGCACTGCGCATGCCCATGGATCCCTGGCCCGCAGTGGGACTACATTAGATGACACTGCAAGGTTGGATCTCGGGCAGCTTGGACGCACAGGCACTGCCAGCCTGACACCTACATGATGTCAGAAGACGGGCACCGCTAACTGTGCATGGCCAAGGGATAACATTACAGCGCGGGCTCCGTGACAGAACCAAACAACGTTGAGGAGGTGGCGCCCGGCACCAAGGGGGTTGGAATGACGGCTGTGCTGTGTCACATTACAAAGGAAAGTCCCACTTCCGGGATGGTTTGACGGTGTGAGGGGACACATTATATGAGTGTGTACTTCAGCGTTTGCAAGGAGCATAATTTTCGGAGCCACCATTTTCCATGTGCAGTATTACTGCTGTACAAGATGGCTCTTTCAGCAACAAATGCCTGGGGGGGGGGGTTAAAGGTTCCCTTTCAACTTGCTCCACTGCAGGCTTCGGCCTACACTCTGCTCCTCTTTGATTCCCTGGGTTTCAACACTGTCAGTTGCCACCTGGTAGTGTTGTCTACACAGAAAAAACACTAGGTGATGTGTCAGTGGGGTTCAGCACCGCCAGCTGTTCCCCTGCTGTGTAGTCGGCAACGTGTCCAGCACAAGCCACGCTGGCACAACAGAACAAAAGCTGCCACCAGTGCAGGCTTCGGCCTACACTCTGCTCCTCTCCACCTCCTGCTGACCCTGGGCTCAAACACCGCTAGTTTTTGCCCGGAAGTGCTAGCTGCACAGAGAAAAACACCAGCCAATGTGTTAGTGGGGTTCAGCAACGCCAGCTGTTCCCCTGCTGTGTAGCCGGCAACGTGACCTGCAAACGCCACGCATGCACATGAACTGAAATTAAAGGGAACCTGGCCCCACCCCCCCAGGTGTTTCTATGTATAACAGCCACCTAGTACAGCAGTACTGCTGCATTTGTACAAGGTGGCTGACTTTTTCTCCTTGCCCACGTGGAACTCAACACGTACAAAATGTGTCTCATTGAGACCATTCCACTGTCCCTGAGGTGTGACTTTCCTTTCTAATGATATGCAGCACCCCCCTTGGTAGCGTTTCCCGTCTTTTGTCATCATGGTTAGCTGGCTGCGCCTGTGCATCCGCCCTGCTAGAAACAACGCCCCTCGTTGTCATATTTATTTTGTCAGCGAGGGTGTGGTTTATGGGCACGAGCAGTGCATATGTTCGCCTGTCTTAACTCATCTCCTTCCGCCTTCTTCAGACTGTGCGGCCTCCTGGCCGTGGTAGGCGATAAGGGATCAGCTGAGGCCGCCCAGTCTGGAGCAGGTGTAAGGACATGTGTAAGCGGCAAACCTATTTACTGCACAAGGCCACGAATCCCAGCCACGCAGTGTGATTTTTTGAAAACACACTGTGGGTCTGGGATTCATGTCCATCGCTAACCGCAACGGCCGACATGAAATGAGGTCAGAAGACAGGAAGCGCTCACAGCGCATGGCCAAGGGATCACAATAGCGCAGACTCCTGTACAGCAAATAACAACGCTCAGGAATCTGCGCCAAGTACCTAGGTGCAAATTTTGACACCTGTGCTGCGTCTCCTTAAAAAGACAAGTCACGCCTCCACAACTGTTTGACAGTATAATGGGCTAAATAGTGTACGTGTTTTATTCAGCGTGTGCAAGGAGCAAAACAAATAGAGCAACCTTTTACTTGTGCAGCATTAATGCTGCACAAGGTGTGGCTCTTGTACCTTGCAACACCTGAGGGGGGTTAAAGGTAACCTTTGAAATTGGTTCAACTAGGCTTCGGCCTACACTCTGCTCCTCTCCTGCTGACCCTGGGCTCAAACACCGCTAGTTTTTGCCCGGAACTGCTAGCTGCACAGAGAAAAACACCAGTCAATGTGTTAGTGAGGTTCAGCACCGCCAGCTGTTCCCCTGCTGTGTAGTCGGCATCGTGTCCAGCACAAGCCACGCTGGCACAACTGACCAAAAGCTGCCACCAGTGCAGGCTTCGGCCTACACTCTGCTCCTCTCCTCCTCCTGCTGACCCTGGGCTCAAACACCGCCAGTTTCTGCCCGGAAGTGCTAGCTGCACAGAGAAAAACACCAGCCAATGTGTTAGTGGGGTTCAGCACCGCCAGCTGTTCCCCCGCTGTGTAGCCGGCATCGTGTCCAGCACAAGCCACGTTGGCACAACTGACCAAAAGCTGCCACCAGTGCAGGCTTCGGCCTACACATTGCTCCTCTCCTCCTCCTGCTGACCCTGGGCTCAAACAACGCCAGTTTCTGCCCGGAAGTGCTAGCTGCACAGAGAAAAACACCAGCCAATGTGTTAGTGGGGTTCAGCACCGCCAGCTGTTCCCCCGCTGTGTAGCCGGCATCGTGTCCAGCACAAGCCACGCTGGCACAACTGACCAAAAGCTGCCACCAGTGCAGGCTTCGGCCTACACATTGCTCCTCTCCTCCTCCTGCTGACCCTGGGCTCTAACACCGCCAGTTTTTGCCCGGACATGCGAGCTGCACAGAGAAAAACACCAGTCAATGTGTCAGTGGGGTTCAGCACCGCCAGCTGTTCCCCTGCTGTGTAGCTTGCAACGTGACCTGCAAACGCCACGCAGGCACATGAACTGAAATTGAAGGGAGCCTGCCCCCCACCCCCAGGTGTTTCTATGTAAAACAGCCACCTTGTACAGCAGTACTGCTGCATTTGTACAAGGTGGCTGACTTTTTCTCCTTGCCCACGTGGAACTCAACACGTACAAAATGTGTCTCATTGAGACCATTCCACTGTCCCTGAGGTGTGACTTTCCTTTCTAATGATACGCAGCACCACCCTTGTTAGCGCTGCCTGTCTTTTGACATCATTGGTTAGCTGGCTGCGCCTGTGCGTCTGCCCTGCTCGAAACAACGCCCCTCGGTGTCTTATTTTTTTGAACAGCGAGGGTGTGATTGATGGGCATGTGCAGTGCATATGTTTGCCTGTGTTCACTCATCTCCTTCCGCCTTCTTCAGACTGGGTGTCCTCATGGCCGCGGCAGGCGATAAGGGATCAGATGAGGCCGCCCAGTCTGAAGCAGGTGTAAGGACATGTGTGAGCGTCGAACATATTTACTGAACAAGGCCACGAATCCCAGCCACTCAGTGTGATTTTTTGAAAACACACTGTGGGTCTGGGATTCATGTCCATCGCTAACCGTAACGGCCGACATTAAATGAGGTCAGAAGACAGGAAGCGCTCACAGCGCATGGCCAAGGGATCACAATAGCGCAGACTCCTGTACAGCAAATAACAACGGTAAGGAATCTGCGCACAGCACCTAGGTGTAAATTTGTACACCTGTGCTGCGTCTCCTTAAAAAGACTAGTAGTCACGCCTCCACTACTGTTTGACAGTATAATGGGCTAAATAGTGTACGTGTTTAATTCAGCGTGTGCAAGGAGACAAATTAAATAGAGCAACCTTTGACTTGTGCATCATTAATGCTGTTCAAGGTGTGGCTCTTGTACCTTGCAACACCTGAGGGGGGGGTTAAAGGTAACCTTTGAAATTGGTTCAACTAGGCTTCGGCCTACACTCTGCTCCTCTACTCCTCCTGCTGACCCTGGGCTCAAACACCGCTAGTTTTTGCCCGGAACTGCTAGCTGCACAGAGAAAAACACCAGTCAATGTGTTAGTGGGGTTCAGCAACGCCAGCTGTTCCCCTGCTGTGTAGTCGGCAACGTGTCCAGCACAAGCCACGCTGGCACAACAGAACAAAAGCTGCCACCAGTGCAGGCTTCGGCCTACACTTTGCTCCTCTCCTCCTCCTGCTGACCCTGGGCTCAAACAACGCCAGTTTCTGCCCGGACATGCTAGCTGCACAGAGAAAAACACCAGCCAATGTGTTAGTGGGGTTCAGCACCGCCAGCTGTTCCCCTGCTGTGTAGTCGGCATCGTGTCTAGCACAAGCCACGCTGGCACAACTGACCAAAAGCTGCCACCAGTGCAGGCTTCGGCCTACACTTTGCTCCTCTCCTCCTCCTGCTGACCCTGGGCTCAAACAACACCAGTTTCTGCCCGGACATGCTAGCTGCACAGAGAAAAACACCAGCCAATGTGTTAGTGGGGTTCAGCACCGCCAGCTGTTCCCCTGCTGTGTAGCTGGCAACGTGTCCTGCAAATGCCACACAGGCACATGAACTGAAATTGAAGGGAGCCTGCCCCCCACCCCCCAGGTGTTTCTATGTATAACAGCCACCTTGTACAGCAGTACTGCTGCATTTGTACAAGGTGGCTGACTTTTTCTCCTTGCACAGGTGGAACTCAACAAGTACAAAATGTGTCTCATTACAGACCATTACAATGTCCCTGAGGTGTGACTTTCCTTTTTAATGACACGCAGAACCCCCATTGTTAGCGCTGCCCGTCTCCTGACATCATTGGTTGGCTGGCTGTGCCTGTGCGTCCCCCCTGCCCGACACAACGCCCCCCGTTGTCTCATATATTTTGACTGCGAAGGTGTGATTGATGGGCACGAGCAGTGCATATGTTCCCCTGTCTTCACTCCCCTCCTTCCGCCTTCTTCTGACTGTGCGGCCTCATGGCCGCGGCATGCGATAAGGGATCAGCTGAGACCGCCCAGTCTGAAGCAGGTGTAAGGACATGTGTGAGCGGCGAACATATTTACTGCACAAGGCCACGAATCCCAGCACCGCAGTGTGACTTTAGGGAAAGCCACTGTGGGTCTGGGATTTATGGCCATCGTTAACCGCACCGGCCAACATGAAATGAGGTCATGAGACGGCCTGCACTAACAGGGTATTGCCAAGGGATAACACAAGAGCGCAGTTTCCTGTACTGCAAATAACAACGGTAAAGAATCTGCGCACAGCACCTAGGTGTAAATTTGTACACCTGTGCTGCGTCTCCTTAAAAAGACTAGTAGTCACGCCTCCACTACTGTTTGACAGTATAATGGGCTAAATAGTGTACGTGTTTAATTCAGCGTGTGCAAGGAGACAAATTAAATAGAGCAACCTTTGACTTGTGCATCATTAATGCTGTTCAAGGTGTGGCTCTTGTACCTTGCAACACCTGAGGGGGGGGGTTAAAGGTAACCTTTGAAATTGGTTCAACTAGGCTTCGGCCTACACTCTGCTCCTCTACTCCTCCTGCTGACCCTGGGCTCAAACACCGCTAGTTTTTGCCCGGAACTGCTAGCTGCACAGAGAAAAACACCAGTCAATGTGTTAGTGGGGTTCAGCAACGCCAGCTGTTCCCCTGCTGTGTAGTCGGCAACGTGTCCAGCACAAGCCACGCTGGCACAACAGAACAAAAGCTGCCACCAGTGCAGGCTTCGGCCTACACTTTGCTCCTCTCCTCCTCCTGCTGACCCTGGGCTCAAACAACGCCAGTTTCTGCCCGGACATGCTAGCTGCACAGAGAAAAACACCAGCCAATGTGTTAGTGGGGTTCAGCACCGCCAGCTGTTCCCCTGCTGTGTAGCTGGCAACGTGTCCTGCAAACGCCACGCAGGCACATGAACTGAAATTGAAGGGAGCCTGCCCCCCACCCCCCCAGGTGTTTCTATGTATAACAGCCACCTTGTACAGCAGTACTGCTGCATTTGTACAAGGTGGCTGACTTTTTCTCCTTGCACAGGTGGAACTCAACAAGTACAAAATGTGTCTCATTACAGACCATTACAATGTCCCTGAGGTGTGACTTTCCTTTTTAATGACACGCAGCACCCCCCTTGGTAGCGCTTCCCGTCTCCTGACATCATTGGTTGGCTTGTTGCGCCTGTGCGTCCGCCCTGCCTGAAACAATGCTCCTCGTTGTCTTATTTTGACTGCGAGGGTGTGATTGATGGGCACGAGCAGTGCATATCTTCACCTGTCTTAACTCATCTCCTTCCGCCTTCTTCAGACTGTGCAGCCTCATGGCCGCGGCATGCGAGAAGGGATCAGCAGAGGCCGCCCAGTCTGAAGCAGGTGTAAGGACGTGTGTGAGCGGCCAAAATATTTACTGCTCAAGGCCACGAATCCCAGCACCGCAGTGTGACTTTATGAAAAGGCACTGTGGGTCTGGGATTTATGGCCATCGTTAACCGAACCGGCCAACATGAAATGAGGTCATAAGACGGGCAGCTCTAACAGGGCATTGCCAAGGGATAACACAAGAGCGCAGACTCCTGTACAGCAAATAACAACGCTCAGGAAGCTGCGCCAAGCACCAAGGCGTTATTTGGGACACCTGTGCTGCGTCTCCTTAAAAAGCCAAGTCACGCATCCACTACAGTTTGACTGTAGAATGGGCTAAATTGTGTACGTCTTTCATTCAGCGTGTGCAAGTAGACAAATTAATAGAGCAACCTTTCACTTGTGCAGCATTAATACTGCACAAGGTGTGTCTCTTGTACTGTGTAACACCTGAGGGGGGGTTAAAGGTTTCCTTTGAAATTGGTTCAAATAGGCTTCGGCCTACACTCTGCTCCTCTCCTCCTCCTCCTGCTTCAACACGGGCTCTAACATCGCTAGTTTTTGACCGCAAGTGCTAGCTGCACAGAGAAAAACACACGCCATTGTGTTAGTGGGGTTCTGCAACGACAGCTGTTCCCCCACTGTGTAGCCGGCAAAGTGTCCTGCAAACGCAACGCAGACACAAAGCTGCCTCCAGTGCAGGCTTCGGCCTACACTCTGTTCCCCCTGCTTACCCTTAGCTCCAACACCGCTAGTTGGGGCTCTAGGAAGACAATCTTTAATAGGCAACGCATCTGGGTTCCAGCACCGCCAGCTGGTTCTCGGCAGTGTTCTTGTCACAGGTCGTGGTGCGGTCGGGTTAGCCAACTCCAGGGTGCCTCCAGTTTAGGAGCTTCCTATGTGGGCTGCGTGAACTGGTAGTCAAGGCTGGTTCTGTAGTGCCAGTAGGCCCAGCTCCCCCTGTAGGACTGTTGGGGTTCGGTAACTGCGGCTGCCTCGCGGCCTAGCTGTTCTCTCCTCTCCTGTGGGCCTTGGGGTCCACCACCTGGTTCCAGCACCGTCAGCTGGTTCCAGGCCGAGCCTTTGGCTTAGGTGCCTCCTCCTGGGTATCCGAGTTCCGCCAACGTCAGGCGGTCCTTGGTAGTGCTTTTAAGCGCGGGCACCTACAGCTTAGTAACGGGGTTCCAGCACCGTCAGCTGGTCCTCGGTTGTGCCATTGGCTCTTGCACACTGTGGCAACGCATCTGGGTTCCAGCACCGCCAGCTGGTTCTCGGCAGTGTTCTTGTCACAGGTACTCCCTCGTGCCAAGCCTGGTTTCAGCACCGTCAGCTGTTTCCGGGTTGTGTCAAGCTCACTGAGACGCCTATGCTTGCCCCGTCGTGGTGCGGTCGGGTTAGCCAACTCCAGGGTGCCTCCAGTTTAGGAGCTTCCTATGTGGGCTGCGTGAACTGGTAGTCAAGGCTGGTTCTGTAGTGCCAGTAGGCCCAGCTCCCCCTGTAGGACTGTTGGGGTTCGGTAACTGCGGCTGCCTCGCGGCCTAGCTGTTCTCTCCTCTCCTGTGGGCCTTGGGGTCCACCACCTGGTTCCAGCACCGTCAGCTGGTTCCAGGCCGAGTCTTTGGCTTAGGTGCCTACTCCTGGGTATCCGAGTTCCGCCAACGTCAGGCGGTCCTTGGTAGTGCTTTTAAGCGCGGGCACCTACAGCTTAGTAACCGGGTTCCAGCACCGCCAGCTGGTCCTCGGTCGTGCCATTGGCTCTTGCACACTGGGGCAACGCATCTGGGTTCCAGCACCGCCAGCTGGTTCTCGGCGGTGTTCTTGTCACAGGTACTCCCTCGTGCCAAGCCTGGTTTCAGCACCGTCAGCTGTTTCCGGGTTGTGTCAAGCTCACTGAGACGCCTATGCTTGCCCCGTCGTGGTGCGGTCGGGTTAGCCAACTCCAGGGTGCCTCCAGTTTAGGAGCTTCCTATGTGGGCTGCGTGAACTGGTAGTCAAGGCTGGTTCTGTAGTGCCAGTAGGCCCAGCTCCCCCTGTAGGACTGTTGGGGTTCGGTAACTGCGGCTGCCTCGCGGCCTAGCTGTTCTCTCCTCTCCTGTGGGCCTTCGGGTCCACCACCTGGTTCCAGCACCGTCAGCTGGTTCCAGGCCGAGCCTTTGGCTTAGGTGCCTCCTCCTGGGTATCCGAGTTCCGCCAACGTCAGGCGGTCCTTGGTAGTGCATTTAAGCGCGGGCACCTACAGCTTAGTAACGGGGTTCCAGCACCGCCAGCTGGTCCTCGGTCGTGCCATTGGCTCTTGCACACTGGGGCAACGCATCTGGGTTCCAGCACCGCCAGCTGGTTCTCGGCAGTGTTCTTGTCACAGGTACTCCCTCGTGCCAAGCCTGGTTTCAGCACCGTCAGCTGTTTCCGGGTTGTGTCAAGCTCACTGAGACGCCTATGCTTGCCCCGTCGTGGTGCGGTCGGGTTAGCCAACTCCAGGGTGCCTCCAGTTTAGGAGCTTCTTATGTGGGCTGCGTGAACTGGTAGTCAAGGCTGGTTCTGTAGTGCCAGTAGGCCCAGCTCCCCCTGTAGGACTGTTGGGGTTCGGTAACTGCGGCTGCCTCGCGGCCTAGCTGTTCTCTCCTCTCCTGTGGGCCTTCGGGTCCACCACCTGGTTCCAGCACCGTCAGCTGGTTCCAGGCCGAGCCTTTGGCTTAGGTGCCTCCTCCTGGGTATCCGAGTTCCGCCAACGTCAGGCGGTTCTTGGTAGTGCTTTTAAGCGCGGGCACCTACAGCTTAGTAACCGGGTTCCAGCACCGCCAGCTGGTCCTCGGTCGTGCCATTGGCTCTTGCACACTGGGGCAACGCATCTGGGTTCCAGCACCGCCAGCTGGTTCTCGGCAGTGTTCTTGTCACAGGTACTCCCTCGTGCCAAGCCTGGTTTCAGCACAGTCAGCTGTTTCCGGGTTGTGTCAAGCTCACTGAGACGCCTATGCTTGCCCCGTCGTGGTGCGGTCGGGTTAGCCAACTCCAGGGTGCCTCCAGTTTAGGAGCTTCCTATGTGGGCTGCGTGAACTGGTAGTCAAGGCTGGTTCTGTAGTGCCAGTAGGCCCAGCTCCCCCTGTAGGACTGTTGGGGTTCGGTAAC
This sequence comes from Ranitomeya imitator, assembly GCF_032444005.1. NCBI lineage: Eukaryota > Metazoa > Chordata > Amphibia > Anura > Dendrobatidae > Ranitomeya > Ranitomeya imitator. Next base: position 170,298,945 of record NC_091285.1, on the reverse strand, counting down.
TGCGGCTGCCTCGCGGCCTAGCTGTTCTCTCCTCTCCTGTGGGCCTTCGGGTCCACCACCTGGTTCCAGCACCGTCAGCTGGTTCCAGGCCGAGCCTTTGGCTTAGGTGCCTCCTCCTGGGTATCCGAGTTCCGCCAACGTCAGGCGGTCCTTGGTAGTGCTTTTAAGCGCGGGCACCTACAGCTTAGTAACGGGGTTCCAGCACCGTCAGCTGGTCCTCGGTCGTGCCATTGGCTCTTGCACACTGGGGCAACGCATCTGGGTTCCAGCACCGCCAGCTGGTTCTCGGCAGTGTTTTTGTCACAGGTACTCCCTCGTGCCAAACCTGGTTTCAGCACCGTCAGCTGTTTCCGGGGTGTGTCAAACTCGCTGAGACGCCTATGTTTGCCCCGTCGTGTTGCAGTCGGGTTAGCCAACTCCAGGGTGTCTCCAGTTTAGGAGCTTCCTATGTGGGCTGCGTGAACTGGTAGTCAAGGCTGGTTCTGTAGTGCCAGTAGGCCCAGCTCCCCATGTAGGACTGTTGGGGTTCGGTAACTGCGGCTGCCTCGCGGCCTAGCTGTTCTCTCCTCTCCTGTGGGCCTTCGGGTCCACCACCTGGTTCCAGCACCGTCAGCTGGTTCTCGGCAGTGTCTTTTGCTCTTGTACCTTCTGCTCCCCATCCTTTTTCCAGTACCGTCAGCTGGTTCCGGGCAGAGCCTTTGGCTTAGGTGCCTCCTTCTGGGTATCCAAGTTCCACCAACGTCAGGTGGTCCTTGGTAGTGCTTTCAGGCACGGGTACCTCCTGCTTAGTAACCGGGTTCCAGTAACGTCAGCTGGTCCTCGGTAGTTCCATTGGCTCTTGGACCTTCGGCTACCCATCCGGGTTCCAGTACCGTCAGCTGGTTCTCGGCAGTGTCTTTTGCTCTTGTACCTTCTGCTCCCCATCCTGGTTCCAGTAACGTCAGCTGGTTCCGGGCAGAGCCTTTGGCTTAGGTGCCTCCTTCTGGGTATCCGAGTTCCGCCAACGCCAGGCGGTCCTTGGTAGTGCTTTTTAGCACGGGTACCTCCTGCTTAGTAACCGGGTTCCAGTAACGTCAGCTGGTCCTCGGTAGTTCCATAGGCTCTTGAACCTTCGGGTAGCCATCCGAGTTCCAGTTCCATCAGCTGGTTCTTGGCATTTTCTCAGCCTTCTTGTACCTTCTGCTACATTTCCAAGTTTAAGACCCTAAAGTCGACGACCCGGAAGACCACCCCGATGACGACGACGACGACCCGGAAGACCACCCCGATGACGACGGCGGAGACGACGACGGCTGAGACGACGACGGCGGAGATGACGACACTGGAGACGACGACCCTGGAGACGACGACATGGAAGACCGAGAAGCAGAAGAACAAGAGGCTGCAGAACAAAGAGCAGAAGAACATTAAGCATAAGACTTAATATCAGAGCAAAAGATATTATCTAAATTATATGCAGAAGAAGACTAAGCAGTGTATGGGGGTGAGTCCGTTCCTCCTCGTGGTGCCCCTGGATAAAGCCTGATGCTGCAGGCCAAACTGAACGCGGACAAATGTAACTTTTGTGACTGGCAGAACGGAAGGTGTAATCTTCCAACTTTTATAGATAACAACTACGGGAATGCCTGTCACAAATGAGAATATGATGAAGAAGTAGAATAGGAAGAATAATAACAGTGGAATAAAAAGAATATGTAGAATAGGAAGAATAATAATAGTTGAATAAAATGAATATGAAGAATGTAATAAAAAAAAAAAAAATAGGTAGAAGATGAAGAAGAAGATGAATAAGGTGAAGAAGTTGATGTCAAAGATGCTGATGATGATGAAGATGAAAGTGTGGGAAAAGTAAAAAAAAAAAAGAAAAAAAAGAAGGGGAAGGGCGTGGAATAGTGAAACATCAATATCTGACAAAATAAAAAAAAAATTACATACTCAATATCTTTTTCACTCCGAACGTCTTTAAAAAAAAAACAAACATGCTATTCTATTTGATTGGGCTAAACCTCATTGCCTTTAATGTCTCCGCCACCTCACACAATACATCCTACATTATTCTTAGTTGTTTTCCTTGATGTAGAATGAACCTACAAGGAAAGAAAGGGTTTATTTTAATTCCGATATTTTGGTCCCATTGACTTGCATTGGGATCGGGTATCGGTATCGGCGATATCCGATATTTTTTGAATATCGGCCGATCCCAACCGATACCGATACTTTCCGATATCGGAAGGTATCGCTCAACACTAATCCTGACCGGTCACAGTACCTCGTCTGTTTCCGGCAGGACATGTATTGTACTGCTCTTGGTACAATATTACCAGCCATCATGTTTCTGCATTGCTCACAGTTATGGGCAGACCACACGTCATAAACACAGCGCAGGGACCGGAACGGAAGTTCAGGGGCTATTGTCTGTGTTACTTATACTCACAATGTAATCAATATTACATATACTGGAAATCTTTGCCACTATCCTTTGCATTTCTAATATGAAGTGATTCAATAAGAAGACAACAACTATTGATCCCACTGCAGTGAGTCAGCACGCAGTCTAAGACACAGTTTTATTAATTATTTATCACATGCAATACTAGATGGATCTCTTTAATCAATATTTTAATTTTAATAACTACAGAATAAATCAGTGGCAGCTACATGAATATCAATGTTCACAACAAGAGGAAAAAAAGGAGGAAAAAAACCTCCACTATTCTGGAATATCAATGTTGCATGAGAATGAGACACACTGCTATATTAGTATTTGGTATTTCAAGTCAATTTGTATTAAAATGTCTAATTTGAGTTAGGTTGTTTCCTTTATCCCTCATTAATATCATGGTATGAATACACTGGACACTTACTTTCCAAATTTTCAGGCCTGGAAGTACAAACAATCCACAGTGAATAAGGTTACCTTCTGATGCAGAAAAAAAAGTATTTTCACGAACTGATAGAAAACAGTAAAAAAGAAAATGAAGACAAACATCGGAAATGGAAATATAGGTGCATACCGTTTTTAATATTCAGTGATTACTAGGTTTTATTTGTGTAAAACTAGAAAACACGTTTTCTAGTGGAAACAGCTTCAGGAATCAATCCTTCTTTGCAGACTTTATGGAGGAGTTTTGCATTTCCTGAAGAATTTCCTAAAGCAGTTTTGAAAAGTATATGAAAAATTGTTGAAGAGTTTTTTCCTAAAGAGTTTTTGCAGTCTTTTGATCGGACGGTGGCTTGTTTGGAGCAGATTCTATCAAGAGTCACTTCAAGGTTGTGTTCACACTAAGCTCTTCAAGAACAACAGGTTGTGTTTGAAAAGTTGGGTATGTGAACATGGCGTATTTTATAGGTGGATTCAACCAAGAGTGAACCTGAAAATGTTACAAAAAAAAATTAACATAAGCAAGTCAAAGTCACAACAAATTGCTATACTTACAGTGGGTACGGAAAGTATTCAGGCCCCTTTAAATTGTTCACTCTTTGTTTCATTGCAGCCATTTGGTAAATTCAAAAAAGTTCATTTCTTTCTCATTAATGTACACTCTGCACCCCATCTTGACTGAAAAAGACAAATGTAGTAATTTTTGCAAATATATTAAAAAAGAAAAATTAAAATATTACATGGTCATAAGTATTCAGACCCTTTGCTCAGTATTGAGTAGAAGCACCCTTTTGAGCTAGTACAGCCATGAGTCTTCTTGGGAATGATGCAACAAGTTTATCACACCTGGATTTGGGGATCTTCTACCATTCTTCGGGCTCATACTCACATGTGAGAAACTTGCACAAGTCTCGCATGTCAAAATCTGGCACTGCCGCTGGCACTCGGATCGGAGCACTCAGCTGCATGTATTTCTATGCAGCTGAACGCTCCGATCCGAGTGCTTGCAGCTGTGCTGGGTATTGATGTGCGAGACTCATCCAAGTTTCTCGCATGTGAGTATGAGACCTTCCTTGCAGATCCTCTCCAGTTCTGTCAGGTTGGATGGTGAACGTTGGTGGACAGCCGTTTTTAGGTCTCTCCAGAGATGCTCAGTTGGGTTTAGGTCAGGGCTCTGACTGGGCTAGTCAAGAATGGTCACAGAGTTGTTCTGAAGCCACTCCTTTGTTATTTTAGCTGTGTGCTTAGGGTCATTGTCTTGTTGGAATGTGAACCTTTGGCCAAGTCTCAGGTCCAGAGCAATCTGGAAGAGGTTTTCATCCAGGATATCTCTGTACTTGGCCGCATTTATATTTCCTTCAATGACAGCCAGTCGTCCTGTCCCTGCAGCTGAAAAACACCCCCATAACATGATGCTGTCACCACCATGTTTCACTGTTGAGATTGCATTGGGCATGTGATGAGCAGTGCCTGGTTTTCTCCACACATACCACTTAGAATTATCACTAAAAAGGTCTTTCTTGTCTCATCAGACCAGAGAATGTTACTTCTCATAGTCTGGGAGTCCTCGTGTTTTTTTTTAGCAAACTCTATGTGGGCTTTCATATGTCTTGCACTGAGGAGAGGCTTCTGTCGGACCACTCTGCCACAAAGACCTGACTGGTGTAGGGCTGCAGTGATAGTTGACTTTGTGGAACTTTCTCCCATCTCCCAACTGCATTTGTGGAGCTCAGCCACAGTGATCTTGGGGTTATTCTTTACCTCTCTCACCAAGGCTCTTGTCCCATGATTGCTCAGTTTGGCTGGACGGCCAGGTCTAGGCTAGACTTCTGGTGGTCCCAAACTTCTTCCATTTAAGGATTACGGAGGCCACTGTGCTCTTAGGAACCTTGAGTACTGCAGAAATTCTTTTGTAACCTTGGCCAGATCTGTGCCTTGCCACAATTCTATCGCTCAGCTCTATGGACAGTTCCTTTGACCTCATGATCCTCATTTGGTCTGACAAGCACTGTGAGCACAGCTCATATAGACAGGTGTGTGTCTTTCCAAATCAAGTCCTACCAGTTTAATTAAACACAGCTGGACTCCAATGAAGGAGTAGAACCATCTCAATGAGGATCACAAGGAAATGGACAGCATGTGACTTAAATATGAGTGTCTGAGCAAAGGGTCTGAATACTTATGGCCATGTGATATTTCAGTTTTCAGATGCCTGGGCATCTTTTTGAGCATTTTGTAAGCAGTTTTGCTTAAAAAATGCTAGTGTTTTGTTCATTGTTTAATGGATGTAAAAAAAAATCTTAAAACTGCCAAAAAATAATAAAAAAGTTTACAGAAAGCACCAAACAAAAAACATTAACAAAACATTTCGTGAAATGTTAACAAATGCTTCAGGGTTTAATACTAGAAATGACAGCAATTCCTGCATATGTGTTTTGCTTGAAAAGCAGACATTGCTGACTATCTGAAAAAAAGAAAACTTAACATATCTTTAATGAGGTTGTACAGCCCTGATTTTTTTTCTTAAAGGAAAACTGTTACCTAGGAAAATCCTATTTATCTGCAGATATAGGGTTAATCTGCAGGAAAATAGTGTTACAAAGCGGCTCACTCACCTTAGGCTACGTTCACATTAGCGTTGCGCCGCCCTGCGTCGGCGACGCAACGCGCGACGCATGTTAAAACGCGCGCAAACGCGCGCAAAAACGCGCGCGTTTTGCGACGCGTGCGTCGTTTTTGACAAAAATCGGACGCACAGAAAATGCAACTTGTTGCATTTTCTTGCGTCCGACGCTAGCGTCGGAAACGACGCACGTGGCGAAAAACGCCACCCAAAAAACGCACGCGTCCCCTATGTTAAACATAGGGGCGCGTCGCCGCTGCGTCGCCGCTGCGTCGCCGACGCAACAGCGGCGCAACGCTAATGTGAACGTAGCCTTACTGCAAATGTATTTTCTGCAAGGAAACACTGTCTTTCAGTCATGGAGTCATGTTTTGCATGGATTGGCTGAGTCACCGTTCACTATACTAACAGCAAAGCTGGCTGTCAATCAAAGTGTCGGGTCGTGCCTACAGACGTTGCTCACTATACTGTGCTGTGAGCGGTGACTGTAACCACTCTGTGCACGCCTCCATGACTAAAAGCCAGTGGCTCAGGGAAGGAAATAAGCTAATTTTCTCTCAATTGCATTTTCAATAAGGCAGACGAGCAGCATTGTAACTCTATTTACTAGCAGATTAACCCTATATCTGCAGTTATATAGAGTTTTCCGAGGTGACAATTTCCTTTCAAACACCCTGGATGCTTTGAAGTAATTAAATAATACTCAATTTTTACAGATCTCCATAACTCTTTTTCCAATACTGCCTGAGCAAACTGTCCTATCCTGTAAATCTTGTTATGTCTGAGCAGGGCCCAGACAAAGTGTTTTAGTGCCATATGCAGATTAAGCCAATGGCAACCCCCCACCCCAAAGCAAAGGAATGGCTCAGAGACTAAAGCAACAGGACCCCTAATGCACCTCCCTTCTTCCCATACAATGGGTCAGGTAGCAAACTCTGATGACTACTTCCATCAGAATTGTTACCTTTTTCACACAAAAATGGCATCAAAAGTAAAAAAATAAGTGGTGTACTTTAGAGATGTGACTGGAGTGCAATTTCAAACTTATATACAGAATCAATCATTATTTATGGACCATTTAAACAATACTGCGGAGAAAATATTGCTATTCATCTCTGAGGTCCTACGGTATATTTTAAATGCCAAAGGATAGTTTTGGAAATTATTAAAGCATAACTATAATAGGGGCAGTTTGGTTTCCATTAAGGTTGTTCTTGTGATGTATTCTGGTTCTGGTGACATATTCATGTAGTGATGGTTGTTCTGGTGCTGTATTCATGAAGTGATGATGGTTATTGTGATATATTTATCACCAGATACAGTGGGGCAAAAAAGTATTTAGTCAGTCAGCAATAGTGCAAGTTCCACCACTTAAAAAGATGAGAGGCGTCTGTAATTTACATCATAAGTAGACCTCAACTATGGGAGACAAACTGAGAAAAAAATCCAGAAAATAACATTGTGTTTTTTTTAATAATTTATTTGCATATTATGGTGGAAAATAAGTATTTGGTCAGAAACAAAATTTCATCTCAATACTTTGTAATATATCCTTTATTGGCAATGACAGAGGTCAAACGTTTTCTGTAAGTCTTCACAAGGTTGCCACACACTGTTGTTGGTATGTTGGCCCATTCCTCCATGCAGATCTCCTCTAGAGCAGTGATGTTTTTGGCTTTTCGCTTGGCAACACGGATTTTCAACTCCCTCCAAAGGTTTTCTATAGGGTTGAGATCTGGAGACTGGCTAGGCCACTCCAGGACCTTGAAATGCTTCTTACGAAGCCACTCCTTTGTTGCCCTGGCGGTGTGCTTTGGATCATTGTCATGTTGAAAGACCCAGCCACGTTTCATCTTCAATGCCCTTGCTGATGGAAGGAGGTTTGCACTCAAAATCTCACGATACATGGCCCCATTCATTCTTTCATGTACCCGGATCAGTCGTCCTGGCCGCTTTGCAGAGAAACAGCCCCAAAGCATGATGCTTCCACCACCATGCTTTACAGTAGGTATGGTGTTTGATGGATGCAACTCAGTATTCTTTTTCCTCCAAACACGACAAGTTGTGTTTCTACCAAAGAGTTCCAGTTTGGTTTCATCAGACCATAGGACATTCTCCCAAAACTCCTCTGGATCATCCAAATGCTCTCTAGCAACCTTCAGACGGGCCCGGACATGTACTGGCTTAAGCAGTGGGACACGTCTGGCACTGCAGGATCTGAGTCCATGGTGGCGTAGTGTGTTACTTATGGTAGGCCTTGTTACATTAGTCCCAGCTCTCTGCAGTTCATTCACTAGGTCCCCTCGCGTGTTTCTGGGATTTTTGCTCACCGTTCTTGTGATCATTCTGACCCCACGGGGTGGGATTTTGCGTGGAGCCCCAGATCGAGGGAGATTATCAGTGGTCTTGTATGTCTTCCATTTTCTAATTATTGCTCCCACTGTTGATTTCTTCACTCCAAGCTTGTTGGCTATTGCAGATTCAGTCTTCCCAGCCTGGTGCAGGGCTACAATTTTGTTTCTGGTGTCCTTTGACAGCTCTTTGGTCTTCACCATAGTGGAGTTTAGAGTCAGACTGTTTGAGGGTGTGCACAGGTGTCTTTTTATACTGATAACAAGTTTAAACAGGTGCCATTACTACAGGTAATGAGTGGAGGAAAGAGGAGACTCTTAAAGAAGAAGTTACAGGTCTGTGAGAGCCAGAAATCTTGATTGTTTGTTTCTGACCAAATACTTATTTTCCACCATAATATGCAAATAAATTGTTAAAAAAACAGACAATGTGATTTTCTGGATTTTTTTTTCTCAGTTTGTCTCCCATAGTTGAGGTCTACCTATGATGTAAATTACAGACGCCTCTCATCTTTTTAAGTGGTGGAACTTGCACTATTGCTGACTGACTAAATACTTTTTTGCCCCACTGTACATCATCAGTACTTGAAAACAAAGCCCAAATCATCATCAGTATATAATTAGAGCACTGGAGCCATCAATAACACATGAATAAGGCACCAGAAACATAATCAGTAAATAAATAAGTCACCAGAAACACCATCAGTACATGAATACATCACCAGAACAACCATCAAAACATGACTACATCACCATAACCACCATTAGTACATGAATTGTCAGAAATGTGTCAGATGCAAGAGTCGCCCTGCATCTGGCTGCAGAACATCTCTGCGTTTGGCATTGTAGACGCCTTATTAATCTTTCTGACTTTTCGACCCAGTGGCAACCTCCCTCTGGCTCTAATTGACACACCTGGACCTGTGTGTTTATAGACTCTCAGTCTGCTTCGGAGAGCCGCCGGTGATATTTACATTTTCCCTTGTGAAGGCTTGGAGCGATAGCAGTCGGCTTACTTCCTCTCTGGTGTTCCTGGAGGACATTTGGTGCTACCTCTCTGGAGTCTGCTCAAGTTGAGTTTCTCCCCCTTGTATGTCTCCCTTCCTGTCTTTAGTGTACGATAAGGACTGACCAGTGCTTTCCCCTTTTCCCTATTCAGGGCCTAGCTCTATGGATATACAGGCTTTAGGTTTCCTGCTCGGCGATTGGTGTGGAACCAATATAGGGATGGTAGGGTAGACAGGGTGCTATTGGATCTGCCTAGCGGTCTCTGCTTCCCCTTTCCCTAGTGTTTGGGCTTCCTTCCCCTCATCATTTCATGTTGCACTTAGTTTGCGCACACTGTGCGTGACATGAATGCATCATTAGATCCATCATCAGTTCATGAATACATCAACAGACCCACAAACAGTACTTGACTATGTCACCTAAACCACCATCAGTAAATTAATACGTCACCAAAACCACAATTGGTACATGAATACGTCACCAGAACCTCTATAAGTACATGAATATATGACCAGAACCAAGAGTTCTTGAATACATGAACCAAGCTCCGTACACCGATCAATTGTAATATCAAGTGAGCACCATAAACAATTGTATCACATGAACCTACAACCTTACAGCTCCCAGTATGTCCTAACAATGGTAAGGAGATAATTTGGAGTTGCTAATAACAACTGTTATCAGATTGCGGACCATACAAGAACCACATTACCCATGAGAATTAGTCAGTATTAGTGATGAGCGAGTGTACTCGTTGCTTGGGTTTTCCCAAGCATGCTTGGGTGACCTCCGAGTATTTGTTAGTGTTCGGAGATTTAGTTTTCATCACGGCAGCTGAATGATTTACAGCTATTAGCCATGCTGAGTACATGTGGGGGTTGCCTGGTTGCTAGGAAATCCCCACATGTAATCAAGCTGGCTAATAGCTGTAAATCATGCTTCTGAGGCCGATGAAAACTTAATCTCCGAGCAAGCAACGAGTATACTCGCTCATCACTAGTCAGTATTACAAATAAACATTTACATCCGGGTACCTTATAGATTACTTCTTCTGTGGAGTCGTTTGTCATGAGTTTATCGTGACAGAGAGGAGCCAGAAGACCACAGGGTCTGATTTCTCCTACTCCTGCATGGATCAGAAGCACTTCACCTTCATATTAAATGGTGTAAGTCTATTTTAGCAATGCAGGGGTTAATCTGCTCAATTGAGACCTCCTGGAAGCTTTCCTGCATTAAAGGGAACCTGTCACCCCCAAAATCGATGGTGAGGTAAGCTCACCATCATCAGGGGCTTATCTACAGCATTCTGTAATGCTGTAGATAAGCCGCCGATGTTACCTGAAAGAGGAGAAAAAGAGGTTAGATTATACTCACCCAGGGGCGGTCCTGCTCCGATGGGAGTCTCAGGTCCGGAACAGCGCCTCCCATCTTGATTCCATGACCTCCTCTTCTGGTCTTCACGCCGCGGCTCCGGCGCAGGCGTACTTTGTCTGCCCTGTTGGGGGCAGAACAAAGTACTGCAGTGTGCAGGCGCCGGAAAAGTCAGAGAGGCCCGGCGCCTGCGCACTGCAGTACTTTGCTCTGCCCTCAACAGGGCAGACAAAGTATGCCTGCGCCGGAGCCACGGCGTGAAGACCAGAAGAGGACGTCATGGAATAAAGATAGGAGGCGTCGGAGTGGACCAGAGACACCCATTTGACCGGACCACAGCAGGACCGCCCCTGAGTGAGTATAATGTAACCTCTTTTTCTCTTTCAGGATACATCAGGGGCTTATCTACAGCATTACAGAATGCTGTAGATAAGCCCCTGATGATGGTGAGCTTACCTCACCATCGATTTTGGGGGTAACAGGTTCCCTTTAAGGCTCTCTGCTGTGCACTGTTAACCATTCCCATCTGATATATAATTTGGGTCCTGGTTAGCGCTCATTGTCCTCTAGAGATAACTTTTACTGCGTTGCTGGTGGTTGTTGGTGGTTATTATTGGAGAAGGGGTTTGGTGGATTTGTGACTGTTGCAAGGTTTTGAGTGTGTGATAATTCCCTTTTTCCCCTACTTTGGTTTAACAAACACCATCCTCCACTCCCAGATGCATTCCTTTGCTGTCTGTGTGAGTATATTTGTATGTTTGGTATTTTTCATTATCCCTGTTCGCATTACCTTGTTAGTCTGGTTGGAGTATTATTTTCCATACTACTCCCCTCTTATCTGGATTGGGGAAGGGTGCAGACTGAGGGCGGATTTAGGAGCTAAGGCAAGGTACGTGGCATCAGAAGTAATCTGGGGAACAGGGCAAGCTACGGCACCCTAGCATTAGGGATAGGGAAGGATCTCCTGGTCCCAGGACTCCCAACAGAGTCATGACATCGTCTCTTTCTTTTCATCTCCATCTTGTTTAGATCACATGATGACTTTTCATCCCCAGCTGTTCTCTGCAGATGCCCCTCTTCTCAGCACATCCCAGCACACAGTACCCTATTATGACCCTAAATAAGCCTCTTATGGTATAAGGCCTCCACACTGTCTACCATTATCATCTATAACTGCCACACCATCCGCTCTCATGAACCACGGCCTATTCTATGGTTGTCTTCTCTCTATTTTTCCATTACACTTTCAATATCTCCACACTGTACCCCCGCCATGCTGACCCATCCATATTGTGCCTCCATTTTACGCTGTCCCCTCTCCATATCCATTCTGGGTCCCTTTTCACACTATGCCCTCATATTGCCCACCACATTGCCTTCTTAAAACTGTAACTATTCCTCCTACACAATATGATGTACGATTTGATATTGACAACAAGGCGCCTATAGTATGCTCAGCACCACAGCCCCAGTGTATACTATGATGTCCACCACAGACCCCCCCATAAATAGTATGATGTCCAAAACAGCCTCCATGTATAAACATTAAATTCACAGCAGCCCCCTATGCAGTATAGCCACCACAGCCCCCAGCATAATGACCTCCACAGCCCCATATACAGTATAGTCACCAGAGCTCCTCATATACTGTTCTGTCCCCCCTTCACAGCCCCTCATTTCATAGCCCCTCTTTTTATACCAACCCCACACATCCCCTCATTTTATTCCCCCTTCTGTACAACCCATTTTAGTCCCCCCATCTGCACAGCCCCTCATTTTATTCCAGTTTATTCCCATCTGCACAACCTCTCTATTTATTCACCCCATCTACACAGCCCCTCATTTTGTTTTTCCCATCTGCATAGTTCTGCAGTTTATTCCCCCATCTGCACAGCCTCAGTGTATTCACCCCCATCTGCACAGCCCCTCAGTTTATTCTTCCTCTCTGCACAGCCCCAGTATATTCCCCCATATGCACAGCCCCACAGTTTATTCCCCCAGCAGCACAGCCCTGCAGTTTATTGCCATCTGCACAGCTCCATTTTATTCTCCCCATCTGCACAGCCCCTCAGTTTATTGCCCCTCTCTGCACAGCCCTTAAGTATATTTCCCATCTGTACAGCCACTCAGTATATTCCCCATTCTGCAAAACCCCACAGTTTATTCCATCTGCACAGCCACAGTTTATACTCCCCCATCTGCACAGCCCCTCATTTTATTCCCCCTTTCTGAACAGACCCTCATTTTATTCTCCCCATGTGCACAGCCCCTTATGTTATTCCCCTATCTGCAAAGCCCTTCCTCTCATTTTATCCCCCCTGCACAGCCCCTCATTTTATGACCCCCTTGCACAGTAATATAAGAATTAACAAAAAAATAGCTCAAACTCACATAATCCAGGCTCCTGGTCCTCCGTCTCCTCTTCTGTGAAGTGCAGCGGTGGATGGCGCAATGACATCACTACATCACGCTGCCCACTGTCCTCTGCATGCGACTTCTCCAACAAGGTGCAGACAGGAAGAGGCCTGTGGCTTGGTGAACAACCCACTGGAGCAGGGGACATTACGGCTCCTCTGCTCCTGTCCCGGGTGGCGCGGCTCTGACATCAATTATATTCACATCTGACAGATTCAAATTTAATTGAGTCCAGGGAGGGAGTGACAGCCAGGGATGCCGGCTGAGAGATAGCTAAGTTATGTCAGTGACTGATACTGCTCCCCTATGTGCCATCACTATGCTGAATGTCTGCGGTCAGAGGAAGGTGGTGGGCGGCTGCAGGTATTCAGAAATGTTTTTTTCAAAGTGTGCCCATCTCGGGTAGGCAGGAGATAGGACCGTAGTTAGGTACTTACCCCTTGTCCCAGCCCTGTGTCTGAGCGATCATGTGACCACTGCAGTTAGTTACTACTAGGACGCAGTCAGATGGCTGTAAAAAATCGCACTGAGATCGGAACGCAGAGCACGGACTGGTCGACGGCTCTCCCAAACTGAATGTGACAGCTTCATATATTTCTATGCAGTTGCCACTCTCGGGTCGGGATAGCCGCAGCCAGTCCGATTTATACAGCTGTCTGATTGTGCCCTTGCAACCAGTTTTGTTTGGCTGCAGCGGTTAGGAACAAACAGGAAGTACAAACACTGGCAGAAGACCAGAGCAGTCCCGGAACAGGAGCGACAGGAGATTGGTAAGGTGAGTATCATTTTTCTTATTATTCTAAAGCATTTTGAGTGTTTTTTTAAACCCAAAAAAATGCATAACCTGTAGTAAAACAAAAAAGAACTCCACAAAAAGCATAAACAAACATATTAAAATTTTTGTTCGTTGCTGTATAAAAATAATCAGAATTCTGAAAATGAAGAGCAGACACACAAGGTTACAGTGGAACAGATGACATTTGTAAATGATACTGGTTGTGGAGCTTTGCTCACTGGAGCATGAAGCCCTTATACAGTATAAAGCAATATTTCTCAGCGTCGTAATTTAATTCCTAGAACAGAAACTACAGAGGTTTATGGGAAGGTTGAGGTATGAAAGTCTTATGGGAGGGTTTCAAAAACAACAGGGTGTGGGTTCGGAGATGATTTGGAGTTAAAACTTGCGTGTCTTGAATAACCAAATAGTTTCTATAATGCTTGGCTTCACCTAGATTTTCAGCTTAGAACTGGAATTCAGAATCTCCAAACTTTTACAATTATGTAGAATAACTTTAACACGTATGATTTCCTTAATTTAAATTTTCGATTAATAAAAAGAATACAAAATGTTCTTTGTAGGTAAAACCACTTCTATAGAAAAGTGACAATGGCGCACGAGCACTTTTATTAGACATTTTTATCGGAATAGCAGCAATGACCAGAGTGGTAGAGAGTGAAGTGTTTGTAAACTGATAAGTCATTTGGCGGCATTTCCTATTGTTACTTTTGCAGAAGCCACCATCGCAACAAAACACAAAATAGTACATGTGGGTTCCTTCAGCACAACCCAAAAATACAGAGCTCACCCCCTAAACAAATACAGATGCATAAATACAATATATTAATTTGCACTTAAGACCAATTTAAAAAAAAATGGACTCCATACCAGACCCATCCCCTGGTTTACATGCCCCAGAAGTGTTTCTGCCTGTTTACAGACCCACGGCCAGAACCTGGGAGTTACATCTCCACTGAGACCTGCTCTTTTGATGTCTGCTTCTGTCACCAAGCGTCGCCTTAGTCATTTTGTTGGCAGTGTTGATGATGAGTAAATGTCAGGACCCAAAGCTCTGGGCGGTGCAAACTTTGTCCAGCTAGAAATGCTGGTAGGGCTGGGAGCTGTATTGCTGCCAAGTTTGTTAGTATGGGTGTGTGTGTTGTTCTTTAGGAGTAATAAGCTCCATGTTTTGGCCAATGGGTCAGCATGGCACCCTACTTAATTCCCAGCATACTACTAGGAGGTGCCAGTTATAAATTATACTTGCTTTGGATCAGCCAGTTTGTGTCCCATTTCTGACTGTGGTCCATGTTTAGACTTGTTTAGACAATCCTATTATCTTCCTGTCCTTACCTCCTGGTGGTCTTGACGCTGCTTCCTCACAATCCTTTGCCAACTCACCAATCTAGTCAACAGCTACTCTGTGGACTCAAGACAGGATATTTGTACAGGAGTTAAAGCGTGAAGGCCAACTCTAGGATTTGAGAGGACTAAGCCTGTTTACGAAGGCCTTCTTAAAAGCTGCAAGGCTACCACGCACAGTGCCCTTGTGAGACTTTATTTAGTCAATCGCAACATCACCAACAGACTCAAGACCAGACCTCTAAATACACACATGAATTAAGATACCTCCCCCTATTCCTACGCCTCACATCTGAACGCCACTGCAGACAATGTCCTCAAACACTTATGCCAGGACGATGCCTTCAGTCAGGCTCAGCGGTGGGGGGGAGCACAGGAACAAGGAAGGGTGAGTATTTAGGCATCCTACATTTAGGCTGCCGTCACACTAGCAGTATTTGGTCAGTATTTTACATCAGTATTTCTAAGCCAAAACCAGGAGTGGGTGATAAATGCAGAAGTGGTGCATATGTTTCTATTATTCTTTTCCACTGATTGTTCCACTCCTGGTTTTGGCTTACAAATACTGATGTAAAATACTGACCAAATACTGCTAGTGTGACGGCAGCTTTACTTGTTAATCCAAGAGATCTCCCTTTTTTGGCATCTTCAGGACATTTTGAAAGAGTTGGCAAGTGCAAGCATTTGAACCAAAAGCTGGAGTGAATCTACAAAGAAGGAAGAGTATAAAAAGGAAAGATTTCCTTTTTTTGGGATTCACTACTATATTTGTTTCAAAGGCTGCCAATAAAATCTTCCACAAAAGATGCATGTGTGGTTACAGCCTTGAGCCGACTAAACATCTGTGTTGTAGGAGCGAAAAAGCAGAATTAAAGATATGTTGGATCATTTTAGCAGTGGGGCTTATTCTCACTGACATCCTCATTACTTATGTTTGATCTCTGGATTCCATATCATAGGCCTTATTTAGAACAGGAAGGTATGTAGGTTGGTTGGTTGGGGGTGAAAAAAGCTATTAACCTACGGATATGGGGTTAATCTGCAGGTTTCTAGCGTTTTGAACTTGCCCGATGCCCGCCCTTAGAGCAGGGAGGAAATTAACTGTATCCCCCTAGGCAGCGTTTGACTTACAGTCATAGGGGTCCACCTCCTAAAAAGATCATTTTTAAATAAAATTTTAGGGGGCTGCCTGACCGTGGCTTTACCATATTACCATATTGTTTGTTATGAAGTTGATACATTAAGACACATAATGGACGAATATGACAAGTCCAGTCATGTTGTAATAAAGGTAGCTAACTAGCCACAACCCTATTATTAGGCAAGAACTCTCAGAGCAGTCGTCAGCTGTACAATAAATATAGCGTGAGAAATTAGAAATTTAGCACATTTTTTACTCTATTTTTTTAAGCACCTTTTTTGAGCCAGTGAGACACTAAGAGTATTTTCTGACAGTTTTTTTGGGGGGATTTTAAAGCAGATTCACATAGAAATCCACTCCGCATTAACACACCCTAATAACGAGCCTAATAAATGTCAAATGATTGCTGTTCCAAACACAGGCTTATATAAAGAATCATACTTTTAGGTTGGGCTATGTGTGCGACACTGATGCAACCACAACGTTGGTTTAAGGGAGCACAGTCTTGTTGGAAATACTGATTTTTGGGGGCAACATCATGAGATCAATATAAATACTGTAACAGCTGCTTTATGACGCTTTTTTTGGATGCAATGCAGTCATCATGCCATGTACTCATACCGTTAAATACAAACTAAAGGCCTCGATACACATTGGACCCGATCTGTGCCCCGTACTGATAAATACAGACTAAAGGGCCCCATACACCCTAGACCCAGTGTCGACAGGTTCAACCAACGATCTAAAGCCAACTGATGGTCGGGAGAGATCTTGATTGTGCCTGTCCAATTTCGGACTGAGGATCACATTATTCTCGACAGAGATAAGCCGCCAGTCCCAGTCGTGGGAACGAGCACTCGTGTGTATGGGAACGTTGGCTAACATGGCTGTCTGCTGAACGATCGGCCGAGACAGCATTGTTCGGCAGACAGCCCTCTGGTGAGTATGACCAGCTTTAAATAAGTGGGGCATAAAATGAAATTCAGTAGTCTGCATCATGCGCGTTCTGCATTTTTCTTCCTTTCGCGCTTTTCCGTCGAATTTTCCTGGCTATCTTCATCTAGAATTTCTTCTATAATACACTTTTGATTGACAATAGGGATGTCATAAAACTGTATCCCATACATCATTATTAGGCCGGGATGACACATGCGAGAAATACGTCCGAGTCTCACATGATAATACCCGGCACTCAGGAGCGGAGCGTGCGGCCGCATAGTAATACATGGAGCCGCACGCTCCGCTCCTGAGTGCCGGGTATTACCATGCGAGTTTTGGCCGTATTTCTCGCATGTTTGATCCCGGCCTTATAGTGGTAGTCCACTACCACATGGACTATCATGTTGGCACACAGAACCTCCATAAATGATCCATGACTCCAATTTACGTAGCATCTAGACCAGAGGTTTTTAAACGGATATTCTGATTGGAAGAAATTAACACCCATCCATAGGAGAAGCGATAAGTGTGAGATTGATAGTGTCTGACCGCTACAATCATCACCGAGTCTGGAAAGGAGCACAATTATCCCCATTAGTATAGATTGGCAGTGCACATGCTTGATCAGCGATCCATTCATTCTCTATTGGACTGATGGGTTTCTCCAGCAGCCCCATAGAGAATGAATGGAGGGGCGGTCGGGCACTGCCACTCCAATAACCACCATCGGGGGTAAAGGTGCCCTGACCTGGAGGTGATAACAGGAATAAGTCATTAATGTATGATAAATCACCAGATATTCATCTGTAATGTCTCCCATTCCTCTTCTACATAGTTATCCATGTATCCGTGTCTTACATTCCACTGACATCTGTGTTTATATATATCAGCAATTAATAATAAAAATAATACAAATATGGAAACCATAAACCATGCCACATTGATAAGTATAAAAGAAAAAATCCCCCCCCCAAAACATAAAAGAGGCTGTAAAAAAGGCGAGCAGCACCAAACATGCAATAATGAATGAGCCTCTGCTCCTGGAGATGTATGGCTCCAATACAGCCAGTGCTATGTGGAACCATCCTGCCTATCAGCAGCTGACAACACCCAAACCTCCTCTGGCTGACCTCATTAGCGCACTGTACACATCCCTCCTGCACTGACCTTATTGGGCGGAGTTATGACTTGTGACCTTCATAGGAGGAGTCAGGAGTACCATGTGACCGTGGCGTCACTCTTTATTTTTTCCCCCTCTTTTGACCTTCTAGGGCGTGGTTAGAGATTTCAGCTGGACAGGCAGCGCTGTGACTACGCCCACTGTAATCCACCCTCGCCACGCTATTGGCTGATGCAGAGCCGGGGGGTTGCTCTGTATCTCCTGAGTACGCGAACCGGAAGCGCCTCTTGCGCCAGCTGGTTGTCATTTCTCTGTGTGCTCGGTGCTGACTAGAAGGACGGGGAGGAGCAGCGGAGACGGACAGAGCCTGGCGAAAGGGATTGTAATCCCCCCGTCCGCCGCTCCCCGAGACCCACACCGAGAGCCCGTTGTCCTCCTTCTCCCCTGACACATCCGCACGGCTGTCACCGGGGCCAACCATATGCTGTAATGTCACAGGGGCTGGGAGGCGAGCTGCAGCGCTAGGCACGTCGTCTGGAGAGCTGCTGTCACTGAGGAGCTGCTTCGTGAGGTAATGGTCGGTGAGCTTCCGACGTCAGCTTACTTTCTGTCTATTCTGGGCAGGCAGCTGAGAGGAGGAGACGAGCGCACCGAGGCCAGTGCCAGCCTCTCCAGTGCCAGCCTCTCCAGTGCTGCCCTTCATGGAGTGAACCCAGCCCAGTTCCACTAAACCAAAGAGCCATTTGGTAGCTTGCCCCCCCATCCTTCATCCCCCTCCTGAGGTAAATGTCTGGCGACAACTGCCACCAGTAGAGAAGCCTCTGTGGAGATTTGGCCTCAAGAAGAAAAAAAGCAAGACCCCGCTATATTTGCCCCCCAAAAATTAGGAATAAATGGGGGATTACGGCTTTGGAGTGCTGGTGCAAAATAACACTGGGAATAAATCTGCTTTTCCAGTCAGGTTTCACCCTCACCTTCAGCCGCCTCACCACCATCAGAACGCCAGCCCGAGCCCCGCCGCCTTCATCAATAACACCCCTGCCAACGGCAACAGTGCGGGCTCGGCCTGGCTCTTTCCTGCCCCGGCCGCCCATAACATTCAGGATGAGATCCTGGGCTCTGACAAATCCAAGTCCCAACAGGAGCAGCAAGAGTCCTTAGAAAAACAGCAGCTGTCCCCGAGCCAAAGCCAAGAGGCCGGGATCCTACCCGACCCCGAGAAGGTGAAATCTGAGGAAAATCAAGGAGACAGCTCTTCAGAAAGCGGCAAGGAGAAAATAAGGATCGAGTCGCCTGTGTTGGCAGGGTTTGATTACCAAGAGGCGTCCGGGCTGGGGTCTTCTAACCAGACCTTGACCTCCTCCGCGTCCCCCCTCACAGGCTTCAGCAATTGGTCAGCTGCTATCGCCCCTTCTTCTAACACTATCATTAATGAGGATGCCAGTTTCTTCCACCAGGGAGGGGTCACTGCTGCTTCGGCTAATAATGGTGCTTTGCTGTTCCAGAATTTCCCTCACCACGTGAGCCCTGGCTTCGGAGGTAGCTTTTCTCCACAGATTGGACCCATGTCCCAACATCACCCCCACCACCCACATTTTCAGCACCACCATAACCAACATCAACAGCAAAGGAGGTCTCCTGCCAGTCCGCACCCACCGCCGTTCCCCCACCGAAATGCTGCTTTTAACCAACTCCCCCATTTGGCCAATAATCTTAATAAACCTCCCTCTCCATGGAGCAGCTACCAAAGCCCTTCACCGACACCATCTTCTTCATGGAGCCCTGGCGGCAGTGGATATGGAGGATGGGGTGGGTCCCAAGGTAGGGACCACCGTAGAGGACTTAATGGAGGAATAACTCCCTTGAATTCCATCTCGCCCTTAAAGAAGAATTTTGGGAATAACCACATCCAGTTGCAGAAGTACGCCAGGCCCAGTTCTGCCTTTGCACAAAAATCTTGGATGGAAGACAGCCTGAACAGAGCCGACAACATATTTCCTTTTGCGGTGAGGATATACGTGTGTTGTGTGTCGGAAAATTTGTGGACCTTATGTGTTTTAAAGACCTGTCACCGGGTCAAAGGTGGCCAGTTTTTGCCTTTTATATTATGACCCTTTCTCTCTAGAGTATTTCTCTTTAAAATCTGCCATATGGTTTCAGAAACATGGGCCTTTTAATTTAGTGCGCCCAGTATGGTATTTTTTTAATGGTTTCTACAAGGAGGCGTGGCTCACGGGCTAATAATGCAGAGCAACCTAAAGTCACGCCCCCTTCTGAAGACCAGAATAATTAGCAATGAATATATAGGCCCATATCTTTTGGATCTGTATGGTGGTGTTAAAGGGGAGCAGCAGGAATAAAATTAGAGCAAAAATTCCTATTTTCTATTTAATGATGCATCGTGCTAATTGTAGCCCCAGCGAAAATGGCACCGGATATGTCCAGCCACCAGGTCGCATCTAAAAATGATGCCACCATCTTCTCTAGTGTTGATTCTATTAATATATGATCCTACGTGTCCATGGATTTAATCCCGGAAGACCCAGTTACATTGTAGATTACCACAATGAGAAGTATGCTGTGCACCACTGTGGACTGTGCTTTCCCTCACCGATCATTAGACCTGGTTCTGATCCGTACAGGTCTATCCAGCTTCTCGCATTTCCATTTGGGTGCCTGTGCCAACATCAATAGTTGCGTCATGATTGACCTTGAAATATTGCAGCAGAGCTCCAGTCCTTGTCCATGGCTCAGCGTTTGGTGATGGGCTCTGTACATTGCAGATAGCACATCAGCTGCTGGCACTGGCCCATGGCCTCAGTCCCTTTTTAAAAATAGACAAGGGATTCTTATTGTTTCCATAACAAAGGTTGTGGCTGCAGAATTTCAGGTCAGCTGATGATACATCTCCCCTCCTGTGATACAGGCTAATGGGGACTATTTATAGCCCTGGTATGTAAGAATGTGCTAAGAGCTGCTGACTGCATTCCTGCACTTTGATGCCATACATGCAGCGTGGAGGGTAGATATCTTATACACATCGGATACAGACCCATGCCAAAAGACAAACCCACCTTTACTGCATCCGTATGCTTGTCCTCACACCTACCATGTATTGTTTACTGCAGGTACTGAGATGTAAGAACCTCTAGTACAGCAAAAATGAAGGGGTGCAATCATTGCGTTTATTAATATGTGAACACCCACCCGGCCCCCCTGTGTGTAGAGCTGTTTTATGCAGTGATGTTCATAAGCCATCCCTGCCCCAATGCCTGCAGTGAATTTCTAGTCTTGGCAGTCAGTGGGTTACTACGACTGCTGGATTATGGCATGGTGGCTTGCAATGTGCCATTTTAGGTAAGTGCATAAAGAAGGCATGTCATGTTCCACACAGTTCACAATATGACGCAATTCATAAATCCCCTTATTACATAACCGCACCAGTGTCCATCCAGTGTGCGTTATTAACTGCCGTCACTGTGTTCTTGGTTCTTCGGCCATTTTTTTTTTCCCTAACAGGGAAAGATATTGAGGAAGGTTTACTATGGCCAGTGCGCCAAGACTGACATAATTGCCACATTTATCCTTTTTTGGTTTTTGCAGGGGAACATGATAAATGTGGTTCATCTTATGGCTGTGAGCTTTCTACATTATCTCTAGTTGTATATTCCTTACTTTACAGATGCAGCTGAATTGCTCAACTTGTATGTCTAATTTAAAGGCATTTTCTGGGTTTTTCTGACTTTTCATTGCCTATTAATAAGCACATAATCTAAAATCTAAATTCACATTTCAGATCTAGGCTTTGGCGGTCCCTGACAGCCCTTCAGTTAGTCTTGTGCTGCATATCATTCATGTGACCACTGAGGCCAATGATTGGCTGCAGTGGTCAAGTGAACGATGTTTAGCTAGAGTTGACTCTGGTGCAGCTTCCATGTCGGTAGTTTGATGCTGTTGTGTTGTAGAGTAATGAACCTCCTACACCCCGTGGCATCCTGGGCACCCCTTCTTATTAATAGGTACCTGTGACGTCATGCCTGCATCGAGCTGTAATGTTATGTTACTAAGCAGAAGAAACGCTGGGGATCGCAGCTGGTAGGATGATGTGTTTGTATTGCTATGGACTGTTGGCCACGGATTTTGAAGGTGAAATATATAATATTACCTAGTAATAGGCAAATTTCATGGAATGCTGGAACACTCCTTCAAGGTATGCGCTCCTTGCTTGCCCTTTGCCTTAGTACCATTTTTCCATTGCAGTATTGATGATGTACCCTATGAACATCTCACTGCAGCCTCTGCGTTGTCCTATGGTGACAGCTACTTTGTTACAATCTATTAGTAACGCAGTCCTGTAACAGCAGTTTACACTGTTGCTACATTGCTACCATAGGAATAGCTATAAATATTCAGGTTACTGTAGAATCACGGTCACTGCTGACACTTTGTCCTTCAGAGGTTGATTGTCATTGCTTTGTATTATTTTCTCCTCCTCACTAGTGAATAAATGTGGTTTCCATGCCATCGCAGGTGTCTCATGCCTTAAGAGGATCTCTACTGAAATGAATTTCTGGTTAATGCAGCAAGAACGGTTAAGGCCCGAGTAATCTGGAGACGACTGCTTAGAGATGTGCTGCATTGAAAAGGAA
This sequence comes from Ranitomeya imitator, assembly GCF_032444005.1. NCBI lineage: Eukaryota > Metazoa > Chordata > Amphibia > Anura > Dendrobatidae > Ranitomeya > Ranitomeya imitator. Next base: position 170,276,307 of record NC_091285.1, on the reverse strand, counting down.
GTGTATCCATGGTAACCACACCGAATAGTTTCTTGAGCCGGCTAAATGGGATATAGCTTGGATGTGTTTCCTTCTGAATATACGTAGGCTTAATATTGGGGGAAGAAGTAGACGTCTATCTGCGCTCACTAGTAATGGTGTCGGAAATATCAGATTTTCCACATTCATGGCTTCTGACACTTGCTTATCTCTCAGGCCTGAAAAACAGAGCCATATTCAGGAGCTGCATAAAAGGGACGTATAATTATAAAATACAGGTGTTGTTTCCAGTGGGCACAATACCAGCTGAGTAGAAGTCACTGACGTCTCTACAGGCTACTTCTGCAAGACGAGAATTTTCAGTCTCGTTTCCATCTGTATCCTTATAGATTTGCGTATTGAGAAATGAGTTGCCCATAACGTAGCGACTCCAAAATTATATCTGACGAGCGAAACAAGAGTCCATAAAGCTCTTAATAAAATAATTCTTCTGTAAATATCATATAGCTTTATGGACTCTTGCTTCTTTCCTCTTGTTTCCATTTGTGACTAGCCTGTCTCCTCACTGTTGCTGTAAGATGAGACTTCTTTGTAGAGAAACATCCTCTCCGGCTTCTTGCCTTCTGCAGTGTCTCTGCCTCCTTGTCATGGGTCTAGGCACTGGCTGGTAGAGGAGAGCAGGTGCATCCAACTCGGAGCAGGATTGCTGCAGCATAGGGGACTTGCTGCTAGGTGAATCGGGAGCTGCGCAACCGTAGGCCTTTAAAACCAGCATATAGTTTGTAGCAACCCTTCTGGCAAGAACAAGGTGAGGGCTCACTGGCCCTTGTTGCAGAACCTGTAATGACCTGTACTTTATTTTCAGTGTTACTGCATCTGTGACCAGGTGCACAGCACAGGCAAGCTATTATAATATTTCTCGATCATAGCAGAGCATAGCGGTTATTAGACATCATAGCTGGGTCATGAAGGAGGAGGTTATTATATATATATATAATTATAAATGGCGCGGGGTGGCATTACATTATACATTGTTATACCTTGCCTTGGTCATGGGTGGGGTGGGAGTATTATACATCATTATACCTTGGTCATTAATTGGGGAAATACCTGCGTCATTGGGGAGGGATATTATATTATACTTGGGACTTTATGGGTCATTCTGGGGGATATTGTATTATACAGTACCTAGGTCATTGGGGGGGATACTATATTATACATCAGTATACCTAGGTCATTGGGGATATTATATTTTACATTATACCTGGGTCATTAGGCCAACTACACATATTTTACCTAGTCCCTTTGTTCCCATTGTATGTAACAACCTTATTGTGGCACTTTATTATTAAACATTTTTGAAAAGTCCAGAGAGTGGAGATGCAGGATGTTACCTTAGTCTTGTGTGGATATTACCTTCCTATAGAAGCTGATCAGATTAGTTTGACAGGACTGATACCTCAAACTAATGTTGATGTTGGGTTATGAGGTTATTCATATTACTCCAGGATACCATCTCTTAGAAAACCCTCAGAGATTTTGCCCACAGTAGAGGCAAACCTTACAGGCCTATCATTTCCAGCCTCAGGTTTTGTCCCCTTTTTGACTATTGGCACCACATTTTCTATGCTCTAGTGCTGTGGTACAGATCTTGTGATTATGGAATCCTTGAATGTTAGAACTAAACTCAAACTAATAAGGTTGGATCGTGATTCCACCCATGGCTGTTAGGGAGACACATGACAGCTGATCAGATCAGCTGTCATGTGCCTGAAAATATGCAGTCTCGGTGCCGAAGCCCGCATCAAATGCCCCAGGACCCGACCTATGACACGCACCTTTAAGTCATAGGTCGTGAAGGGGTCAAAGGATACATGAAAGATGTCTATTTTGTGATCACTATTATCCAAGTGACCCCCAACCAGTATATTTAATATTGTGTCTGGTCTACTGGTTATAATTAGTTAGCAGTGCCCCCCTTCTTGTTGGGTCCCGCACCAGTTGTGAAAGGCAATTGTTTTGTGGTATCGCAAAAAACTTGTTTCCTTTGCTGGACCCACAAGTTTTTGTTCCCCAATTTATATAAGCATGGTTGAAGTCCCCCATAATAATGACTTCACCCTGATAAACTACGTCATATATTTAATTTGAGAATATTTTCTCCTTCCATGAAACTTTGAGACTTATAGAAAACCCCTATCAATATTTTATCATTCTTTCTCTCCTTACCTCTTCCAGCAGGGACATTTTCATGTCTGAGGCTTCTGTTATTAATGTATATGCACTTACTGTATCTCTATTTCTCTTCCTTGCTTCTGTGACTGTGATGCTCAGGAACTGAGCCTGCATTTTTTCCCAGCATATGGTGAATATGATTTTCAGCCATCATCTTCTGGTGGAGCTAAGCTCCTCTGTTAGCTGGTTACTAGTGATGAGCGAGTATACTCGTTGCTCGGGTTTTCCCGAGCATGCTTGGGTGGTCTCCGAGTATTTGACTGCTCCAAGATTTAGTTTTCATCATGGCAGCTCAATTATTTACAGCTACTAGTCTGCTTGATTACATGTGGGAATTCCCTAGCAACCAGGCAACCCCCACATGTACTCAGCCTGGCTAGTAGCTGTAAATCATTCAGCTGCGGCGATGAAAACTAAATCTCCGAACACTAACAAATACTCGGAGACCACCCGAGCGTGCTCAGGAAAACCCTAGCAACGAGTATATTCGCTCATCACTACTGGTTACCTGTTTTACCTGCATTTATAGTGTGGCAGCAGAGGATGCTTCATGCTATGCTCCTATCGGCACCCTTTGATCGCATCATGGAGTCTGCTGAAGTCCCCTATGCTTGTTATGACAAAATTTCTGTGAATGCCAGCTTCTGGCTAGTGTTCATAGGAGACCGTGATTTTTACTATATACAGAAATACTGTGGTACATAGTATATAGCACATATGATCAGACTATTGCAGGATCAAGGCCCCTAAGAGGACCACCACATAGAGTAAAAAAAAAAGAAGTTTTTAAAAGTATAAAAAAGTTCAAATCATCCCCAGTTCGTACCCATTAAAAATAATGTAAATGGAAAAAAAAATAAACGTGATCGTTACGTTTGGAAAAGTTCTATCTATCAAAATATAAAATCAAATCAATTTACTCGATTGGTAAACTGTATGAGGAAAAAGATAAAACCTCAGAATTAAGGTCTTGCAGCTACCGCTACACTGCAAAAACAAATTCAATAAGAGGCGATCAAAACATCATATATAACCACAAAATATCTACAAAAATGCCAGTTGAGGGTGCGAAAAGTTAACTTTCGCACAGCCCCAATGACCAAAAGTTGAAAATGTTAGTGGTCTTGGAAAAGGAGTTTGAGGGATCTATATATTTTTTTTTTCAACTTTCTAGTACCGTATATACTCGAGTATAAGCCGACCCGAGTATGAGCCGACCCCCCTAATTTTGCCACAAAAAACTGGGAAAACTTATTGACTCGAGTATAAGCCTAGGGTGGAAATGCAGCATTTACCGGTGAATTTCAAAAAATAAAAATAGATCATTCTTGCCCCATAGCTGTGCCATATAGTGCTCTGCATGTTCATTATTGCCCCATAGCTGTGCCCCACATAGTGCTCTGCACCATTCATGATTGTCCCTATAGCTGTGCCCCATACAGTGCTCTGCACCGTTCATTATTTCCCTATAGCTGTGCCCCATATAGTGCTCTGCACCGTTCATGATTGTCCCATAGCTGTGCCCCATACAGTGCTCTGGACCGTTCATTGTTCCCTATAGCTGTGCCCCATATAGTGCTCTGCACCGTTCATTGTTCCCTATAGCTGTGCCCCATATAGTGCTCTGCACCGTTCATTGTTCCCTATAGCTGTGCCCCATATAGTGCTCTGCACCGTTCATTGTTCCCTATAGCTGTGCCCGATATAGTGCTCTGTACCATTCATTATTTCCCTATAGCTCTGCCATATAGTGCTCTGCACCGTTCATAGTTCCCTATATAAAGCTGTGCCATTGCCGCTGCTGTTGCAGTAAAAAAAAAAAAAAAAAGCCATACTCACCTCTCTTGATTGCAGCTCCCGACGTCTCGTTCCGGCGTCCGGTCCCGGCGCCTCCATCTTCCCGGCGTCTCTGCACTGACTGATCAGGCAGAGGGTGCCGCGCACACTATATGCGTCATCGCGCCCTCTGACCTGAACAGTCAGAGCGCAGACGCCGGGAAGATGGAGGCGCCGAGAAGATGGAGCGGCGCCCGGCGGCTGGAACGCGGACAGGTGACTATTACATACTTACCTGGTCCCGACGTCCGGCTCCCCCTGCCTGTCACAGCTGGTCTTCGGTGCCGCAGCTTCTTTCTCTAATCAGCGGTCACCGGCAGCGCTGATTAGAGAAATGAATAGGCGGCTCCACCCCTATGGGAGGTGGAGCCGCCTATTCATTTCTGTAATGAGCGGTCCCACGTGACCGCTGAAGAGGGGAAGAAGCTGCAGCACAGAAGACCGTGGGACGGCTGGGACTAGGTAAGTATGCCTCAGCGCCCTCACCCGCCGACCCTGCCACCCACCTTGACTCGAGTATAAGCCGAGAGGGGCACTTTCAGCCCCAAAATTTGGGCTGAAAATCTCGGCTTATACTCGAGTATATACGGTACATCAAATGACAAAGTGAATGGTGTCATTTAAAATTGCAACTCGTCCTGCAATAAAACAAGCCCCTCATATGGCTGTCGATGGGGAAAAAAAAAGTTATGGCTTTTTGAAGACGAGGAAAGAAGGAAAATGGAATCTGGAAGGGGTTAACCCCTTTCTGACATGGGAAGTACTATCCCGTCGAGGTGGGGTGGGCCCCCATGACCACGGACGGGATAGTACGTCCAGCGCGATCGGCGGCGCTCACGGGGGGAGCGCCGCCGATCGCGGCCGGGTGTCAGCTGTTTATCGCAGCTGACATCCGGCACTATGTGCCAGGAGCGGTCACGGACCGCCCCCGGCACATTAACCCCTGGCACACCGCGATCAAAGATGATCGTGATGTGCCGGCAGTATAGGGAAGCTTCCCGCAGGGAGGGGGCTCCCTGCGGGCTTCCCTGAGCCCCCCGCAGCAACGCGATGTGATCGCGTTGCTGCGAGGGTCTCACCTCCCTCCCTGCTTCCTCCAGCCCCGGATCCAAGATGGCTGCGGATCCGGGTCCTGCAGGGAGGGAGGTGGCTTCACAGAGCCTGCTCAGAGCAGGCACTGTGAAGGCTGCAGCGCTGCATGTCAGATCAGTGATCTGACAGAGTGCTGTGCACACTGTCAGATCACTGATCTGTGATGTCCCCCCCCCTGGGACAATGTAAAAAAGTAAAAAAAAATTTTTCAAAATGTGTAAAAAAAAAAAAAAAATAAATAAAAAAAAATATTCCTAAATAATGAAAAAAAAAAAAATTATTCCCCTAAATACATTTCTTTATCTAAATAAAAAAAAAACAATAAAAGTACACATATTTAGTATCGCCGCGTCCGTAACGACCCGACCTATAAAACTGGCCCACTAGTTAACCCCTTCAGTAAACACCGTGAGAGAAAAAAAAAAAAATGAGGCAAAAAACAACGCTTTATTATCATACCGCCGAACAAAAAGTGGAATAACACGCGATCAAAAAGACAGATATAAATAACCATGATACCGCTGAAAGCGTCATCTTGTCCCGCAAAAAACGAGCCGCCATACAGCATCATCAGCAAAAAAAAAAGTTATAGTCCTGAGAATAAAGCGATGCAAAAATAATTATTTTTTCTATAAAATAGTTTTTATCATATAAAAGCGCCAAAACATAAAAAAATGTTATAAATGAGGTGTCGCTGTAATCGTACTGACCCGAAGAATTAAACTGCTTTATCAATTTTACCAAACGCGGAACGGTATAAACGCCTCCCCCAAAAGAAATTCATGAATAGCTGGTTTTTGGTCATTCTGCCTCGCAAAAATCGGAATAAAAAGCGATCAAAAAATGTAACGTGCCCGAAAATGTTACCAATAAAAACGTCAACTCGTCCCGCAAAAAACAAGACCTCACATGACTCTGTGGACCAAAATATGGAAAAATTATAGCTCTCAAAATGTGGTAACGCAAAAAATATTTTTTGCAATAAAAAGCGTCTTTCAGTGTGTGACGGCTGCCAATCATAAAAATCCGCTAAAAAACCCGCTATAAAAGTAAATCAAACCCCCCTTCATCACTCCCTTACTTAGGGAAAAATTAAAAAAGTGTATTTATTTCCATTTTTCCGTTAGGGCTAGGGCTAGGGTTAGGGCTAGGGCTAGGGTTAGGGCTAGGGCTAGGGTTAGGGCTAGGGTTAGGGCTAGGGTTAGGGCTAGGGTTAGGGCTAGGGTTAGGGCTACAGTTTGGGTTGGGGCTAAAGTTAGGGTTGGGGCTAGGGTTAAGGCTACAGTTAGGGTTGGGGCTAAAGTTACGGTTAGGGTTTAGATTACATTTACAGTTGGGAATAGGGTTGGGATTAGGGTTAGGTGTGTGTCAGGGTTAGAGGTGTGGTTAGGGTTACTGTTGGGATTAGGGTTAGGGGTGTGTTTGGATTAGGGTTTCAGTTATAATTGGGGGGTTTCCACTGTTTAGGCACATCAGGGGCTCTCCAAACGCGACATGGCGTCCGATCTCAATTCCAGCCAATTCTGCGTTGAAAAAGTAAAACAGTGCTCCTTCCCTTCCGAGCTCTCCCGTGTGCCCAAACAGGGGTTTACCCCAACATATGGAGTATCAGCGTACTCAGGACAAATAGGACAACAACTTTTGGGGTCCAATTTCTCCTGTTATCCTTGGGAAAATACAAAACTGGGGGCTAAAAAATAATTTTTGTGGGAAAAAAAAGATTTTTATTTTCACGGCTTTGCGTTATAAACTGTAGTGAAACACTTGGGGGTTCAAAGTTCTCACAACACATCTAGATAAGTTCCATGGGGGTCTAGTTTCCAATATGGGGTCACTTGTGGGGGATTTCTACTGTTTAGGTACATTAGGGGTTCTGCAAACGCAATGTGACGCCTGCAGACCATTCCATCTAAGTCTGCATTCCAAATGGCACTCCTTCCCTTCCGAGCCCTCCCATGCGCCCAAACGGTGGTTCCCCCCAACATATGGGGTATCAGCGTACTCAGGACAAATTGGACAACAACTTTTGGGGTCCACTTTCTCCTGTTACCCTCGGGAAAATACAAAACTGGGGGCTAAAAAAATAATTTTTGTGGGAAAAATTTTTTGTTTTATTTTTACGGCTCTGCATTATAAACTTCTGTGAAGCACTTGGTGGGTCAAAGTGCTCACCACACATCTAGATAAGTTCCTTAAGGGGTCTACTTTCCAAAATGGTGTCACTTGTGGGGGGTTTCAATGTTTAGGTACATCAGTGGCTCTCCAAACGCAACATGGCGTCCCATCTCAATTCCTGTCAATTTTGCATTGAAAAGTCAAACGGCGCTCCTTCCCTTCCGAGCTCTCCCATCCGCCCAAACAGTGGTTTACCCCCACATATGGGGTATCAGCGTACTCAGGACAAATTGTACAACAACTTTTGGGGTCCAATTTCTTCTCTTACCCTTGGGAAAATAAAAAATTGGGGCGGAAAGTTAATTTTTGTGAAAAAAATATGATTTTTTATTTTTACGGTTCTACATTATAAACTTCTGTGAAGCACTTGGTGGGTCAAAGTGCTCACCACACATCTAGATAAGTTCCTTAAGGGGTCTACTTTCCAAAATGGTGTCACTTGTGGGGGGTTTCAATGTTTAGGCACATCAGGGGCTCTCCAAACGAAACATGGCGTCCCATCTCAATTCCAGTCAAGTTTGCATTGAAAAGTCAAATGGCGCTCCTTCGCTTCCGAGCTCTGCCATGCGCCCAAACAGTGGTTTACCCCCACATGTGGGGTATTGTCGTGCTCAGGACAAATTGTACAACAATGTTTGGGGTCTATTTTCTCCTGTTACCCTTGGTAAAATTAAACAAATTGGAGCTGAATTAAATTTTTTGTGAAAAAAAGTTAAATGTTCATTTTTATTTAAACATTCAAAAAATTCCTGTGAAGCACCAGAAGGGTTAATAAACTTCTTGAATATGGTTTTGAGCACCTTGAGGGGTGTAGTTTTTAGAATGGTGTCACACTTGGGTATTTTCTATCATATAGACCCCTCAAAATGACTTCAAATGAGATGTGGTCCCTAAAATAAAATGGTGTTGTAGAAATGAGAAATTGCTGGTCAACTTTTAACCCTTATAACTCCCTAACAAAAAAAAATTTTGGTTCCAAAATTGTGCTGATGTTAAGTAGACATGTGGGAAATGTTACTTAAGTATTTTGTGTGACATATCTCTGTGATTTAATTGCATAAAAATTCAAAGTTGGAAAATTGCGAAGTTTTCAAAATTTTTGCCATATTTCCGTTTTTTTCACAAATAAACGCAGGTAATATCAAAGAAATTTTACCATTGTCATGAAGTACAATATGTCACGAGAAAACAATGTCAGAATCACTGGGATCCGTTGAAGCGTTCCAGAGTTATAACCTCACAAAGGGACAGTGGTCAGAATTGTAAAAATTGGCCCGGTCATTAACGTGCAAACCAACCTTGGGGGTAAAGGGGTTAAACATTCCCTTCCCCAACTTTCTTTATTCAGCACCCTTCCTATATGGCACAGCCCTTCCTTAGCTTAGAGCCTGTATAAAACACAGAAGTTGACCAAGTTGTCTAGGAATCCGAAACTCTCCTTCCCACACTAGTTCCCAAGACACTTGTTTCTCTCTATAATCTCCTGCTGTCTCCATTGTGTGGTACAGTAGTATTACAGAGAACACTACTTTTGTGGTACTTGCCCTCAGCTTATGGCCTTATTCCCTGAAATCACTTTTAAGGACCATCCATTTACCTCCAACTTTGTCATTGCTACCCATGTACACCATAAGCACATGGTCCTCACCAGCGTCTTCCTGTAAATCTATTAACCCAATCCAGGATAAATTGAACTCAAGCATCAGGAAGACAGCCCGCCATTTGACGATTTATGTCTTTGTGACAGTTTGCCCTTTCTGTTCCTTTAATGGAATCTTCCACTAACAACATCTGCGCCTGTGCGGCCGCCCTGCTTGTGAATCCTAGCCCCTCAGTGTCTTATGATTTATTCACACTGTGCGGCTGGAATTCCTGGGCATGCGCACTGCGACCTGGGTGAGTGGCTTAGACACGCAGTGCGCATGCCCAGGAATCCCAGCCGCGCAGTGTGAATAAATCATAAGACACTGAAGGGCTAGGATTCACAAGCAGGGCGGCCGCACAGGCGCAGTCAGCGCGACTGCATATGAGGACATACGGGCAGCGCTCACTGCACCTGCCCCAGGCAAGACAAAAGAGCGCAGGCGCCGGCAGATTTCAAAACAAACAGTGCTGAGGAGGCGGCGCCCGGCGCCAAGAAGACTTGAGTGACGGCTGTGAGGCGTCTGCAGCACGGGGGAAAGACCTGCCTCCCGGACTGAAGACAGGTATTTCGGACAAATTACAAAACTGATTATTTCTGCATTTACAGCACCAATAACTAAAAGAGCCACCTTGTCAGAATGTAGCATTGCTGCTGCACAAGGTGGCTCTTTTAGTTTCAAATGCCTGGGGGGGGGGAGGTGACAGGTTCCCTTTAATTCATAGTGACAATCTAAAACATCCAAATGAGCCTGATCTAAAGTTCATACACCCTGGTAATTTTGGCCTGATAATATGCCCAGAAGTTGACACAAATGGGTTTGAATGGCTACTAAAGGTAACGTCCTCATCCGTGACCTGTTTGCTTGTAATCGGTGTGTGTGCATAAAAGCTGAGTGAGTTTCTGGAATCCAGACTGACTCTTGCATCTTTTATTCAGCCACTGACATTTCTGGATTGCGAGGCATCCGGAAAGCAAAAGAATTCAAAGTCAAAGGATCTATGGGAAAAGGTTTGTTTAACTGTGTGAAACAGGAAAAGGATACAAAAAGATATCCAAGGAATTGATAATGCCAGTCAGCAGCTTTCAAACTGTGATTAACAAATCGAAAATCATGGGCTCTGTAAAAACAAAACCACGATCAGGTAGACCAACAAAAAATGTTGTTCACAACAGCCAGGAAAATTGCTCGGGATGCAATGAAAAACCCACAAATAACATCAGCTGAAATACAGGACTCTCTGAAAACCAGCGGTGTTGCTATTTCAAGATGCGCGCTAAGGAGGCTCTTAAAGAAAAATGGTCTGCATGGTCAAGTCACCAGAAGAAAGCCTTTACTGCGCAAATGCAACAAAGTATCTCGCCTACAATATGAAAAACAGCACAGAGACAAGCCTCAAAACTTCTGGAACAAGGTAATTTGGAGTGATGAGACCAAAATTGAACTTTATGGCCACAACTATAAACGTTACATTTGGAGAGACGTCAACAAGGCCTATGATGAAGGAACACCATTCTTACTGTAAAGCACGGAGGTGGATCGCTAATGTTTTGGGATGTGTAAGCTACAAAGGCACAGAAAACTTGGTCAAAGTTGAAGGGAAGATGAATGTAGCACGCTATTAGCAAATACTGGAGGCAAATTTGCACTCATCAGCCCGGAAGCTGCGCATGGGACATACTTGGACATTCCAACATGACGACAATCCAAAACACAAGGCCAAGTCAACCTGTCGTTGGCTACCACAGAACAAAGTTAAGGTTGTGGAGTGGCCACCTCAGTCTCCTGACCTCAATATCATTGACCCACTTTGGGGAGATCTCAAGCGCACAGTTCATGCTAGACCTCCCAGGAATTTACAGGAACTGGAGGCTTTTTTGCTAAGAAGAGTGGACAGCTTTACCATCTGAGAAATTAAAGAACCTCATCTACAACTACCACAAAAGACTTCAAGCTGTCATTGATGTTAGAGGGGGCAATACATGGTATTAAGAAATGGGGTATGTAAACTTTTTTGATCAGGGTCATTTGGATATTTTGGGTTGTCAGTATGATTTAAAAAAGAGAAAACACAGTAGTTTGACAATAAATGGTTTCACCCAACCACTAACCATGAGTGGAGAGAAAGTTTTGGTGTTATCAATCATATTCTTTGAAAAAAGGCCAAGAAAGCAAAAATTCTGCCAGGATATGCGAACTTTTGAACACAACTGTATATCAGGACATGTGAAAGAGGCCTAATGGTGTTTAAAATGCTTATCAATCGCCATCTTCTTAGGTTTCCAGCTCCACCCTGGTCCTCTTCTGGCCCATGTGTCACGCACATTATAGGAATAATAATACAATAATTTTTATTTCTGTAGGGAATAGGGTCACTGGCGCAAGCAGTAGGGCAAGAAGATTCAAGGAGCCTGATCACTTCTTCTGTGACTGGTTCAAAATCAGAGTGAGCTAGATGCAGTAGGGGAGGGAGGACAGTGTATGGTATGAAGGGATTGGGAGAAAATCTGTCGGATATGGTACATTTTTTTTTTATTTTTAGGAAAGACTAAGTGCAACACAAAGGGATAAGGGGAAGGGAAACCAACACTAGGATGGGGGGGGGGGAGTGGAGACCCCTAGGGAGAGTTTGCTTTACCCGGTCTGCCCTAAACGTCCCTATATAGATTCTGCACCTATCCCTGAGCAGGAACCTAATCCCTGCCTGACCCTAGCAATAAGCCCTTCTTGGGGAAGGACAGAGTGAACACTTGTCGATCCCAACTACAACTAAAGAAACCTGGGATAGACAAGCAAGGGGAACACTTATCTTGAGTAGACTTAGAGAGGTAACACAGATGTCCTCCAAACACCAGAGAGGAAGATAGCTGACTGCTATAGCTCCAAGCCTCAATGGGAAATGGAAGTATCACTGGCGATTACCATCAGCAGGCTGGAAGTCTATAAACACCCAGATTCAGGTGTGTCAAATAGAGCTGGAGAAAGTTTGCTACTGGGTCAAAGAGTCTGAAGGGTTAAGAATGTGTCTGCAAAGCCAAACTCAAAGACCTTCTTCAGCTAGATGAAGTGCGACTGTCTGCAGCTTCTGACATACTGGTGAAAGTACCCCTCCCTCTACGAGTGGCTTCCGGACACTCAGGACCAGGGTTCTCAGGATAAGAAGTGTGAAATGAATAAACCAGCCCGTGGGCATTCACCTCTGATGCCGAGACCCACATTCTTCCCTCTGGACCATAACCCAGTGCACCAAGTATTGTAGGGAGCAATGTTGGAGGCAAGAATCTACAATACTTGAAATCTGAAACTCGAGATTTCCATCAACTATTGTCGGCGGCAGTAGGGGTGAGGGCTCAAGAGATTCCTCATACTACTTGAACAGAGGTCAATGGAATACATTATGGATCTTAAGAGCTTGAGCTAGCAGAAGACGAAACGCTGCAGGATTAATGACTGCAGTTATTTTATAGGGACCATTAAAATCTAGGTCCCAACTTCCATGAAGGAATCTTCAACCTCATATTCCTGGTAGATAACCACACAGTCATTCACATTTAGGTTTGGACCAGGCAAGTGTTTTGTCAGCCATACATTTGTACCTGTCTCTCATAATCTTCAAATTACTCAACCCCTTCCCACACTGAGGACAGCCAAGAGAGGAAACAGCCGCACGTAATTAATGATTTAGGTTGTAAAAAGTATCTGTTTATTACATGTACAGGAAAAAGGAGACCTATCACCACAGATGGCGTTGGGCACTCCATTTTCTGCTTACACCCATGGAAGAGCCCCAGCGGGGACTACTCTCTAATTTTTCCTCCATGCAAGCTTTCTCTATCCTTCAGTGGGGTTTGACAAAGACCCAGGGAGGGTCAAAATGTAACCTTGCCCTCATTTTTCGACTTTCTGTGGTGTTTTTTTTTTGTACATGTAATAAACATACTTTTTGCAACCTAAATCATTTAAGTGCGGCTGTTACCTCTCTTGGCTAGTATATTGGACTTAGGCCAAGTTTAGCCTACACCTCCAATACAGCAGAGTGCGCTTCATTTATTTCCCCACACTGAGGACCGCAACAAAGCAAAACGTTCCTCTTACGGAACTCCCGAACCCCCTCCCCTGCTAAAAGTACCAAACTGAGGATAGTAACCGTATGCACTGAAGAATTTTGACCTGCCAGTAGATTCTTGATGGTGATTATTGATGGCAAATTCTGCCAGCAGTAAGTAGGATGCCCAGTCCTCCTGATTTTCGGAAACAAAACACCTGAGGTAGTTGTCCAAATTCTGGTTAATGCGCTCGGTCTGTCCATTTGACTGGTGATGGGAGGCAGAGTAAAAAGACAGCTGCACCCAGTCGATAAAAGAACGCCCTCCAGAACTTAGAAACAAACTCGGTCCTCCGATCTGATACCACATTGGAGGGAACCCCTTGAAGCTTCACAATCTCCTAAACACCTGAGCAAAAGTCTTGGCATTCGGAAGTGCTGGTAATGCGATGAAATGAATCAATCTACAACCACTAAAACCACTCTTGCCTGCAGATACCGTTAGGTCAGTAATAAAATCCACGGGGAAGTGTGTCCATGGTCTACTAGGAATAGATAGTGGTAGAAGGGTACCAGACGGACAGGTATGCGATACTTTAGAAAGTGCACAGACACTACAAGCAGCTACTTGTTCAGCCACATCCCAATGAAACCCCGGCCATCAAAAGCGATGAAAAAGGAGGTCCACGGATGCCTTACCACCTGGATGACCAGCAAGCAGAGAGTTGTGATGTTCCCCCAATTATTTTGTGGCACAGATTAAGTGGCACAAATAACCTTTCTGGAGGGCAGGAGGCCGAGGCATCCCGTGAGTAACACCTCACCCTCCTGCTCAGGGTACAGTGCCGAAATGACGACTACCTCCTGCAAAATCGGGACAGGGTCCTCGTGGTCACCACCAGCGAAGCTCCAGGACAAAGCACCAGCCTTGACATTTTTTTTTACCCCTGGATGGAAAGTGACCACAAAATTGAACCGAGTTAAAAATGGGGACCATCTAGCTTTCCTAGGGTTGAGACATTTAGCCAATTGAAGATATGGCAAGTTCTTATGGTCAGTGATAACAGAAATAGATCAATAGCCCCCTCTAACCAATTTTGCCATTGCTCAAATGCCAATGTAGTAATTTATTTCAGCCTAAGAAAATTTTTTTTAGGAAAGAAGGTGCATGAACGACATTTACCAGAGGATGGACCCTGAGCCAACACAGCCCCAACCCCCACCTCCAACGCATCAACATCCACAACAAAGGGCTGGGAAACAACGGGTTGACTAAGTATAGGAGCTGTGGCAAACAGCTCTTAAGGGAGGAAAAGGCCTGTAGGGCATCGTCCGACCATGTGGAAAAGTCCAACCCTTTTCTTGTTATGCCAGTAAGGGGTTTCAGAATTACTGAATAATTCTGGATGGATTTCCGGTAAAAATTAGCAAAGGCCCAAAAAAACGATGTAGGGCCTTCAAGTTCTCGTGACTGTCCCAATCAAGAACAGCACAGATCTTCTCCGGATCCATCCGAAAACTTGAATAGGACAACTGGTACTCCAAAAACTGCACCTCCTGGATGACAAAAACACATTTTTCTAGCTTGGCATATAACTTATCTCTTAACATTTGCAGCACCTGTTTTAACATGCTTCTGATGTCTCCAAATCAGAAGAGTAAATCCAAATTTCATCTATATAGACCACCACAAACTTACCCACCAAATGAAGGAAAACATCATTGAAATGCTGAAATATCGCAGGTGCATTGGTCAGACCGAGTGGCATGACCAGACTCTCAAAATGGCCCTCAGGGGTATTGAATGCCATTTTCCATTCATCCCCTTCTCTGATTCTGATTCTAACCAGGTTGTAGGCCCCCTTAAATCCAACTTGGAGAACACCTTAGCTCCCACAACCGATCAGGAATCAGAGGAAGAGGGTATAGATTAGATCTCAGACGGTAATTTGATTTAATTCCCGGAAATCTAAAAAGATGTAGGCCGCCATCTTTTTTTTTTTTTTTTTTCCTTCTCGGAGACTAACACTGCTGCCACAGGTGAAGATGAAGGTCTGATGTGTCCCTTCTCCAGACTTTCTGCAATGAAATCTTTCATTGCTTGTCACTCAAGACCAGAAAGATTATACAGTCTGGACTTAAGTAGTTTAGCTCCGGGGTCGGATTAATAGTACTGTCATATTCGCAATGGAGGCAGCAAATCCTGACAACTCCTCTCAGAGAACATGTCCTAAAACCCTGACAAAAATGCAAGTAAAGTTTCTGTAGAGACTCTGAAAAGGGAAATATTTAAACAGTTCTTATGGCAGTCATCTCTCCACTCAATGATCTCCCTGGCTTGCCAATCCACCAACGGATTATATTTCACCAACCAAGGAAGACCTAGTACAATTGGGGTGGAAAACCATCCAGGACATGGCAAGGAATTATTTCAGAATGAACCAACCCCACCACCAGTCTTATATTCTGTACAATTTGAGTGAGCGCTTTCTATGCAAGTGGCGCTGAGTTGATGACGAAGATGGAAATGAGCTTGGCTAAAGCACTGCAAACCAGCCAGTGAGATCAGGCAAACTCCGCATCAACCATGTTGATTCCTGCTCCAATGTCAACAAACACTGAAATCTCCTCGGTTTTGCTCCCTAGCACCACCTCTGCTGGCAAGACAATCCGGCAACTGCAGGTTGGCGTTAGATGCTCCCCTTGCTTATTCCACTCTAGACTACCAAGGGCTAAACAAGTCTCCTTTTGTTTAAGCATCAAAGGATAGGCCCAAATACAATGTCCCTTTTTTCCACAAAAAAACACACACCCTTTTTTCCCGAACATCCCAGGAAATGTACGATGCATAGGCACCCCCTACTGCATGCATTCCTCCACCCTCACCCGTACAGGTTCACCACTAGATTGCTTCCCTGGTGAATGAGCAATAACCCGGGAAAGTGGTCTTACCCACCTATCCCACATGCATCTTATCAACACACACAGCGGCCTCCAAGGACTCAGGGGTTTCATATACCGCCAAGGCATCTTTCTACCATTCAGTGAGACCCTGAAGAAATTGGCTTCTGAGATCCGGGTGACTCCACTTAGTATCAGTTGCCCATCTGCGGAATTCGGAGCTATACGTCTCCACTGACCGATTCCCCTGCTGAAGGCGACACAACCTGGACTCAGTCAAAGTCATCATAGATAAGGGCTAGAGCCCCAAAAAGTCCCTCCCCAGACTGGAGACAAACCGACAAAGAGAGCTCCCAGGACTGTGGATCTCCCTTTAGTAGAGACATCACAATACTGACTCATTGCTGTTCATTTCCGGAGGAGTGAGGCCGAAGTTTAAAATTAAAGTTTGCAAGTTTCCATAAACACAAAAAACTTCTCTTCCTCCGGAAAACCTGTCTGGTAGGGCATCCTTGGGTTCAGGTTGGACCGGCCTACCTGCAGAGACCCCAACATCAGTGACCCGTAGCCACTGTCGCTGCTGCTGAAGCTCATATCGGAGGTTAATCACCTACAAAGTCAGAAATTGTAGCTTTCCTGTTAGCCTTGCGACTGGATCCATACCAAGTGAGATAAAGAAAAAAACTAACACACATACGAAAAAGCACACACAAAACCATGTCAATTTTTTTTTTCTAATTATGCACAGCCAGTGATAATGTCACTCACAGTGTAGGAAAGACTAAGGGCAATGTGAACGGATGAGGGGAAGGGAACCCAACACTACGGGAGTGGGAACCCCTAGGCAGATCTAATGTCATCCTATCTGCTCTAAACCTCCTTATTTAGGTTCTGAACCTATCGCTGAGCAGGAACCTAATCCCTGCCTGACCCTGGCAATAAGCCCTTTTTAGGGAAGGATGCGATGGAGAACTTGTCGATCCCCACTACAACAAAAGAGAGCTGGCATAGACAAACAAGGGGAACACTTATCTTGAGTAGACTCGAGAGATAACAGATGTTCGCCAGCAGCACCAAGTAGGAACATAGCTGACTACTATAGCTCCAAGCCTCAACAGGGGGAAATAGAGGTATCACAGGCGATTCCCAGCAGAGCAGGCTGGGAATCCTATAAACACCCAGGTTCAGGTGTGTCAAATAGAACAGGAGAAAGGCTGCCACTGAGTCAAAGAGTCAGAAGAGTTAAGAAGGTCTCTGCAAAGCCAAACACAAAGACCTTCTGCAACTAGATGAAGTGTGACTGCCTGCAGCTTCTGACATACCCGTGACACCATGTTACCGCTCATATGCTGTGCTTGCTCACAAAACAAATGTAAGTTTATGATGCTCCATAGACTTAGATTTAAAAAGCAACTTCTGGTCCTCCTGTGTGATGCAGATAGTCTGATTATAGGTCAGTCATGTAGGCCAGAAGAGGAACGGAAGGTTGCTGTAAACGGGGAAAGACTGCAATCTGTAAGTATTATACTACTAATTGGTAAAGCGCCATGGAATAAATGGTGCTATTACAATAAATAATAATAATAATAATGGTGGCCCGATTCTAACGCATCGGGTATTCTAGAATCTGTATGTAGTTTATTTACAAAGTTTTCAGAATAATGCAATTTATACACAGGATTCGGCCCGCCGGCCACGAGCAATTAGCAAAGCATGGTTCAAAGTGCCACGTAGTATATTGCCCAGCCACGTAGTTTATTGCACAGCCATGTAATATGTAGCACAGCCCACGTAGTATATTGCTCAGCCACATAGTATATTTCCCAGCCACGTAGTATATAGCAGACACGTATATTGCCTAGCCACATAATATATTCCATAGCCATGTAGTATATAGCACAGAGACATAGTATATAACACAGGCCACGTAGTATAGAGCACAGCGATGTAGTATATTGCACAGCCACGTAGTATATTGCACAGCCACATAGTATATTGCACAGCCACGTAGTATATAACACAACCCATGCAGTATACAACACAGGCCACGTAGTATATAGCACAGACACGTATATAGCACTGCCACGTAGTATATAGCACAGCAACATAGTATATAGCACAGAGATGTAGTATATAACACTGCCCATGCAGTATAGAGCACAGCGATGTAGTATATTGCCCAGCCACGTAGTATATAGCACAGCCCACATAGTATACAGCACAGAGATGTAGTATATCGCACAGCCCACGCAGTATCTAACAGCCCACGTAGTATATAGCAATGTGGGCACCATATCCCTGTTAAAAAAAAATAATTAAAATAAAAAATATATATTCACCCTCCGTCGGCCCCCCGGAACCAGCCGAGGCATTTATCGATGCTTCACGCGATGCTCTGGTCCCAAGAGTGCATTGCGGTCTCGCGAGATGATGACGTAGCGGTCTCGCGAGACCGCTACGTCGTCATCTCGCGAGACCGCAATACATGGACTGGTAACCGGAGCGTCGCGAGGAGTGGGAAAGGCCTGGGCTGGATCCAGAAGGTGAGTATATAATGCTTTTTTATTTTTTTAATTATTTTTAACATTAGATCCCGCGCCAATGTCGCCCCAGCTGGGTGCGAGCAATCAGCGAAGTGGGATTTAAATCCCGCGCCAATGTCGCCGATTGTAGGGAGCAGCCATTTCGCGGCTGGACTGAGCCCGACGCTCCCAAGAGTGCATTGCGATCTCGCGAGATGATGACGTAGCGGTCTCGTGAGACCGCAATGCATGGACCGGACCGTCACAAGGAGCGGGAAAGGCCTGGGCTGTATCCAGGGGGCCGACAGAAGGTGAGTGTATATATACAGTACAGACCAAAAGTTTGGACACACCTTCTGATTTAAAGATTTTTCTGTATTTTCATGACTATGAAAATTGTACATTCACACTGAAGGAATGAAAACTATGAATTAACACATGTGGAATTATATACTTAGCAAAAAAGTGTGAAACAACTGAAAATATGTCTTATATTCTAGGTTCTTCAAAGAAGCCACCTTTTGCTTTCATGACTGCTTTGCACACTCTTGGCATTTTCTTGATGAGCTTCAAGAGGTAGTCACTGGAAATGGTCTTCCAACAATCTTGAAGGAGTTCGGAGAGATGCTTAGCACTTGTTGGCCCTTGTGCCTTCACTCTGCGGTCCAGCTCACCCCAAACCATCAGGTCATCTGGCATAGCACCCCATCACTCTCCTTCTTGGTCAAATAGCCCTTACACAGCCTGGAGATGTGTTTGTGTCCTGTTGAAAAATAAATGATGGTCCAACTAAACGCAAACCGGATGGAATAGCATGCCGCTGCAAGATGCTGTGGTAGCCATGCTGGTTCCGTATGCCTTCATTTTTGAATAAATCCCCAACAGTGTCACAACTCTTCCTCCATGCTTCACAGTGGGAACCAGGCATGTAGAGTCCATTCGTTTACGTTTTTTCGGCGTCGCACAAAGACCCGGTGGTTGGAACCAAAGATCTCAAATTTGGACTCATCAGACCAAAGCACAGATTTCCACTGGTCTATTGTCCATTTCTTGTGTTCTTTAGCCCAAACAAGTCTCTTCTGCTTGTTGCCTGTCCTTAGCAGTGGTTTCCTAGCAGCTATTTTACCATGAAGGCCTGCTGCACAAAGTCTTCTCTTAACAGTATACATATATATATATATATATATATATATATATATATCTATAATATAACGCTGGGAGCGTCACTCTGTCCGAAGCCTTAATAGACTGCGCAGGCGCGACGCTCCCAGCGTTACATTATAGATGCCGCCGAGAGCAGGGGGTCGCGAGTACGGGTAGATGCCGCCGAGACCAGGGGGTCGGGAGTACGGGGAGATGCCGCCGAGAGCAGGGGGTCGGGAGCACGGGGCGCCGTATGTGCGCCCGGCACAGAAAGTTTTTACTTACGCCAGTTCCGGCGCCATTGTCTTTCTCCTCCTGGTGCCGGAATCGGCGCCTGCGCAGTACGCGCTGCAGTACTGCAGTGTCTTCAATAAAATGGCGCCGGAAAGCGCGTACTGCGCAGGCACCGATTCCGGCACCAGGAGAAGCAAGACAATGGCGCCGGAACTGGCGTAAGTAACAAATTGCTGTGCCATGAGGCTGTGGCACTTCATGCCACAGCCATTTGTTACTTACGGCATTTCCGCCGCCATTCTCTTTCTCCTCCTGGTGCCGGAATCGGCGCCTGCGCAGTACACGCTTTCCGGCAGTGTCTTCAATAAAATGGCGCCGGAAAGCGCGTACTGCGCAGGCGCCGATTCCTGCTGCCGGAATCGGCGCCTGCGCAGTCCGCGCTTTCCGGCGCCATTTTATTGAAGACACACCTGCAGTGGAGCCGGATGATAGGTGAGTATGGTATTTTTTTTTTTTTATATGGCAGCAGCATACGGGGGCATATAATACAATAGTGGCGCAGGATGGCAGCAGCACATGACAGAACGGGCGCAGGATGGCAGCAGCACATGACAGAACGGGCGCAGGATGGCAGCAGCACATGACAGAACGGACGCAGGATGGCAGCAGCGCATGACATAACGGGCGCAGGATGGGAGCAGCACATGACAACGGGCGCAGGATGGCAGCTGCGCATGACAGAACGGGGGCGCAGGATGGCAGCAGCACATGACAAAACGGGCGCAGGATGGCAGCAGCGCATGACAGAACGGGCGCAGGATGGCAGCAGGATGGGAGCAGCACATGACAGAACGGGCGCAGGATGGCGGCAGCGCATAACAGAACGGGGGCGCAGGATGGGAGCAGCACATGACAGAACGGGCGCAGGATGGCAGCAGCGCATGACAGAACGGGGGCGCAGGATGGGAGCAGCACATGACAGAACCGGCGCAGGATGGGAGCAGCACATGACAGAACGGGCGCAGGATGGCAGCAGCGCATGACAGAACGGGCGCAGGATGGTAGCAGCGCATGACAGAACGGGCGCAGGATGGCAGCAGCGCATGACAGAACGGGCGCAGGATGGCAGCAGCGCATGACAGAACGGGCGCAGGATGGCAGCAGCTCATGACAGAACGGGCGCAGGATGGCAGCAGCACATGATGGAGACCATATACCAATATAAATGCTCGCCACCCGGGCGTAGAACGGGTTCAATAGCTAGTATATATATATATATATATATATAATATATATATATATATATAATTAACATATATAATTATTTTTAACATTAGATCTTTTTACTATTTACTATATTTACTAGCATCAATAGTAAAAAGTGGGTCACACAGGGTTAATAGCAGCGGTAACGGAGTGCAGCATAACGCGGCCCATTAACGCTGTCATTAACCGTGTGTGAGTGCTGACTGGAGGAGTATTTAACGGGCACCGGGCACTGACTGGGTGGAAGTAGGGAGGGACTAATTCTCGGCCGGACTGTGCCCATTGGCCGCAACCAATCAGTGACTCGGGATTTCCAGGACAGACAGAAAGACAGACGGAAGTACCCCTTAGACAGTTATGTAGATACTTGCACTGCATTTGATACATAATTGGAGAGAAAAAAATTTGTGGAGACTTTCTTTACCCCGTTAGTGACCGGGCCAAATTTTTGAAATCTGACCATGGTCACTTTGTGTTAATAACTCTGGATGCTTCAACATATCTCATTGATTTTTTTTTTTTTTGGGACGTATTGTACTTTGATGATAAATTTATGGTGATACTTCCTGCTTGCTTATTTATAAAAATATCAGAAATTTTACAAAAAAAGTTAACTATTTTCAAACTTTGATTATCCCTTTAATCCA